>NC_091086.1:9053333-9357500 GCF_032405125.1 Capricornis sumatraensis
GGAGATGGCTACGCTGCAGCTCTGACAGCCTGGAGAGAGGGCGGAGCTGCATCCAGGTCAGACCCACATCCCCAGCCAGCCAGGGAGCAGCCGAGGCTGGGGAGCCGCTGTCTCCCGAGGAATCTGGCATTCAGGTTTGCTGGGGACTCTAAGGTCCTAGCCTTGCCTTAGTTGCTCAGTCGTGTCTGACTCCTTGCCACCCCATGGACTGTAGCTCACCAGGCTTCTCTGTCCACAGGATTCTCCAGGCAAGAATATTGGAGTGAGTAGCCATTTTCTTCCCCAGGGGATCTTCTTAACCCAGGGATGGAACCCGGGTCTCCTGCATTGCAAGCAGATTCTTTACCATCTGAGCCACCAGAGAAGCCCAGGGTCCTAGCAGCAAGTGGATGCTGAATCCTGAGCTGAAAGGGCCTGGCCCGAGTCTCCCCACTGCCACTGACTGTGACCTTGGTTAACCTAGCCAATTGAGTTAGGATGGAGTGGGTTGCCAGGCCCTCCTCCAGGGGATCTTCCTGACTCAGGGATCGAACCTGCGTCTCTTATGTCTCCTGGATTGGCAGGCGGGTTCTTTACCATTAGCGCCAGTTGTCTAAAGGATCTTAAATGATCCAGCCTCTCTCCCAAGCCCCATGGTGTCACTGTCTTCAGCGCAGACAGTGAAAAGGAGCTTAGAACCTCTCAGGCTAAATCTCATGAGATAAACCAAGAGTGAGCTGGTGACCTCCTTCCTCAGAATAGAGGTGGAGGGAGACAGCCTTGCACATGCCACTCCAGAAGACACCCAGCCATCCTGAAGCATCAGGTCCTGGCACCACAGAGCTGAACAGAGGTGGGAAGAGCAGCTGGTACACCACCCTGCTGCATGGCAAAGCCATGAAGGCCCCTCCCCCGTCACACCAGAGCAGCAGCCTGCCCTCAGCACCACTCCTGGGGCACCTGGGTGCTCTGGGAGAAAAGACTGAACATGTGGTGGTGGCTGTGCTGTCCTTCCGAACCCAGCAGGCAGGCCTCAGGCTGCTGGGAGCCCATTCGGGGGAGGATCTGACCTCGAGCTCCTCCGAGCTGGCAGCCTGCTCCCAACTCCCATCGCACCAGTGACCACTTCTGTTTGTCTTTGAAAATTTGCTTCTTGATCCTGGGGATAAATCAGGAGGCCCTGGATGCCAAGGAAGAGGCAGGGGTCCTGGGAGGAGCTGATTCAGGCGGGTTCGGAGGCCCTAGCTGCATCCGGTGTGGCTGAGTCATGCTAGTGACTACAGGACAGCCAGGCCGCCTTGCCTGCCCAGGCCCACTTCACCAGGAGCCCCCAGCCCTGTTCACGATCCCACCATCCCCCCAGGCACCCTGCCGGTTACCACCCCATCAGCTGCCAAGTTCTGACTGTCAGCATCCATGCTTGTCCCAGCTCTGTCCCAGCTCTGTCCCAGTTGTGGTGACCCCCACCTCTCTCCCTAGTAACTGGACCCCACACTCCTCCATATCACTCCGATCATGCTGCCAGCACTCCACACCTTTTAAAGGCTCCAGTTGCTCACAGCAGTAATTCCCAAGGAAACTTAGAATGACCTGGAAAGCCCAGAGATTCTGCTTCCGTGGGTCTGGTGTAGGACCCTGGTTTTGTTAGGACCCCCAGGAGGACCTAACACCCAGAGGTGAGGAGCCCCAGCTTCCCTGACCACATTTTAATTCCACAGTTTGGTAGTCCTTGGCAGAAAACAGACACACAGCTCGTACAGCGCCAGAATATAATTAGTATTCCCTTTCTTTATGGTTTGCATGAATTTAACTCCCTCGTAATCAGTAGAACTTCCCCTAGGAAATGGTGAATTCTATTAGTTGCAAATAACTTCACTTCCTGTTAAAGCCAGCGCCAGGAGCATTATTTGGAGTGAACTTAGTTCCCAGCAAAGCTCTGGCCTTTGATGAAAATGTGAAGGAGCTTCATGTCTTCCCGGCTCAGGTCAATGAGAGACCACCCTGACAGAACCAGTCTCTTTAAAACCGTGTGCCTATTACATCAACCCTGTGTCCTTGGCATTTGCTCTACGTATTTGCTGGGCTACACAGCTACAACTCACCTCCATGTCTCATGTGGTTGAATCAGTGTGGTGTTTTGTAAAATGGTGATTGTGAATGAGCTTAGCCCTTCCCCCGTCTTTTCTTCCCAATCTCCTTCCTTCGGTTGAGCTGTTAGAGCTCAAAAAAGAAAAAAAAAAAAAAAATCCTGATTGAATATAAACATCCAATCCCATTCTCTCTAAAATGGTTGCTTCCCTACGTGTGTGGTGTCAGTGTCTTATGCTGGAATTAAACCTCCTCTCCTTCTCTCCTACTGTGTTGTACAAGCTATTTCTCTCAGACATCTTTGAAGACTGTCTTTTGAGCAAAAAAAAAAATTTTAGTAAAATGTTTTCAGTAATAGTTTTTTAATATGAGAGCTAATTACCTTCAATAACATGTAGCATTCCTCATTAAAGTTTTGCTTCTCTCAAAAAACAACAACAAAAGAGAAAAACTACCCAAAAAACCCATTTTAATTGCACACGTTGGTGCACACGTTGGTCTGTGGATCAGACCCTAAGCTGCCTCTGAAGCTTTTTCTCGCTATACCCTACCCTGTAGCATTGTCTCTGCGGGGGTTGGAATGCTGCATCTCCCCGCCTTCCTTCCCCATACCTTGCTCTCTGTGTCCTCGTGACACGTACGCCCACCTCTGCATTTCTGTGTGACCAGTACCTGCCTGATTTTTAACACCAGTGCCTTTCTGACACCTTCACCTCACTGTTCTTCTCTATGGCACTGGCCCTCTCTGCTAGGTATTGTTCGTGTATGAGCTCTCTTCTCTTGAACCCAACCCCTAACACAGGAAGTGATGGTTGAATGAATGAATGAATGAATGAATGAAAATGGGTCAGCTTGTGTTTCCTACAGAAAGGACTGCAGTGGTAGATTAGGAGGTGTGAGGGGGGCACTGAGAAGCAAGTGTTGGCCTCTAAAGATTGCTCTGAACCTGGGCCTCTGGCCTCCTAGAGTGGGGAGTCGAGGAGTCACAGGGGTTCAGCTCTGGGTCTGGCTTCTCATCTGACCCACATTATAGAATAATAAGAACACTACAGCTGCTTCCTCTGAGTGCCTGCTATCCAGCCAACACCAAGATTGGCACATTATACACAGTCCTTGACTTCATAGCAGCACTTCAATTTTCAATTAACAGAAACTGAGGCTTGGCGGGGCCAAGCCCCCGTCACACAGCCAGTCGGTGGCAGGTCTGTTGGACTCAGCACAGAAGGGCTAAGACTGGCTGGGCCTCAGACCAGCTGTGGCCCCTGGTCAACTGGATTTATCTTTCTCCAGTCTTTGCTCCCCTTCAGAGTGGGATTCGGGAGCCAGCTGGGGACAAGCACACACCTGCCAGGGTTAAAAGGATGCGTCCTCACTCCCCGCCCAGTCAGTACCTGGTGGTTCTGGTCCCGAGTGTCCTCCGTGTGGTACAGCACAGCCCAGCGGCCCACGGACGACACGTTGACCCACAGGCATGGGTACTGGGGCACCCTCTTGCCCTCCAGCTCCTCCTGGTCCCTGATGTTGGTCTCAATCAGGTGACACGTGGATTCCTGGGTCCACACGCTGGGGAGACCGTGCACACACAAACACATCTCAGAACCCGGGTGGCACAGAACGCCCAGCACGAACCCATTTAGAGAGACTCAGGACCAAGACCCATCTGCCGTTAGCAGCCGGAGCGTGACCCCCGAGTCCCTGGGTCCCGGGGAGCTATCATAAACTCAGAATATCGGTTTTTTGGCCTCTTGGCCAATATCTACATAAACTAGCCTGGCCCCCACTGCTCACCCCAAACCCTGGTTAGATTTAAAGATCCTCACATCCAAGCCACACTCCAGGACAAGTGAATCAGATTTTCTAAGATGGGTTGATGTGTTATCAACATTCTTCACAGTGACTCTGGTCTGCAGCCAGACCTCAGACCCCTTGTCCACACAATCTTCATCTTGCAGAGAGTGGAAGAGAAGCTCAGAGAGGTCAAGTGACTTTGCTAAGGGCTCACAGTCTCTGAAGTCAGGTCTGGATGGTTTCAGAATCTATGCCCCTCCCCTTAGAAAAAGCAGATGGAGGAGGAGCTTGATTTGTGCCCAGGTGGGGAAGATGGGAGGAATGGCGCTGAACCTGGAGGAAATGTCTTGGAGGCACATGGCCACGCTGAGCAGTGCCTCACTCGGTAGGATTCCGGCCTGGAAAGGCTCAAGCACCGTAAAAATGGGGCAGGAGCAGACCCCGGAGAGGCTGACGGGCTCATCCACACACCAGCAAATCAATCGTGACTCATCTCCATCTATCAGGCAGGAGACACTGCCAGACAGAAGGGAGCTGTTGGCTGCTGGAACGTGCCCAGAGGCAAGGGTCTGAGATTTGTCCTAAGATCAGGCTGAGAAAACGGAGCGTATTCATTCTCATTAGAGCACGGATCAGGAACTTCCCAGTCTTTCCTTTAAAAGCTCATGTGGTTGACATGTTGGAAAGCAAAGGCATGGGACATTCTCTGAGATTCCAGAGCAGAGCTCCAGGGGAACAGAGTTTAGCTCAGTGTAGACACTTCCTACTTACCTGTGCACGCTAAGTCGCTTCAGTCTTGTCCAACTCTTTGCGACACTATAGACCATGGCTTGCCAGGTTCCTCTATCCACAGGATTCTCCAGGCAAGAACACTGGAGTGGGTTGCATGCCCTCATCCAGGGGATCTTCCTGACCCAGGGATCGAACCTCTGTCTCCTGCATTGGCAGGCGGGCCCCCTCACTGGTGCCACCTGGAAAGCCCCCTACTTATCAGAAAGGCCCTCAAATGAAACGGTGTGTATAGTTGAAGTGGTGAGCTCCCTGTCACTTGAGATACACAACACGACGATAGATGCCAGACCCTTAGACTGGAGGGTGGGAGCAGGCCTGGGAGTACGGTACCTTTTCTGATAGAGGGGCAGCACAGTGGTGCCCAGGATGTAGTAGGTGATGACAGCGCCCACTACCATGGCCACTCCCAGGCAGAGGGCCCGAGTCTCTCCCCGCTTCTGGGCCATCACCAGCTTCTTTCCCATGGCCACTGGGGACTGCAGACATTGCTAGGACCAGAGAGGCAAACAGACGCGAAATCAGCACAAGTGACACTCGAGAGGAGAGGGTGATCAGCCATCAACATCGTCTCTATTTTCAGCGCAGAGCTTGGAAAACTCAGAGGGCTTTTGGGCCCCATGTAAGCCTTCCACCAGCTCTGAGAGGCAAATATTATCATCCCCTAGCCACAGATGAAGGACTTGTGGCTCAGAGAGATAAAGTGACTTGCGCAAGGTCACACAATGTGTGACAGGCTCAGTAATGGCCCTCAAGATGCACATGTTCTCAGCCCCAGGATCTGTGACCGTTACTTTACATGGCAAAGACTTTAAGGCTCTTGAGATGGCGAGATTATCCTGGATTATCCACGCAGACCTAAAGATAACCACAAGGATCTTTGCAAGAAGGAGGCGGAGGGAGATGAGGCAGAAAAGAGAGGGGGCTTTGACCAGGGCGGCTGAAGCTGGAGTGATGCGGTCATGTATCAGACGTTTGGCAGCTCCCGGAAGCTGGAAGAGGCAGGGAACCAAGCGTTGTCCTCCGCAGCCTCTGGAGGAGTGCAGCCCTGCCGACACCTTGACTGAGCCTTGCCAGCGTGCTGCTGATTTTGAACTTCTGCCTTCCAGAACTGTGTATGCGTAGATGTCTACTGGGGCCACCGAGTTTGTGCTAATTCGTTACAGCAGCGATAGGAAACTAACACAGGAGATAAACTCACTGTAATCAGCAGAGGGGGAATACCCATGCACGTCCTCCGAGGACACTTGTCTCAGAGAAACCTGGAGCCGAAACAGTCTCACAGGACACCCCTGGTGGCGCACTGGATAAGAATCCGCCTGCCAATGCAGGAGACGTGGGTTCGATCCCTGGTCCAGGAAGATTCCACATGCCGTGGAGCAGCGAAGCCCGTGAGCCACAACTACTCAGCCCGCGCGGTGCAACTACGGAAGCGCACGCGCTTGGAGCCTGCGCTCCAGGAGAGAAGCCGCGGCAATGAGAAGCCTGTGCGCTGCAACCAGAGTAACCCCCTCACGCCACAGCCAGAGAAAGGCCTCACACAGCAACAACGACCCAGCACGTCAAAGCTTAATTAACTTAAATGAAAGCCACTCCCACAGCAGGGCTGGTTGGGCAGGGGGAGCATGCAGAGAAGGGGCAGCAGGTCCGCCAGAGGGCAGCCAAGACATCGGGGTGACAGGAGGGTTTCAGCCGTGGGGATCCTGAAACGGCCGCCTCCCTGCTTTCCGCGAGGGCAGGTGGCATCACGTGGCCTCAGCAGATGCTCTCTTACCTGGGGACCTGAGCCCCCCTGAGCCCAAGCAGAATGGCGCAAGTGACGGGCGGCTTCCTGCCTCCCTGTGTCTTGGGCCTGGGGCCCTTCATCCTTCTCCCGGGACCTGCCTCTCCCAGAGCAAGCAGAGCCCCTCCTCCCTGAACCCCCGCCAGGAGGGTCACTCTTGTCCCCTAGGCACCTCCTGGAGCCAGAGCGTCCCGGCTTCGGTCCTGGTATGGATTTCCCGTGCAGTCAGTGAGTTGCCCTGTGATGCTGCTGCTGCTAAGTCGCTTCAGTCCTATTCAACTCTGTGCGACCCCGTAGACGGCAGCCCACCAGGCTCCCCTGTCCCTGGGATTCTCCAGGCAAGAACACTGGAGTGGGTTGCCATTTCCTTCTCCAGTGCATGAAAGTGAAAAGTGAAAGGGAAGTCGCTCAGTCGTGTCCGACTCTTTGCGACCCCATGGACTGCGGCCCACCAGGCTCCTCCGTCCATGGGATTTTCCAGGCAAGAGTACTGGAGTGGGGTGCCATTGCCTTCTCCAGAGTTGCCCCACAGCCTTCAGTAAATTCCTTTGTTGTTGCTTTTTGGTTGTTGCTTAAGGTAACATTTCTACCAAGGATAACAGGGCTGTGGGGCCTTTCTCTGTGACCCCTGAATTAGGGGAAATGTTAGTGAGCTATCAGGAGGGATTTTATTTTCCCTGCCAGGTCCCCAAGGTAATAAACATTATTTTTTTGAATGAGTGAGTATTCCCAAGATAGGCGTTATTAATTCAAAGGGATTTTCAACAAAGTGTCTTATTTTCTACTCAACTTCTCTTCTGTTAAGTTGCTTCAAGTGTCCAGTCAGAGATCTCCGCCTTGTTTCTTCCCCACTCCAGGTGTCCCCGGCCCCCCACTATCCTAAAAAGGAGACTCCAGGGTCAGATGCCAAGGTTACAGCCCTGTCATGCCCTCCAAGGTGATTGATAGGGATGATACCCAATGATGACATTTTCTCCCACATTTGGGGCACTGAGAAGTGTGGTTTCCCTACATTCCAACAGAGACACTACAAAGTCACAAAGGAAAAAATCTTCTCTTGACAATGAGAGACATGCTATTCACCTCTTTTTCCTATTACTTTTGTCCTGTCCTTCCATCTTGTGGGAAATAGGGCAGCCCACATCATGATTTACCTAGGGCCAGTCTAACAAGCCCACACATGTTTTTGCAGGCTAAAGAATACAGCCACCCAGGGATGGGCAAAAATCCTACACAGCCTTCCTTCCCAGGACTGTCTGAGGTCGTTGGTGCCTGGCCCTAGCCCTGCGACTGTGGAACACAAGGTTCTAGGGTCAACACGGAATCATGCCTCGGAGGGAGGACCTAGGCTGAGTGCCCACAACAGAACCAGTCCTTCCCTGGGAGAGTCAGAGCATCCTTGAGACCGGGGAGGCCCGTCTGCCCCATCATAACATCCCCTCCCCCGGGCACTCCCAGTGTACCAGGTCTGGGCACTCAGGAGGAAAGCAAATGAAGCAGTCTGGACCCGGCCGCTTGTTCAGATCCCTCCTGTCTGCAAAGCTCTAGTGAAACTGTCACCCAGCCCAAGGGAGGGGGCTAGCAGTTTTGATAAATCCTCCTAAGACCACACAGGATAAAAGCGTAGGGTGAGGATATGAATACAGATATAGTCCTAAGTTTCAACATCCATAGTGAGAACCTTTAGGCAGCAGGAAGGGTGGGAACCGCTGAGACCCCTGAGGTCTGCACAGGAAGAAATGGGTTGCAGCTGTAAAATGGGGGATTTCAGTTAGACTCGAAGAAGAACTCCTCAGTTGAGAACTGCTAAATATCTCTGAACTTTTGAGATATAGCTCTCCATTTGGAAATGTCACTGGAGGTCTGGGGTAGATTGAGGAAAGGTGAAGAAAGGCCAAGCAAGGTGGGATTTGGGGGGGTCCTCAGTAATCTGATGTTTGAGTTGACATCCTTTTCAGGGCATAGAAGACACTGTTTAAGGGTCCAATGGAGTGAGGGACAGGGGGTGTTCTGAGATCATCAGGCATGGGATCAAATCCTGGCTTTGTCACCTAGCAACCTGTGACTGTAAAACAAGCATGATAGTGCCCACTTTCGAGAATTCTGATAAAGATCAAATGATGTACCAAACATCACATTGCCTGGCCCAGTGCAAGCCCTTGATAAATATTAACTGCTACTATTAAGAAAGAAACCCTGAGGTTTGGATCAGAAGTCCCCAGTGCTCTTGCTGGGCCTGTTTCTGCCCCACCCCTCCCCTGGTGACAAGGGCCAGGGCTGGTCCTGATCTCCAGGCTGCTGCCCTCTGGCTGCTCTGCAGGCTGAGACAAGGGCCAGGGCACTGAGCCACTCCACTGACGGGGCCAAGGACCCCCCTTCCCACCTCCAGCCCCCCGCAGGCCACCAGACCATGGGTCCGGCAGTTCTAGTCCTGTGTGACTTAACACCAGCTCCTCTGGAGCCCAGAGTCCTGATGGCCAGCCCCTCGAGGCAGGGAGTTCCCACTGCCGGTCCCCTCAGCAAAGGTCCAGCCCCAGCCCCAGTCTCTGGAGAAACCACTTCCCCAGTGTCCTTGACCTCAATACTCACAGTCTCCTGGGTGTCCTGCGAGTCTTCGGCAGACCCTTTTCTGCCTGGTCCCCAGCCCCCACCCAAAAGAAGCTGCCTGAGCTGCAGCAGGAAGTTTGGGCTCCCAGCCCGTCTCTGGGGAAGCGGCCTTTGGTTCTCGTCTGAGACGAGCCTCCATGCCCAAACATGGTCAAGTCTGAGCACACAGCCCCAGGACACAAACTTGAGAGGGCAGGTACCCAGCCCAGGGGCTGGCAGCTGTTACCCAGGCCCCTGCCCTGCAATTCCCAGAATCTACTGGGCAAAAGGTTTCAAACCACAGACAGCAAATCTGAGAAGCCAGGAAAGACCATCTCGGTATATTTGGAGATATTTCTTCTTCACTTAATCTCTCTGGGCTGGCAGAGAAGTCTGGGATGGGAAATGAGTTTCTTTTTGCTGACGGAGGGGAGGGAGGAGGAGTGGAGGCTCTAAGGGGTGGGGCTCGTCAGCAGCTGGAGGGGCTGGCATTTCCAACCCGCCCAGCAGCCAAAACCCTCAGCCTTTGACAACTGTGTACTGTGTGACCCCAGGCAGGTCACGATGCCTCTCTGAGCCTCTTGGGGTTTTTAAACCTTACTTTGTACAGAGTAGTGATAAGAGTTAGAAATGGTGGAGATTTGGGGCAGGAAAAGAGAAACTCACCTTTTAAAGACCAAC
This sequence comes from Capricornis sumatraensis, assembly GCF_032405125.1. NCBI lineage: Eukaryota > Metazoa > Chordata > Mammalia > Artiodactyla > Bovidae > Capricornis > Capricornis sumatraensis. The sequence goes on from NC_091086.1 coordinate 9,063,028, forward strand.
CAAGGAGAAGCGGGGAGCAGTGAGAGCTTCACGGCTGTTTCCAGCCAGCCAGATCTAAGAAGAGCCTGCTTGGCCCAGTGACCTCCCGGTGGTCAAACTGTACAGTTTGGGCGCATGGGCAGAGATTTGTTCTCATCAATAGAAGAGACAAGTGAGAAATAACATTTGAAGGCAAAAACATACTTCTCTCTACTCTTTCATCCTTAAAGTTGTTGGAAGGATTAAAAAGCAGTGACAAAAATAAACACGAGCATAGGGCCTTCCCTAAGTATCAGGAATGATCCTAGCATCTCTGCCCCTCAGTTTACTCAACGGTCAATTGAAGAAACTGAATCTGAAGCTCAGAAGCCTTAAATTGCTCTTCCACAGTTGGCTGCTCTAAGTGCGGGCTGCATGTATGCATGCATGCGTGTGTGTGCTCAGTCGCATCCGACTTTTTGCAACCCCGTGGACTGTAGCCCGCCAGGCTCCTCTGTCCATGGGATTCTCCAAGCAAGAATACTGGAGTGGGCTGTCATTTCCTATTCCAGAGGCCCTCCCCGACTCAGGGACAGAACCCGGGTCTCTTGCATTGGCAGGCCGACTCTTCACCCCTGAGCCACCTGGGGATTCCCCAAGTGCAGGAGCCAGCGTCAAAGCTGGTCCTGCCAGATTACAGAGCTGGGCTCTCTCTCCTGAGCCTGGTGCTGCTTTAAGACCTGAAAGCTCACCTCTGTTGTGCAGACACCCGCCACTTGATATTTTAGAGCTCCTGGGGAGGTGGGCACAGCTCAGTCCTGCCAACTGTAAGAGTTCTGGCCCCTCCTCACTTCTGCCTCTGTTGCTGTGAGACAACCAGCCTATCGGGCCATAAAACGAGAGCAGTGCTCAGGCCCCTAAACTTTCCCCAGCAGTGAGCTCCCTTCCCCCACCCCTTTTCATAATTGAATCCTATTAACAGGAGAGTAAATCGTCTGTTTAACGGGCACCATAGCCAAGGGGGTGTCTAAAGGCCTCAGACCTTGCAGATGCAGCATTGGCAGTGAAGGACATGGCCCAGAATGAATCCCAGAGGGGTGATTTTCCAAGATGGTCCTGGCCCACGCAGGAGCCAGAAGATTCCTGCCTGTGATCTAGTGCAAAAATCCTTCTTTCTCCTCTGGGGGAGAGACCCTCAGTACAACAGACAGCCTTTTAAAAGTATGGCTAAAGGGCTACATGCTTGTAACTGACTAAAGGTATTAAGAGGTGTTAAGAGTTACACATTTGGACTTTATAAGCAAACAAGCCTTCTTCCCAAGTATTCTCCCCTTGGAAAATGGGAACAGACAGGGGCTGGTATATCTTTCTGCTGCATTGAAGCAAACTCTTGCCAAAATTCTTTGACATGCCTGTCTCTTGAGGGTATGTGGGTGGAAACCCTGCTCCCTGGCTGGCTGTGGGGTTTGTGTGGGGCAGATGATTGTAGGAAGAAGGAAGGAAACAATGATGTTACACTGATAAAGGCTGGTGCTCTGCGTTGGCACAGAGGGTTAGAGATCACAAAACTGCTTGCCTGACTTCAACCTTCCAAAAACCCCATAAGGTAATAAGCACTGCAGGCTCACAGTCATATTCAGGTAGGGCTCGTCCTACCCCTTTTATAGAGGGGAGGGTGGTCGTTGCGGTTCAGAGGCGTTAAATATACTGCCCAAGGCAAGTGGTTGGCCTCTCTGAGCCTCAGTTGGTCCACCTCTAGAATGGAGATATGTATGGTGAGTCCCTCAGTGGTTTTTGAGGAATAAGAGATCATCTAAGCTGCCTGACGTGCAACGTGGCAGATCGCGTTTTCCCAGGATGGTATACCAACACACATCCCATCCTGTGCACTCTGCTCTGAGCGTGCCATGAACACACCTCCATCAAGAGGGTGCTTCTTTGTCCTCCCCGCTTCAATCTGGCAAAGATTGTAACTGCCTTGCCAACAGAATGTGCTGGAAGTGACACTGTGATTCCCAAGATTAAGTGGTAAACAGGGGGGCGGGTTTCACTGGACGCTCTCTCTCGACACTCTTCTCGGTGAAGAAGCCAAGAGGCCACGCTTAGGTGTTCCAGCTGACAGCGCAACTCATTTCTCGGCCAACGGACAGCACCTCCCAAATGTGTGTGTGAAGGAGCCTGCAGACGACTCCAGCCCCCAGACTTCAAGTCCCCCAGCTGAGGCCTCGGACATCACCCACCCCTCCTGTACCCTCTAGGAATTCCCCATCCACAAAATACATGAACACATTAAATGGTTGCTTTATGCCCCTGTGTTTTGAGAAGATTTGTAATGCAGCCATAACAAGCTGGGAGTGACTTAGAGAGGGAACTGTTATTGTTGCTGGTGATGGTGGTATTGCAGAACTGAGAATTAAGAAGCCTGAGACTGTTGCGTGGCGTGTATGGGGGAGAATTAGAAATCCTCTGTGAACTCTTCTATGAAGTTACTCACTGCCGCACAAAAAGAGCGAAGGGCAGCAGTATAGGAGAGCATTTCTACTCATCAAGCATCCACTATGTGCCAGGACAGAGCCACATTCGTATGCAAATATACATACATGCATATACATACACATATATGCACAAACACACATGTGCACACATATTCACATTCAGGCAGGAATTCTGGAGAGGGTGGCCTTTCCCTCCTCCAGAGGACCTTCCCAACCCAGGGGTCGAACCCAGGTCTCCCACATTGCAGGTGGATTCTACAGTCTGATCCACCTGGGAAGCCCCATATGCAAACACATTCATGTATATATACACACATAAACATACGTACATATATATGCACACGTGCAGGGCCTTCCCTGGTGGCTCAGACAGCAAAGAATCTGCCTGCAATGTAGGAGACCTCGGTTTGATTCCTGGGTCAGGAAGAGCCCCTGGAGAAGGAAGTGGCAACCCATTCCAGTATTCCTGCCTGGGAAATCCCATGGACAGGGGAGCCTGGCGCGTCACAAGAAGTTAGACACAACTGAGCGACTAGGAGGCACACGTGCAACTGTATGCTCATACGTGTGCACATATGCACATATCCATATGCACACACACATACATATGCATACACAAACACACATATGCATATAGACAGGCACACGCGCGCATGCGTATACGTTTACACCTGCACGCATATACATACGAGCGCGCACACACACACTCCTCTGGGCAATGCTCACAGGAGGCCTTCTCATCTCGCTTGCCCAAGGGCACTCCCCCAGCACGTGAGGTGATGCCGCGGGATGTGCACCTGGCTCCACAACCCGGCCTTGGCCCCACAGCTCCCCCAGGCTCCCTTGAGGACCAGCGTTTATGACGTCTGCTTCAGGGCTTTACAGACCCCTTCTCCTCCATCTGTAGCGCTTTCTGGATTGTGCATCCGCTCACGTATTTAAACCCTTGTGAATCAATATCTATTCTCTGCCGCCACTTGGAATAATAAGCCCCATAAATCAAACTGGCAACCCGTGTCCTGAGTCCCTGCTGAGGGTGTGTCGCTGGCCGAGTGCTACGGCGGAGCGTGTGAGTGACTCTCGCCCTGGCTAAGCCTCTGGCTCACAAATATTTGAGGACCTGCTGCGCAGAGGTTCTGGATCTGACACTGTGCTGAGGTGGTCAGACTGAGCCCCTCCCCGGCGGGGGAGCAAGGGGGGGGGGTTTTAGCACTGCGAAAAATCACCACAGAAAAGAAAAAATGATATATTTTAAGGGAGAGAGAATAATGAGGAGCAGAAGAAATCACAACAAAAGATTTTTCTATGAAGCTGAGAAGACCAAGTACAAACCCAGGACGATTAAGGGCTAGAATTCAAAGCAATTGACAAGGCGAGTCCCGAGGGGAACAGGACGGGTGAGTGAAAATACACCGCGCTCCTTTTTCCTCTGAGTCTTCCAGCGACGTTTCCCCCTCGCCTCACTGTTCTTGTTTAGAGACAAGGTGTTCTAGCCTGCATCATTGTAAGCAGTTTGCGAAGCTCCGTGAAACAAGGAGGAGCTTTCATGAAGAGCCCTGCCGTCTGTCGGAGCAGTCAGGTTGGGGAGGGGTTATGCCGCTTGCTTTCTGTAAAATCACCTAAGCTCACCATGGACAAGATGGACAACTCAGAGGGGCAGGAGGAAGATAAGGCACAGAGGTAAGCCTGCCACACCACTCGCCACGCGGAGGGAACTGCTGGTGCGGGGAGGCAGCGCGCCTGCTTTCAGACACTCACAGAGGGCGCAGGCGCTCTCCCTCCGGGGGGCACGGCGCCCCGCCCCCTCCTCTGCTGAGCTCTTCCTTTCCGAGGCTCCCAGTGCGCTGTCCTCACCTCACCTCACCTCCTGCGCCCTTAGCCATGCCCCTCACCTCTGCGGCCGGTCAGCGCTCTGATTCGGCACAGGCAGAGCGCTGCCGGCACCGCCGCCACGGCACTGCCTCTCTCTGAACTTCACATGTATTCATGCGCCTTCTCCTTTGACAGGCCTCCCCGTGGGGATGTGAGCTTCCTGAGACCCAGGGCAAGAATGCTTCCTACTCACTGTCACATCTCTAACACTCAAGTAAATAGAGAATCTTGGGGTTTTTCTGTTATTTGGCTTAAAGAAAACCCTTACTTAAAAAAGTTGGTTTTACCATCTTAGCCATTTTTTAGTGTACAGTCAGTAGAGTTAACTAGATTGTTATGGCCATAAAACAGACCTCTATAACTTTTTCATCTTGGAAAATGGAAATGTTGTTTTTCAGTCACTCAGTTGTGTCCGACTCTTTGCAACCCTATGGACTACAGCACACCAGGCTTCCCTGTCCTTCCCCATCTCCAGGAATTTGCTCAAACTCATGTCCACTGAGTCAGCGATGCCATCCAACCATCTCACTCTCTGCCCCTCCTTCTCCTCCTGCCCTCAGTCTTTCCCAGAATCAGGGTCTTTTCCAGTGAGTCCTCTCCTTGCATCAATTGAAACGTGATACCCATTAAAGAACGCCGGTTCTCTGGCTCCCCCAGGTCAGGGCAACCACCACTCTACTTTCTGTTTCTATGAGTGTGATTCCTTTAGATAGCTCGTCTAAACAGAATCATATAGTAATTGTCCTCTTGTGTCTGGCTTATTTCATTTAGCATAATGTCCTCAAGGTTCTTTTATATTGTAGCATCGATGAGAAAAAAAAATCTTGCTTTTAACTATGGCGCAATATTATAATCATTTTACCATACCATAAGACTTTTTTTAAAAGGTTGTACAGTATTCCATTGAATGAGTAAACCATAATATATTTAACTATGCCTTTGCTGGATGTTTAGAAATGGTGCGTGTTTGCCTGTTTGATGGGACTCAGAGTCGCCCTCTGCTGGTCCGCAGATGTATTTCACCTTGACCCTCACCCAAAGTGGCAACGTCATTTTCCCTAAACTGATAGGTACAGAGGAGGCTGGATCTATAAGGACACAGTTTAGGAATCAGAACTTGGTGAGAGAGAAGAGAGAGCCGTAGAAGTGGAAGATGGCAGCCGGTTGTGAGTTTCCTAGCCCTGCCTCAGCCTGATTCAAGACTGCGAGGGGGAGGGGAAGAGAGAGAGGTGGATGTAGGCGGATGGAGCTCTTTGTATGCCATAACTTGTGTGACTCAGGCTCAGGAGTGATAAGAACGGAGGGCTCGGAGTGACTCAGTGGCCCTCTGGAAAGGGAATCTGCATCATCGCTGACAGCAGCTGCAGCAGAGGCAGGGCCCGAGACTCCAGGTCCAGCCAGAGTCCCCCTGCAAGGCAGGGCCCTGGAGTGCTGAGCCTCTGTAAGCCAGTTGTTAAACTACAGGAAGCTGGTCACAGCCCCGGTGGGGGTATTTCTCCCATGGAGGTCTACGAACACTGCAAATCAGGGCTTTTGCTTTTTGGAGAGCTGGTTTCCCAGCACACCACTTCAGAGGAGGTTGGGAGATTTGAGGAGGTTTTAGGGACTAGGGAAACACAGGGGGTGCAGTACCCTGGGGCCAAGGTGGGCTGGGGCAGGGCAGGGGGGGCTGGGCCAGCATCAGAAATAGACTTCCCTTGAGAGGGGCTGCCTCCAACCAGAGACCCTTAAGGGGGCAGCTGGGGAATGAAGAGTTGACCTCACTGTCCAGAGACCAGTCTTCTGAGCTTCACAGCCCCGCTAGCTGAATCCAGTTGGTAGAGGAGATACAGCCCTTTGGTCAGCCTCCAGGGTGCGGAACAGTCTGGAGAAGAGTGGGAGTCGGTCTGGGGCTCACATGGGAGGGTTCGATGCCGTCTCCCTTAGGTGGCTTTGGGCAGAAGAAGAGCAAGCAGGTTGAAGCAGAGTGCTTGAGCACATGCGGGGCCCACTGAAAACCCCAGAAATGCCTATGGGGCCTCTGAGCTGAAACTTCAGTATCTCACAGTGAGTGCTACTCATTTGCACCCTCTGGTTGATGAGATCTCACTTAATATTCTTTGTGTATGATTTCTTTCCCACTTCCATTTCCCTAGGATAAAGACCAGGCCTCCAAGCAAAAATTCTAGAACAAAGGGTTTCCACATTTTTAAAGATTTTGATATTTATGGTACTCTTTTTTCCAGAACATTTTTGCCAATTGATAAATGTGTATAATCAGCATGACTGATTGCACGCGTTTTCACCAGTACTTGGCACTGTTAAATTTAGCAATAGTCGCCTCTCGGCTAGGTAAAAAATCTTTAGTCCCAGTTTTAATTTGCTTTGCTTAAATGACCAGCAAGGTTGAACTGTTCTTTGCATGCTTATTGGAAATGAAAAGTTTATTTGTCCCAAATTTCCTTTTCTAAAGACTTGAAAGAAAAGAACCTGTGAAAGCAGTTAGCACAGCACCCAGCGCGTAACGAGCTCCTGTCACTGTCTGTTTACAGCTCACACCTTCCCAGTCACCGATGGTGCATCCACGGCTTTTGCCCTGAGTGTGGTCGGGGTGAATGGGATGTCTGGACTTTTCTTCTGGCAAGATTCAGGGCCTCACTCTGCATCAGCTGTTCTCAGTGACACCTGTCAGGACGGAGCCCAAAGACTGAATGACATTCTCTCACCCAGTCTTCTGCCCCCTGCATGGCAGAGGTTTCGAGGCTGTAAACAGATTATCCCCACCTCTTTGCTGAGTCGTAGATTGTCAGAGCCTCCAAGGGCCCTTAGAGACCATCTAGGTCATCAGCTTTCTGCATGTGTAAGGTTTTCCATTTGCAAACTAGTGGAGGCAAACTAGATTTTAGAGAATCTGATAAATACAGAAAGATGAAAATAGAAGCAATCAAGGTCCAGCATCCTGGAAAAAAAGTCACTGTTCAAAATATTGGTGTATTCCAGCCTATAGATAGAGGCAAATGCTTCCAAAAAATAAATTTACGAACACACTGTATAACTTTAAATAAGTTCTGCTTGTTTTAAATAGAAACATTTTCCCTTTTAGTAATATTTTACAAAATGATGTTGCATGTGTATAATTGTTCATCATGCAGATATGCCATAAAGTGTTTATTTTCTTATTAGGAGAAATTTAAACTAATTTCAAGATTTTGTCGCTATTTGCTAATTCTCCAAAGATGATCTTTGAACTTTAATCTTTGCTTATTTCTCTGATTCTTCTGAAAGATTTCTAAAAGCAGGGATCAGGGTCAAAGAATATTAGGCTTTTAAAATCCTCTCTTTTTCTGGAAGCGTAGGATCCAATAAAATTCGAACTTCCCTTCGATTGCTAAGATATATGGACTCAGAGAGGTGAAGTGACTTACCCAAAGCCACACAACTTTGATGGAGCAGGAATTGGAACTTTCTCTACAGCCTCTGGTAAATATCAGAAAACCTAGCCTGGAGCCCAGGCCTCCTCACTCCCAAGCTGTGAGCTTACCTCACTCCTCTACCATACATTATTTCTCTACCCATAAAGAGCACTAACACATGTCAGACACTGAGCTGAGTACCTGAAATCTAGTATCTCATTTGATCCTGACCCTACAAAGTAAGTATTGTCATTACCCTCCTTTTATAGATGGGGACACTGAGGCAGAGATGGTGTCTGAAACAAGCGGAGACCTACATGTCGGAGGTCACAGTGCTGGCAATCGACAGAACCTCCTGGCTGAGCAGCACGGCCTGATCGAACTTTCTGTGATGACGGAAATGTTCTGTAAATTGCAGTCATCTGATGCAGTTGAGTTGTGGGACTAAGTTTTTAAAATTTTATTTCATTGTAAAGAATTTAAATTTAAATAGCTACACCTGATGGATGCTACCTTACTGGACAGACGTTTCCAGAGCCGTAAGCTTCTGGCCCGGAGAAGGCAATGGCACCCCACTCCAGTACTGCTGCCTGGATAATCCATGGACGGAGGAGCCTGGTGGGCTGCAGTCCATGGGGTCACTAAGAGTCAGACACGACTGAGCGACTTCACTTTCACTTTTCACTTTCATGCATTGAAGAAGGAAATGGCAACCCACTCCAGTGTCCTTGCCTGGAGAATCCCAGGGACGGGGAAGCCTAGTGGGCTGCTGTCTATGGGGTCGCACAGAGTCGGACACGACTATAGCGACTTAGCAGCAGCAGCAGCAGCAGCAGGGAGCTTCTGGCCTCCCCGCTCAGTCTGCGTTACCTTTTTTGCTGCCTCGCACTGATCCTATGAGAGGTCTCCTGAACTCCTCTGGACCTCGGCCTGGGGAGGGATTCAGGGTGGCCTTCCTGAAGGGCCAGGGATCACACCCCTTCTGCCTGAGGCTGGTTTTCAGGTTGCCCCAGGCAGATGGTCCCAGGAGCTGCTTCCACAGGCATTTAAAAAGAGACACTGCAGAGAAAGGCTTTTTCATTTTTTGGTTACACATTAATGAAAATGCCTGCTCCCAGGTCTGCATTTAATCTCAGTACCAATACCGTTATGACCGAGAAGCTTCTCCCAGCATTAACAATACAGACGTGAACTCTGCCTGCTCCCAGGGGACATAAGCTTCCAGAAGACCCTGTCTCTAGGGAGGGAACTGTGGAGGCGTTACAGGCTGATTCTCTTCTCGTCACCATCTTCTGGGTGCTTCTTCATGCTGGGCCTCGTGCTAAGCCCTGGGCATATCTCACCCTATTCGTTTCCTTGGGTTGTTATAACTCATGCCCACAAACTGGGTGGGTGGCTTAAAGCCGCAGAAATTTATTCTCTTACAATTCTGGAGGCTAGAAATCCAAAATGAAAGGGTCGGCAGGGCCCTATTCCCTAGGAACGAGGGAGGGAAGGGACAGGCCGAGCTGACTCCATCTTGAAAATGAAGGAAACTCCATCTTGCACTTTCAGTGAGCTTTGGGCTGTGTGCCTGGTAGCCATGGCGATAACATACCCACGGCCAAACTGGCCTCCCGGACTGATGAACACCAGATTCCATACCAAGACTTCCTGTCACCAAAAAGAATGTGATAATCCCCGGTGTAGTCAGTCACCCTTGTAATCTGTGTGGCACCCACTGGTGTAGGCTACAGTGTATAACCAGCTGACCCTTCTGATCACGAATCGGGGCTGTAACCTGATCGTATCTCCCTTTAACACTTTCCAGGCTAGGTTTAAGGAATCTGGGGATGTGGGCTTGAGCAGTACACTTAAGGTCTATAAGGTTTTCACGGAAGTCGGTCGGGGGCCCTGGCTAAGGAGGAAACTGCCTCGGACCCACGGTGTAATAAACTGCACTCCACTATCCACGCTGTCCTTCTGAGTGAGTGTTTCCTGGAGCGTTTGGCCATGACAGGTAGGCGCCATGGAGGCATCTGTTCTTTGCCTCTTCCAGCTGCTCCAGGCTTTCCTTGGTTTGTGGCTATCTCGCTCCAATCTCTGCCTCTTATCTTCACATGACCATCTCCTTGTCTATCTGTGGCTTATAAAACTCTCCTGCTTTATAAAGACAGTCATCAGGACCTCCCCGGTGGCCCAGTGGTTAAGAATTCGCCTTGCAACGCAGAGGACTTGGGTTGGAGAACCAAGATCTCACATGCCGTGGGGTAGCTAAGCCCCCGCACCACAACGGGGCTTAAGATCGATCCAAAGCAGTCTAATAAATAATAAATAAATATTATTAAAAAAATAAAGACAGTCATCAATGGATTTAGGGCCCACACATGTAACAGGTAATCCAGGATGACCTCAAGATCCTTAAGGACAACTACAGAGACCCTTTTACCTCATAAGGCCACATTCCCAGTATCCTAGGGTTTGGACATAGATATATCACTGCAGGGCAGGAGTAATATTCAAGCCATTACATTCATTTTATTTAATCTATTGAACAACCCCAAGACAGAGGTGAAGTAGCCAGGATAAATTAACTGCTGCAACAACCTCAAGATCTTAATGGCTTTTACCGATAACAGTACATTTTTTATCTTTGGAAAGTCCAACATGCGTGCTTCTGATTGCATGGCTCTTCCCTAGGTGTGCTGAAGAACAATGGAGGAGGCTGCAAATAAGAAGAGAGTTTATATGGTGGTTCTTCTGGTCTAGTCCGGGCTTGGTTGATGCTAACATCACTCGTGTTATCTGACGTCAGTGCCCCCCTGGAAGGCCTCTCTATAGCCCACTTAGTTGGCTCTCCCCATAGCTGGCTGGCTATCAGCTGCGGTGACAGGGGGTGACTGTGCCATGCGTTTCTTAGTGGATTCGATGAGCCTTTTCTCATGGTGCTGGTTCCAAGAGCAATGGGAAAAGCAGACGCTGCAAACATTCTCAAGGCCCAGGGTGAGTGCTTGTGCTGTCTCGTTTATTCCATATTCTATTAGTCCAAGCTCATCAAAGACCAGCCCAGATTCAAGGAGGAATGCCACAGACAGAGGAGCCTGGTGGGCAGCAGTCCATGGGGTCGCAGAAGCATCACAGCTGAGCAGCCGCGTCGCCACTGCCTGCTGGCGCTGTGCGAGCCCCGTGTCTTCTCATGGCCTCCGGGGTCCGGCACGAGCTGGCCCTAGTTCAATTTTTCCCATGTTGCTCCCCACTCCCCACCAGGCCCCCACTCCCACTAACTGAAGTCTGCTCAAGTCCTCCAGAGCCCTGCTCGTGAACCCAGCATCTAGTAACTATTGCTAGTCATGCTCACCTCCTCCCATCCCTTCAAGCACCGATTTAAAAACCACCTCCCCCAGGAAGACTTCTCCTACTGCTCCCCAGAAAGGAGGGGAGCCCTCCTCTGGGCTCTCACAGAGCCCACATTCCCTCTTCCACAGACCCCGGCCTGGGCTGAAACTGCTGGCTGCGCTGTCTCCATTACAGACTGTGACATGTGGAGTCTTGCTCCCTGCACTGTCGGATGCTATAGGGAAAGCCTGTTCTAAGACATCCAGCTCTCCTCCTGTTATGATGGGGTGCCAGGTGGGACCCAGTCCTGGGGGTGAGACACAGCCCTTTAATGGGCTCCAGGACCCACCCCTTTCTGCCTCTGTCTTCCACTCAGCCTCTCCTGCCCGGATTGTGAGACCCACTTCCAGGCTGCCTCCTCCCAGGTCTCTTTGGCTTCCCTCAATCTGAAGCAGCTTTCTCCTCCAACCAGCGATTCACAGAGACTTTTCTGAAGAGCAACAGTCCTGCATAAAATGGTTCCTTGGTCGGAAGTTTTGGGAAACACTGTCTAATAACCTATTTCTTTGATTTCCACCTACTAATGCTTTGGAAATGAGCACCTGCCTTACAAATGTGAAAAATTTTATTCTCTGGGAAAGTTATTAGGGAATAAATGGGGCATCTTACTACTGATGACATCTCGTAATGAAGGAAACGTGGTGTAGAGCGTGCCATGCAGGTTAGGAGAGTAAAGTTCCTGACAAGTCCTGCAGCCAAGGAACAAATTAGCATCACTGGGTCCCATGCTTCACAAATGGAAGCTGACTCTTGGATATTTTTTAAAAGATATGGTAACACTTTAACAAACTACACTTCTATAAAATGCATTTTGGAAAGAATTTCCCCAAATATTTTTCATTTATGGAAATTTTAGGATTTACCTTTTGTGTTGTTTCTCCGATCATTTCACATTTGCTAATCTTGCCTTCTTGCCTAGATCACACACAATCTTCATAGAAATCACTCATAAGAATAGTGATGACCCAAAATTACACTGTTGCTCAGCATACTGCCTCATCCTCAGCAAGGCAGTGAAGAGCGACCATCACCAGGAGGGAGGTGCCCCTTCAAAGGCAAGGGCTTTGTTGAATCACCACTTGTTTGGCTGCATAACTTCAGGCAAGTTCCTTAATCATTCTGACCCTTGGTTTTCCCATCTGTAAACTGGAAGAACAGTGTCTAGCTTCTAGGGTAGATTAGGGGAGAAAATACAGGGAAAGCTCTTGCAACCACTCAAGAGATAAGAGCTCAGATGCTAGCTGCTGCCGTCATTTGGTTGTTATCGTCATCTTGAAATCCTTGAATTAATTGGAGGTATTAATTGGAGGAGGAAATTGTTGGATGAAAGATGGTTACTGGGTGACGGAAGGAGATTAGAATTATCAGCCGGCACACAGCAGCTTATGGAGGAGTCACCAGCTGGTGGGGCTTCCGTGGAATAGGCGGCTACTGTGGAGGGGCATGAGTCACTTGCTGTGAGCTCACTCGTTATTCTTCCAGGCATCTGCAGGGCTCAGCCAGACCCTCATCTATAACCTGCTCTCGCCCAAAGCTGAAAGAATGAGCTCTTTGTCATGTAACACAATAGGATCAAGTGTGTGAGCAGAATTATTTTGTGCCCAAACTCCAAGAGTACAGGAGGCCCTGGCAAAACCACCTTTGTCCCCAAGTGATGACCCCAGGCCTGCCATGGGGACCAGCCAAGGAAAAAGCAGTAAAATCCCAAATGTTTTGGTTTGGTTTGCTGATTATTATTGGGGCAAAGGAAAATTTGTATTTTCTCTCTCTTTTGAATTGGAGTATCATTGCTTCACAACGGTGTGATAATTTCTGCTGTGCCATAATGGGGATCAGCTTTTGTGTACATACGATCCCTCCCTCCTGAGCCTCCCGTTCACCGCCCCCATCCCGCCCCTCTAGGTCTTCATAGAGCACTGAGCTGAGCTCCCTGTGTGGTACAGCGGCTCCCGCTAGCTAGTTGCTCCACACTTGGTGGTGTATCTACATATCCATGCTACACTCGCGATTCGCCCCAGCCTCTCCTTCCCTCACTCTGTCCACAGGTCTTTTCCCTACATCTGTGCCTCTATTTCTGCCTGCAAATAGGTCCATCTGTACCAGAAATAGTGTATTGTCACTGCCCCCGGCTTCTTGAAGAATGCATTCACCGCTCTCCCCACAGCTCTTGTCAAAAAGGCTCCCCTGAGAGAGAGAAGCAGAAAGCTCTGCTCAGCCTGTGGGGCTCTGCGTGAGAATTTTAAATAAAGATGAAGGCGATATGGGGAGAGTCTGGCTGCTCTGAAACGTTTCACTCCCGGAACATCTGGGCTCCGGAAGGCGAGTGAGCCTGATCTCTAACAGTGCACCCTGCCCAGGACGCACAGGAAAGGGGTGGCAGAGGGGGCCCCAGGGGGTGGCTGGTGAGGCGAGAAGGTTTTGAGGCATGAGCTACCCGCACAGCCAAAGAGATAGAGGCGCAGAGCGGGGCGAGCCTGTGCTCTAGGCAGCCAGCAATCACGACTCTGCTCATCTTTAGACTCAGCGCTGTCGCTAACACACCCAGGTCGCCCAGGTCAGGTGAGAGGCAGGTCATACACCCTAGTCCATCTGCTGCTCAAGACCATGCCATTCCTTTCCCACCATGTCATCTCCTGGAGCTGACATCTCAAACAGGATGGCATTATTCAGTGACCCCCTTGATAGGGAGCAGGTTCCTAGCCCATACAAATCGTTATGGAGACTCTCTGAGGACCTGCCTTCAGGGTCTTGAGACCCCAGTGGGTCATCCTTAGGATTTAGAATCTAGGTCCTCAAGGCATACATCAATTTCCCTGCCCCACTGTTCTTAGCAAACCTGCAACTTTAAGCCAGTCTCCATCCCCTTAAATCCCCACCCACTTTTTTCTCAGCTCCGGTGACTCGGGGATAAAAGAGCCCCGGGACTGAGCTGGGCAGGGCAGAGACGGCAGCTGTTATGCACACAGATGCCAGACCCGCCTCTGCCACCAGAGCCACTGGGGGGCAGAGGTGGGTGGGTTATGCCCTGAGCAAGGCATAACCCAGCCCGGGGGACTCAGGGGATGGCACTCAGTGCTCCTGTCACCAACCTGTGGCCACTGGGCCCCTACCCAGAGAACAGGAGGTCTTACATCATTTCTAGAAAAGACCCACATGTGCCAGCTATGGCTGTCTGCTGCCAGGAGCTAGGTTATTTGGCTGAGCTTCATTCCCTCATTGTGCCTCAATATCTTCATCTGAAACATGGAAAAAATAACACACTTCTCAGAGGTAAGCAGGTTGTTGTGACAGTTCGAGCGGTGGATACCTGCAGAGCATTTGGAATAGTGTCTAACGCACAGGAAATGTTCAAAGACATGCGGGAAGTATCAAACGATTAGCCGCAGTACCTGACCAGCATTTTTGAAAGACAGTTTTGCTGAAGGCCAAGACTCCGTGGCATTATCCAATTCTACAATTTTTGTTCTAAGTCCCAGTGTACCCACCAGAAATCCAGAAAGACCACAAGCAGGTCCAAGAGCCCTGCCTGCCCCTGCCCCAAGCAGGTCCCCCGAGTCCTTCACATAGGGCACTGCCAAAAGTGCAGGTGAGCCTGCGTGTCCTTCCCACACCCTGAGACGGAAAAGGAAATCTGGCTCTCTTTTTTTTAGCTCATCTTCTGTGTTGGACCAATGAAAAGAAAGGCATGTTAATAGCCCTGTGGAAAGGGAACTGGCGTTGTTTCCCCAGGCTGCTCTCTCAGCCTAGAGGTCAGACGGGATTAACAAGGATGCTATAAATGCAAGCAGTAGCCCGTATCTCTGTGGGCAAAGTGCTCTGATTTGAGAGGAAGGGAGAAAAATTAAAATGGGAAAATATATGCTGTTCAAATGAAGATAGGAAGGAAGAACCTAATGGGGTCTAAAGGAGTCTGAGAAATTCCGTTGGCAGGATATTGAGGTTGGCTCAGCACAGCTCCACAAAGGTGCCTGGTGGCTGGTGACCTGGGGCCCCGAATGCAATCGTGTTCAGCTTCCCAGCTGGCCTCATTCCTCTTCCCAAAGTCCTATCCATGGGCTAAAGTGCTGCTGTTCGGGGATGACAGATAATCGCATTTATCAGGCTTTCTCTCAAGGCAAATGTATATGGCCACCCACCCCAAAAATGTGTATATACATATTGGCCATACCACTTGGCATGTGGCTCTTAGTTCCAGACCAGGGATCGTGGACCCTGCATTTGGAGTCTTCACCACTGGCCTGCCAGGGAAGTCTCCAACAAGTGTTAATGAAGTATCTTCTCTGTCCCCGACCCCAACAGGAGCTGGTGATTCAGGGGAGCAAAGCTGGCTCTGGGCCGCCCTCGGGGAACACGCAGACCCACTGTGTGGCCAGTGAAAGGATGAGGCTGATTTCCTGTGCTCCACGTGGGTGCTGGTGCTGGAGTTCTTAGCAGCATTTGCTCACTTCTCCTCCTAGCATCTCCCTCACCCCTGCCAGCAGCCATGTGATTACAATACCTATTTTACAGGTGAGGAAGCTGAGGCACAAAGACGTGCAGGAACCACCACACAGCCAGTATGTGGTAGAGCCAGGGTTAGAACCCAGGGGTGTTGTGACTTTGAAGACTAAGTTCTCACTCATCTTGCAAACAGCTGTTCTGATGGAAGAGGGCAAAGGAGCAATGTGTGTGTGTCTGTCTGTCTCTGTGTCTGTGTCTGTATCTATGTACATATGTGCTTGTGTGTGTGGCAATAGCTCTGAGTCTACCTTAAATAAGCACTCCTGGAAGACTTCCTGGAGGAGGTGATGTCTCGTGTAGTCCTAAAGAAAAGGGCTTGAGAGCCAGGCTGGGGGATTTTATCAAGTGTTTTTAGAGCAGAGGTGAGGCATGATCATATCCTCAACAAACACATATATAATTAGCAAAAGTTATGTGCCAGATACTCTATTAGGCAGAGAGAATTGCAAAGACCTAATATAAGATGTAGTCCCTGCCTTCTAGCTTCAGTCTAGCTTGAAAGATGAGACAAGGAAATATTTTAAAAAGGAATTAGTGATACTGTTAATAAATTTATGCCAAGTATCAAGCAGAGACCAGGTGCTATGGGAGATAAGAGAGGGGAGTGAACTACACTCTGGGCTGATTAAGGAGACTCCGCATGAAGGTGGACGGGAAAGACACCTGGGACCCAGAAAGAGCTAAGACCTAGTTTTTCCATTTCAGGATCTCCAGTGTTTAGCAGACAGTCTGCCTCTAGCAAGTGCTGATGTGTGCTTATTGAATGGATCAAGGTTGTGTCCAGTGAAAACAAAGGAGATGTGGCTAAGAGGTAAGATGTGACTGAGTGTCTAGGGTCTCTTAGAGATGGTGGCCACTGAGCCTCTAGCCACCCACGATGTGCAGTTCAGTTAACCTGTGACCCCACCCATCAGTTTTCAGCTTTTTAGGTTTTCCAGAGCCAGACACTGGAGAAGGCGATGGCACCCCACTCCAGTACCCTTGCCTGGAAAATCCCATGGACGGAGGAGCCTGGTGGGCTGCAGTCCATGGGGTCGCGGAGTCAGACACGACTGAGGGACTTCCCTTTCACTTTTCACTTTCATGCATTGGAGAAGGAAATGGCAAGCCACTCCAGTGTTCTTGCCTGGAGAATCCCAGGGACGGGGGAGCCTGGTGGGCTGCCATCTATGGGGTCGCACAGAGTCAGACACGACTGAAGCGACTCAGCAGTAGCAGCAGAGCCAGACACACATGCTGTGTGCTGACAAGTGAGTCGGCTCTGTGCTGAGGCGCAGCAGGAGAAAAGGTGGGGTTTGATAGAGGAAGTCTGTGGGGTCAGAGGGAGGAAGCCGGGGCTTTCCTGTGTGCAAGCAGGAGCCACCAAGATCTCCGAGCATTCAAGTAGTGGAAGGTAAGAAAAATCAGGGAAGATTCATCTGGCTCTAAGCAAAACACGCTGAGTGGGAGAAAGGAAAGAGGAAAATGCTGTGAGAGAGGGCTTCAGAAAGCGACTCCTACCATTTAATATGTGCAGATCCTCTGATCCAGAAATTTTATTTCCAGACCTTTGGACATTTGTCCCAAAACACTTTCTGGAGGACCTTGCTGTGGAGGATAGACCACACTGGCAAGCTCTACAGGTGCAGCGGGCAAGCCAGCCCCCACAAAGGATCCTTGCTTTTTCTCTTCCCCTCTAGCCTCTGAGCCGCACACCAGCTGTTCACTCTGCCTAAGATACTTTCCCTCACCTGGGGATGTAACCCCCGCCTCCCCATCTCTGCCCAAATGCCCCCTTCTCAGTGACACCTCCCTAACTACCCTACTCTATCTTCCTAGCCTGCCGCTTTGTTTTCCTCCCATCACATATAACCATCTGACATACTCTGCATTTTGCTTATTTCTCTGTTTGTACCACCCCCTACTCATGTGCCCACTAGCATGTAAAATGGACCAAGTGGAATTGTTGTTTTGCCCCCGGTGCAGAGCAGTACCTGGCACAGAGCAGCGTGCAGTGTTAGTCGCTCGGTCAGGCACACAGGGTGAGTGTTCAAGAAAGATTTGTGAATGAGTGAATGAATGAGTGATGGGTGAGTGGATCTGTGCGTGTGCAGCTTGCAGAGGAGTGCAACTTGGGCACCAGGGAGTGGGCCAGGGCGGCACCTGGCCACTTGCCGGAGTGCAGGGTCACAGCATGGGGAGGCTGGCCTGGGTACCTCAAGGCCCTGCTGGCTGGGGGTCAGGAGGCGGAGCTGCAGTTGCTGTCGTTCAGTCACTAAGTCATGTCCGACTCTTTCGCAATCCCATGAACTGTAGCCCTCCAGGCTCCGCTGTCGATGGGAGTTTCCAGGCAAGAATACTGGAGTCAATTGCCATATTCCTTCTCCAGGGGATCTTCCCCACCCAGGGATCAACTCGCTGCTCCTGCAATGGCAGGTGGACTCTTTACCACTGAGCCACCAGGGAAGCCCAGAGCTGCCACGGACAGTTTCAGTGAATCAGGCCTGATGTGGGCACTCGGGGGTCATCCCCTGTCATAAGGAGCCTTTCTGAACACGGGAAATAGATGGGGAAACGGGAAACAGTGTCAGACTTTATTTTGGGGGGCTCCAAAATCACTGCGGATGGTAATTGCAGCCATGAAATTAAAAGACGCTTACTCCTTGGAAGGAAAGTTATGACCAACCTAGATAGCATATTGAAAAGCAGAGACATTACTTTGCCAACAAAGGTCCGTCTAGTCAAGGCTATGGTTTTTCCAGTGGTCATGTATGGATGTGAGAGTTGGATTGTGAAGAAAGCTGAGTGCCAAAGAATTGAAGCTTTTGAACTGTGGTGTTGGAGAAGACTCTTGCGGGTCCCTTGGACTGCAAGGAGATCCAACCAGTCCATTCTGAAGGAGATCAGTCCTGGGTGTTCATTGGAAGGAATGATGCTGTTGCAGGAAGGGGTACCCCTTCCAGGGCCCTCTCTTGTCTAACACTCGGAAATGAATTGTCCGAGGAGACACATGTGCTGACAAAGCAAGAGATTTTATTGGAAAGGGCACCCGGGTGGAGAGCAGTAGGGTTAGGGCACCCAGGAGAACTGCTCTGCTGCGTGGCTCGCATCTCGGGTTTTATGGTGATGGGATTAGTTTCCGGGTGGTCTTTGGCCAATCATTCTAATTCAGAGTCATTCCTGGTAGTGCACACATCGCTCAGCCAAGTGAGAGAGATTCTGGGAAGTGGACAGACACGCGGTGTCTCCTTTCGACCTTTCCCGAACTCTTCCAGTTGGTGGTGGCTTATTAGTTCCATATTCCGTATCAGGATCTCCTGTCATAAAACAACTTATGCAAATGGTTACTATGACACCTAGCCAGGGTTTCAATCAGTGTACTTCCCCTAACAATGCTAAAGCTGAAACCCCAATACTTTGGCCACTTAATGCAAAGAGTTGACTCACTGAAAAAGACTCTGATGCTGGGCGGGATTGAGGGCAGGAGGAGAAGGGGACAACAAAGGATGAGATGGCTGGATGGCATCACTGACTCAATGGACATGAGTTTGGGTGAACTCCGGGAGTTGGTGATGGGCAGGGAGGCCTGGCGTTCTATGATTCATGGGGTCACAAAGAGTGACTGAGCGACTGAACTGAAAACATAGCCACTTGCAATTAAGATGCCCCAGCGCTTACACTGCAGCTGTGTTAAGTGAGAGCAACTGCAGCTCCGCCTCCTGACCCCCGGCCAGCAGGGCCTTGAGGTGCCCAGGCCAGCCTCCCCATGCTGTGACCCTGCAGTCCGGCAAGTGGCCAGAACACAGAAGGAGGCTTCCAGACCTTAAGCCAGAAGGTATCCCAAATATCTGCCCATGTCTCTCTTGGGCAAAGCCCTTCACTTCTCTGAGCCTCAGTCTTCTCATCTGTGAAAGCGGAATAATACAGACAGGGTAACAGTCAGGAAGGCCAGGGGTCTCCAAATGGAGGAAATGGGCTGCAGTTTCAGATATTTTTTATCTCTCTCTAAGCGGCAGGAGGAAACAAACTAGTGGCTCAGAGGTTAAAGCGTCTGCCTGGAATGTGGGAGACCCGGGTTCGATCCCTGGGTCAGGAAGATCCCCTGGAGAAGGAAACAGCAACCCACTCCAGTACTCTTGCCTGGAGAATCCCATGGAGGGAGGAGCCTGGTAGGCTACATTCCATGGGGTCACAAAGAGTCGGACACCACTGAGCGACTTCACTTTCATACAAATTTTAAAACAGGTTTCTCTTAAAATTCTGTGTTACCTTAATGACACCTGGTTCCACCTGAACTTAACTTTTCTCAAACCTTGAGCTAGCCAATGGAGTTTTCTTACGGAAATGTTTGTCTTAAGCTATGTTAATGTGCTATGTATTTACCCTACTCTGTCTTCAAGTCAGTTAGCCTAAAGGATCAGAACTGACTTGACAAGCCAGTACGTTATACTCATATTGTTCTCCTAATCTATGCTAATGAAACAATATGTTTGTACGGAAATCTGCCTTTCTTCAAGATTCTTATCAATCGTTTTATGGTTTTATGGCCCCAGGAAGACTCACCTGGTCCCAAGTTTATCTCAAAACGCATCTTGTGGGTGAGGGGCCTGGTGCCATTCTCTGAGTTTTGAGACATCTCCTTTCTTTAATTAGCAGATTTTGCCTGGTAAATCCCATGGTCAGAGGAGCCTGGTAGGCTGCAGTCCATGGGTCGCAAATAGTCGGACACGACTGAGCGACTTCACTTTGACTTTTCCCTTTCATGCATTGGAGAAGGAAATGGCAACCCACTCCAGTATTCTTGCCTGGAGAATCCCAGGGACAGGGGAGCCTGGTGGGCTGCCGTCTATGGGGTTGCACAGAGTCGGGCATGACTGAAGTGACTTAGCAGCAGCAGCAGTAGCTATATAATATACAGCTAAAGACTAGCAGGGGTACCATTTCTGCCCCCTTCTGATGTCTATGTCAGAAGCTTTCTCTATTTCTTTCATACTTTAATAAAACTTCATTACACAAAAGTTCTGAGCTATCAAGCCTCGTTTCTGGCCCTGGATTGAATTCTTCTCCTCTGGAGGCCAAGAATCCCAGCGTCTTTGGTGGTTCAGCAACAACCTTTCAATACTAGGAGCTATGTTGCAGGGTGTTGTGAAGATCAAGGAGTAAACGGAAATGAGATATAGATTTGAGAACATCACACAAATATAACCAAACAGTATGTGATTATTATATGAATGAGGCCAGGTTGTACCATAACTAGTTTATGAGTGAGGGTGCGTCTGATACCAGTGAGGATGAAGGGAGAGTGGTATGTGGAACAGACAGAGGGGACGCTTCCTGGACTTTAACTTTTAATCTCAGTCCACAATGACCAATGCAACTGGTCTTTCTGTAACTATTTTCTTTGTCTTCAGGTTCTGAGTGCAAACACTGATCAGAACTGTTTCAGAATTTCCTGGTGGACTAAAACCTTGTCAATGTTTGTGTTATGCCCAGAGTCCGAGTCCCCAAAACTGAGAGAATAAGACGTCCACAGCAATGCAAAAGCATAAAGGGGTTTATTGCTAGCTCGAGTTAGGGCCCACGTCTCATCAGCACAGTGGAATCCGACAAGAGCCCGGAGTTCTGAATCACATATACTTTTATACAGACGGTTCTTTGTTTCTGTAACAGCATAGCTGATTGGTTAAACCATACACGCACGCGGGACTTTTAAACCTTGCATCCCTATCTGGATTGGCTCAGGTCCGGCGCGGGCGGGGGGCTACGGGGATTTTTTTCTGATTGGTTGAGCTACACTGCCTGCGGGAGTTCCCAGTGCCTCAGCTTTCCTAGAGACTAAACCTCAGGCCTAGCCAGCCCCTTAGAGCCTGTCCTGGCTCCAGTTTGGTCCTAACAGATTTGTTTTCACTTATTTTGTTTTGTGCTTATGTTTGGGAAACCCTGAGACACAGAAGGAAGGAGATGGGCCCACGTGTTACCCACCAGAGTTCTTGACCTCCTTAAAGTCAACAGAAATTGACTAGAGGCCAGACAAGAAATTCAACAGGTTTCTTTGCTTACTCACTCCCTGAGGCAGGGTGAGCTTGTTTCTTATATGGGGTGAGGGTAGGGGACCGTCCAGAGGTCTGGCAAGAGAGGTGGCTTAGGTGCTTTGCCCACCCCTTAGGTGGTATTGACACGCTGCTTTTGCTCCAGCCTCTTTGGAAGTGGCAGTTGGGTTTTTGGTCTCTCTGTGTCTTTTGTCCAGAATTCCCCTTAGCCGTGCCTGCGTGCAGTTATTTTTAGTCCCATATAGTTTCTTTGTATTTTCTTGCTCAAGGAGAGGTTTGTCCAGATGAAAGCACTGTGGCGAAGGGCCCACGCCGTGTCTACAGGGACTGAGCCCTTCAAAGAAAGTAACTTATTTAAAGCACAAAGACAGTGACAGTGTGAGGTGGGCAAAGGATGGGGAAGGGGCAGGGCAGTGGTTAGCAGAAGGGAGTTTCTAGCCCTCCTTTCGTGCCTTTGGGCCATGAGAACCATACTGTGCAGGAGCCTGGAACTGGTCCTGAAAAGGGTGGGGAGACTGGGAGTGGGGAGTCTCCACGCCCTTCAGTGTCTAATGTTGCATGCTCAGTTGTCTGACTCAACAGCCCCTTGGACTGCTGCCTGCCAGGCTCCTCTGTCCATGGAATTCTCCAGGCAAGTACTAGAGAGGGTTGCCATTTCCTACTCCAGGGCATCTCCCTGACCCAGGGACTGAACCTGAGTCTCTTGCAACTCCTGCCTTGGCAGGCAGATTCTTTACCATTAGCACCATCTGGGAAGCACTCAGTGTTACTCCTAGAGCCCAACTCGCTCCTCATGTCTGGTCTGCCTTCAGCTCCAGGGCTCCTTGTCCTGCCCAGTTTTGCCTTGCCCAGCTCTTTGAATGTGACTTGTAAATAAAAATATGTAAAAATGGTCTGGCTGTGCCCCGGGGCTCCTTGGCCCAGCCTGCCCCTGGGACCTGCCCTCACCCAAAGGAGTCAAAAACCACCAACTGACTCAGAGCCAATTGCCTCTCTCTCCTGTGGGAAAATCAATAGACCGCAGCCATTTATGCATCCAGAATGTACTCCTAATCTTGTCTAACATATCCTCAACTATTCCTGAACTGAGGTTTTATATAAACAGTTGCACAAGTTGAAAATGGGGAATAAATGGTCTAACGCAAAAGAGAGCCAGAAAGCAAAAATGTTACCATCCTCACGGTAACTAAGATCTGCTGACTCCAAGTGCCTAGAGCTCTGCATTGGGAAGAACTGTGCGGCAGCAAACTAAAATGGACTGGAATGGGTGAATTTAACTCAGATGACCATTATATCTACTACTGCAGGCAGGAATCCCTCAGAAGAAAGGGAGTAGCCATCATGGTCAACAAAAGAGTCTGAAATGCAGTACTTGGGTGCAATCTCAAAAATGACAGAATGATCTCTGTTTGTTTCCAAGGCAAACCATTCGGTATCACAGTAATCCAAGTCTATTCCCCAACCAGTAATGCTGAAGAAGCTGAAGCTGAATGGTTCTATGAAGACCTACAAGACCTTTTAGAACTAACACCCAAAAAAGATGTCCTTTTCATTATAGGGGACTGAAATGCAAAAGTAGGAAGTCAAGAAACACCTGGAGTAACAGGCAAATTTGGCCTTGGAACACTGAATGAAGCAGGGCAAAGACTAATAAGTTTTGCCAAGAAAATGCACTGGTCATAGCAAACACCCTCTTCCAACAACACAAGAGAAGGCTCTACACATGGACATCACCAGATGGTCAACACCAAAATCAGATTGATTATCTTCTTTGCAGCCAAAGATGGAGAAGCTCTATACAGTCAGCAAAAACAAGACCAGGAGCTGACTGTGGCTCAGATCATGAACTTTTTACCACCAAATTCATACTTAACTTGAGGAAAGTAGGGGAAACAGCTAGACCATTCAGGTATGACCTAAATCAAATCCCTAACAATTATACAGTGGAAGTGAGAAATAGATTTAAGAGCCTAGATCTGATAGATAGAGTGCCTGATGAACTATGGAATAGGGTTTGTGACATTGTACAGGAGACAGGGATCAAGACCATCCCCATGGAAAAGAAATGCAAAAAAGCAAAATAGCTGTCTGGGAAGGCCTTACAAATAGCTGTGAAAAGAAGAGAGGCAAAAAACAAAGGAGAAAAGGAAAGATATAAGCATCTGAATGCAGAGTTCCAAAGAACAGCAAGAAGATATAAGAAAGCCTTCCTCAGCGATCAACGCAAAGAAATAGAGGAAAAGAACAGAATCTCTGCAAGAAAATTAAAGATACCAAGGGAACATTTCATGCAAAGATGGGATCAATAAAGGACAGAAATGGTATGGCCCTAACAGAAGCAGAAGATATTAAGAAGAGGTGGCAAGAATACACAGAAGAACTGTACAAAAAAGATCTTCATGACCCAGATAATCACGATGGTGTGATCACTCATCTAGAGCCAGACATCCTGTAATGTGAAGTCAAGTGGGCCTTGAAAAGCATCACTACGAACAAAGCTAGTGGAGGTGATGGAATTCCCATGGAGCTATCCTGAAATCTTGAAAGATGATGCTGTGAAAGTGCTGCACTCAATATGCCAGCAAAGTTGGAAAAGTCAGCAGTGGCCACAGGACTGGAAAAGGTCAGTTTTCATTCCAATGCCAAAGAATGCTCAAACTACTGCACAATTGCACTCATCTCACATGCTAGTAAAGTAACGCTCAAAATTCTCCAAGCCAGGTTTCAGCAATACGTGAACCGTGGACTTCCTGATGTTCAAGCTGAATTTAGAAGAGGCAGAGGAACAAGAGATCAAATTGCCAACATCGGCTGGATCATGGAAAAAGCAAGAGAGTTCCAGAAAAACATCTATTTCTGCTTTACTGACTATGCCAAAGCCTTTGACTGTGTGGATGACAATAAACTGTGGAAAATTCTGAAAGAGATGGGAATACCAGACCACCTGACCTGCCTCTTGAGAAATCTGTATGCAGGTCAGGAAGCAACAGTTAGAACTGGACATGGAACAACAGACTGGTTCCAAATAGGAAAAGGAGTATGTCAAGGCTGTATATTGTCACCCTGCTTATTTAACTTACATGCAGAGTACATCATGAGAAACGCTGGAATGGAAGAAACACAAGCTGGAATCAAGATTGCCGGGAGAAATATCAATAACCTCAGATATGCAGATAATACCACCCTTATGGCAGAAAGTGAAGAGGAACTAAAAAGCTTCTTGATGAAAGTGAAAGTGGAGAGTGAAAAGTTAGCTTCAAGCTCAACATTCAGAAAACAAAGATCATGGCATCCGGTCCCATCACTTCATGGGAAATAGATGGGCAAACAGTGGAAACAGTGTCAGACTTTATTTTGGGGGGCTCCAAAATCACTGCAGATGGTGATTGCAGCCATGAAATTAAAAGATGCTTACTCCTTGGAAGAAAAGTTATGACCAACCTAGATAGCATATTCAAAAGCAGAGACATTACTTTGCCGACTAAGGTCCGTCTAGTCAAGGCTATGGTTTTTCCACTGGTCATTTATGGATGTGAGAGTTGGACTGTGAAGAAGGCTGAGTGCCAAAGAATTGATGGTTTTGAACTGTGGTGTTGGAGAAGACTCTTGAGAATTCCTTGGACTGCAAGGAGATCCAACCAGTCCATTCTGAAGGAGATCAGCCCTGAAGGCTGGAAGGAATGATGCTAAAGCTGAAACTCCAGTACTTTTGATACCTCATGCAAAGAGTTGACTCATTGGAAAAGACTCTGATGCTGGGAGGGATTGGGGGCAGGAGAAGGGGATGACAGAGGATGAGATGGCTGGATGGCATCACTGACTCGATGGACATGAGTTTGAGTGAACTCCGGGAGCTGGTGATGGACAGGGAGGTCTGGCGTGCTGCGATTCATGGGGTCGCAAAGAGTCGGACACGACTGAGCGACTGAACTGAACTGAACTGTGAGGCTGGGTCCAGAATTCTGTACATCCAGTCAAGATTGCTGATGTTGATTAGCAATGCCTGCCCCAGGCAAGGATGGGGGAACTGAGGTAGATATTTCACATATAACAGACCCTTCTCATATCTCCGAATTTATTGTGAGACCTGCAGTCAACCTAATGACAGTTTTTCCTCCCCATAACCCCATATTAAATATTAAACATAAATGTTGATTATTGGATCGATCCAGGTTTCAAACTGACAAATATAAAATGTGGGACTTCCATGGTTGTGGTCCGATGGTGGTCCCATGGTTAAGAATCTGCCTGCTCATGCAGGGGACACAGGTTCGATCTCTGGTCTGGCAAGATTCCACTTGCCTTGGAGCAACTAAGTTCATGTGCCACCAGCAACTACTGAACCCACATAGCCTAGAACCTGTGCTTGACACAAGAGAAACCACCACAATGGGCAATGCGTGCACCACAGCAGAGACCCCACACAGCAATAAACAAACGGTAAATTTAAAATAAAAGCAATAAAATTAAATAAAATGTGTGCATGTTTTTGAAAGAAAAAATATTATTATTCACTATTCTTTCTGTACTAAAATTGGCTCAAGCATTTCAACCAGAAATTTGATGAGTGTTCTTTGGAATATAGGTGAATATTTTGAACCCACTCAGGCTTTCTCACTCTGGCTGCTTCTTGCTTCTGTGCACAGCAAAAAAAGAGAAGCGACGGAAGTGGGAAGGAGTTGCTCCCACGTGTAATGCCTGACACATAGTAGGTGCTCAACAAAAACTTGTAAAATCAATTTGGAATGATGAACTCAGTCTCTGTGTGTTTTCCCATGATTCGTAAGTTCTGTCATTTCAGCACAGTTTTGGTGTAATGTGTAGATACTGTCATAACGTTTTTTTCCCTGCAAGTAGACATGTTAGCTGTTAATTGGTTTTCTGAGTGAGGGGATGGGCTGAATGGAGGGAATTATTCCACTTCTGCATTTGCTTGGTCATTCATTATCTGTGTCTCCCTCATATTTCCCCTCAGATGCTCCTCATCCTTGGAACCCTAATCTTATAGCCCAGGATTCTCAACCCCAGCTCTGTGATATTTGGGTTGAGATCATTCTTTCTCATGAGGGCCTATCCTGTGTCTTGTGTGATATTTAGCCTCTCACCCATGCATACCTACTAGGTAGCTACCCATAGCAACAATACCAAATTGTGGCAACCAAAAATATTCCCAGACATTGCCAAGTGATCCCATTATTGTTCAGTCACTAAGTCGTATCTGACTCTTTGCAACCTTATGGACTACAGCACACCAGGCTTTCCTATCCTTCACTATCTCCTGGGTTTGTTCAAATGCATGCCCATTGAGATGCCATTCAACCATCTCATCCTCTGTGGCCCGCTTCTCCTCCTGCCCTAAATCTTTCCCAGTATCTGGGGGACAAAATTTCCCAGATCAGAGACTGCTGCTTTTGTCTCCTCAGGAACGTGACTGGTTTCTTCCTTTTGAGCAATTTCAGGGTTAATGTCACCTTCTCAGGGGCCTCTGACCACGTGGTCCAACCCCAGGTGCAGGGCTCATTTCTCACCACCAGGCCTCATCCCTCTGCAGAACCCTTGTCTCTCTCTAATTTCCTGGCACAGATGTCTCTTTGCTGTCTGCCTGTCCCCACTGGAATGTGAGCTCCATTAGAAGCCTGTCCTATTGCCTTTCTCTCCATCCCACTAAGGAGTGTCAGGAGTGCCCGATCCTTAGTGGGCTCTTGATAAATTGTGGTGAATGGATGAAGGCAAGGAGGAAGTGATCAGGGAAGATTGTCTTTGGAGGTGACATCTCCATGACATGAGGTTGCCAGGCATGGGAAGTTAGAGGAGAATTCCAGGCAGAGGGAACAGACATTACCAAGCTGGCAGGCAGGAATGGGTTTGGCATGGGGAAGGTTGGTAGAAAGGAGAAGAAGAAGCAGGTAAGAGGAGCGGGGCCAAGAGCCAAATGTAGCCTGATTAAGAGGCCCTGGAGACCAGGATGAGAAGTGAAGACTTCATTTTTAAAGGGACAGCAAGCCCTCGGAGACCCCCTGCGTGCCCCCAAAGTCTGTCCCTGGCCTTGTAGTAACTTCTCCCCTCTCCTTGTAGCAGCTTCTCCAGCCTCACTATGAGCAGGTTGGGGAGGATTCTTAAATCTGCTCTGAACTCTTAAGGCTGAAGCAAAAGCCGACATGGTTCCTGAGTCACATCTCACAGCGGGAGAGTCCTTCTGTCTGGGTGGCAACGATGCTCAGGCCACTCTGCTCTCAGTCAAAGCTGGCCCCTCTTTGAACTTGCTTGGACCTGCCTTTCCTTAGTCATCTGCACGTGTGTGTGTGTGATGTGTGTGTGAGCATGCCCTGTCAGTTGGGTCCACCCATTTGCAGTCCTATGCCCCATGGACTGTAGCCCGCCAGACTCCTCTGTCCATAGGACTTCCCAGGCAAGACTACTGAGGCAGAGTTTCCTCCTCCAGGGGATCTTCCCCACCCAGGGATTCGAACCCACATCTCCTGCGTCTCCTACACTGCAGGCGGACTTTTTTTTTTTTTAATTGCTAAGCTACCTGGGAAGCCCCTAGAGCTCTTGGATTATGTCAGTTCCATCTTGTCAGAGCTGCCTGCCCAACTTTGTACCTCAACACTATGGCTGGTCTGGTATTGAAGGTCTTTAAGGAAAAGGAACAGCATTTAGAACTTCCCTGGTGGTCCAAAGGCTGAGACTGCGTGCTCCCAATGCAGGAGGCCTGGTGTTCAATTCTTGGTCAAGGAACTAGATCCCACATGCTGCAACTAAGAGTTCTCATGCCACAGATAAGACCAACTGCAGCCAAAGAAATTAATTAATTAAAATAAATATTTAAAAAAAAAACAGCTACATTTATGCATTTAATGAACCACTTAATAACTTCTAAAAATAATAACAACAACTAAATTTGTTAGGAATACTTACCAGGCCCTATGGTGACTGCAGCCATGAAATTAAAAGATGCTTACTCCTTGGAAGAAAAGTTATGACCCACCTAGATAGTATATTCAAAAGCAGAGACATTACTTTGCCGACTAAGGTCCATCTAGTCAAGGCTATGGTTTTTCCTGTGGTCATGTATGGATGTGAGAGTTGGACTGTGAAGAAGGCTGAGTGCCGAAGAATTGATGAGTTTGAACTGTGGTGTTGGAGAAGACTCTTGAGAGTCCCTTGGACTGCAAGGAGATCCAACCAGTCCATTCTGAAGGAGATCAGCCCTGGGATTTCTTTGGAAGGAATGATGCTAAAGCTGAAACTCCAGTACTTTGGATACCTCATGGGAAGAGTTGACTCATTGGAAAAGACTCTGATGCTGGGAGGGATTGGGGGTAGGAGGAGAAGGGGACAACCCAGGATGAGATGGCTGGATGGCATCACGCACTCAATGGACGTGAGTCTGAGTGAACTCCGGGAGATGGTGATGGACAGGGAGGCCTGGCGTGCTGCGATTCATGGGGTCACAAAGAGTCAGACACAACTGAGCGACTGAGCTGAACTGAACTGAAGCTCTGTTCTAAACACGTCACCCTGAATAACTCACTGAATCCTCACAGCAAACACATAAGGATCACACTAATATCATCATCCCCACTTTACAGATGAGGAAACTGAGGCCCAAAGAGGTTAAGTCATTTGCCCAGATTCGTTAAGGATGCTAAACCAGGTTTGGCCAAAAACATCCACATTCTGACCCTTATAATATATTCTCTTTTCTAAATTTAATGTCAAAATATGTCACAACATCTTTTCAAATGAATATACTTTTTGCCTCAGCAGTTCTGCTTCTAGGAACTGAGCTTAAAGAGATATAAATATTTAGCTACAGAGATGCAGTATTCTTTAGAATGTAGAACACAACCCATATCTCCGTTAAGAGGGATTATTTAAGTAAATTGCGGTATCTCCGTGTAAAAGAAACTGCTCAAAATGACATCTATTCATATGCACCAACCTAGAAAGACCTCTATATTTTAACAGAAAAGTCCAGAAAAATTTTCATTTTTGTTGGCAGCTATTTTGGCTGTGCAGCAGGCTCCTAATGATTTTTAATTTCTTCTTTTTGCTGGTCTATAGTTCCTGATTTTCCAACAGTGAACATGTGCTACATTTGTAATAAGAAAGAAACCCAATACAAGTTATTGAATGAAAGAATAAACAGACAGAAGTCATGCGCTCCTGTGGAATTAGTGAACCTCATCCCTGACAAGAAGGGCTGTAGGTGCTTTGCCAGAACCGCTGTTTGTCTTCCAGGGTCCGCTCTCAGCCAATGGGAAGACGACTCAGGTGATCAGAGTCGGGGAGAGCATGATGTCACCCAGACAGGAGGTCCCTTTCAGGGAGTCTGGCTCCACACACCCTCTCGTGTTCTGGGTTCTGGTGACCTCCCTGTCACGTGCAGGCAGTAAAGCCCTGAAGCCTCCCTTGTGTTGTAGCCACACCCCACTGACACCTTTGTCCTTAGTCCTTCCATGGATAAACCCTCCCCAAAGTACTCAAATTTAGTGAAGCATCTGTTTCCTGTTGAGAATCTGGCTGATATTCTTACCTTAGTTCACTCTTTCCCCGTTTCATCCATCGTGCGCTTGCGTGCTTGCTAAGTCGCTTCAGTTGCGTCCAACTCTTTGGGACACTGTGGACCGTAGCCCACCATGGGACTCTCCAGGCAAGAATACTAGAGTGGGTTGCTGCGCCTTCCTCCAGGGGGTCTCTCTGGCCCAGGGATCAAGCCCGTGTGTCTTGCGTCTCCTGCACTGGCAGGGAGATTCTTTACCACTAATGCCGCCCTTCCTTCATCCCAATTCCCCTCAATAAATGACTCCTGATTCTATCTCTCCAGCTTGGCCTTGCCTCCTGAGATCTGCTCTCCCCAACCAGACTTCATCTGGACGACCAGGGAACTCAGAGAATTCATCCTGCCACCCAACTTCTTAACCTATTCTCAAACCAAGTCCTCTCTTCCCTTCCACGGGCAGCATCCCTTTACTCTCGACCCACTGCAAACCTCAAAAGTATCTCTGTTTGCCTTTCTAACTTCTCTTTCTGACATCCTGAAGTCTAAAGCTTAGGAAATCAACTTCAGCCATTGTCTTTTCCAAACAACCCCTTCACACCAGTCCCCCAGCCCCCTCGTCCCTCCAGGCCTCTCTCTGGGTCACCTCGCCTGCTGCCTCTCTCGCTTCCCGTCTCAGCCTTTGACCTGTGTTACGTGTGACTTCTGGCAAAGGGTACTTGAAATACAGCTCAGATCCCATCTACTTCCCTACTCAAAAACCAGTCCAGTGAGACCAAAACCAAACACCTCAGCCTTCCATCGAGAGCTAGATTTCTCTCACACACATGCACACACCCTCATTAACAGTCTCCCTTCCCATCAAACTGAACCACCGAGTCTTTTTTAAAAAATCATATGCAATATTTATTTTATATTCTACAGTAAAATTTACTTTTGGGCATTCGGTTCTATGAATTCTAACACATGTATTAATTTGGAGGAATATCAATAACCTCAGATATGCTGATGACACCACCCTTATGTCAGAAAGTGAAGAGGAGCTAAAAAGCCTCTTGATGAAAGTGAAAGAGGAGAGTGAAGAAGTTGGCTTAAAGCTCAACATTCAGAAAACGAAGATCATGGCATCCAGTCCCATCACTTCATGGGAAATAGATGGAGAAACAGTGGAAACAGTGTCAGACTTTATTTTTTTGGGCTCCAAAATCACTGCAGATGGTGATTGCAGCCATGAAATTAAAAGACACTTACTCCTTGGAAGAAAAGTTATGACCAACCTAGATAACATATTCAAAAGCAGAGACAATATTTTGCCAACTAAGGTCCGTCTAGTCAAGGCTATGGTTTTTCCTGTGGTCATGTATGGATGCGAGAGTTGGACTGTGAAGAAGGCTGAGCATCGAAGAATTGATGCTTTTGAACTGTGGTGTTGGAGAAGACTCTTGAGAGTCCCTTGGACTGCAAGGAGATCCAACCAGTCCATTCTGAAGGAGATCAACCCTGGGATTTCTTTGGAAGGAATGATGCTAAAGCTGAAGCTCCAGTACTTTGGCCACCTCATGGGAAGAGTTGACTCACTGGAAAAGACTCTGATGCTGGGAGGGATTGGGGGCAGGAGGAGAAGGGGACGACAGAGGATGAGATGGCTGGATGGCATCATGGACTCGATGGACGTGAGTTTGAGTGAACTCCGGGAGTTGGTGATGGACAGGGAGGTCTGGCGTGCTGCGATTCATGGGGTCGCAAAGAGTCGGACACGACTGAGCAACTGAACTGAACTGAATGCCCTGTCAGGATTCAAAAAGATTCCATAACCCCAGTAAAGTCTCTCATGTAATTGCTTCACAGACACACCCTCTCCTCAGACCAAACCTCTAGCAACTCCTGAACTGTTCTCCATTACTATAGTTTTGTCTGTTCAATAATGTCATATGAAGGAAATTATATAGAATGCTTTGAAACTGGCTCTTTCACTCAGCATAAAGCCTTTGAGATTTATCCAAGTTGTTGCATGTATAAAGTGCATTCCTTTTTTTATTTTGGACTAGCATTCCATTGTGTGGATGGACTAATCTTTGCTGAATCAGAGTCCACATAAGAAGGGAAGGCTTTGCTCACACTGGATGCTCCGCTGGGTCACTGCCCTCCGCCCTCCCAGGTGTCCCTCAAACACTGTTCCACACCAGTTTGTCCACACATGGCCCCCAACCCTGGTGTGCTTTCCTACAAAGAATCAGTTCCTCCTTCCTCATCCCATAGTCCTGTGTAGGTGTCTCTCTCGGAAGAGATCATCTTTCAGCAGTCATTAGGATGAATGTCTTGATTGAGGCTGTGCTCTCCTTGAGACCGGCAGCCATTTTCACTTGTCTTTGTATCCCACGAGCTCAGCTAAAGGTCTTGGTCAGAGCCTGTTCAAAATCTGTGTGGTTGCCGAATAAATGGATCTTCCCATTCTACAGTGTAAAAGGAAGGGAGATGTCATCAGGACAGGACAGCAGAGGCAGCCCCCAGAGCCAACGTCTGCAAAGGTAAATCACGGCCAGCCCTCAGGAGACTGGACACAGAGGTCTTGGAGAGACGTGGAGGTTCCACATCAGATGAGGAGCTACGGACCAAGGCAGGGCCATGATACTGCAGGCTATTTAAACAGTGACCAGAGAGGTGAAGGAACCAAGTTGGCTGGAGAGAGCAACTAAATGACCAGCATCCCCACCCTCCCCGCCAGCCCATTGCCATCATCTGCATGACCTCCCAACTTACATGTTACCCTTGGGACAAGGAAGTAGGTGGATTTGAACATGATTCTGAAATGACTGAATTTACCTGAATTTTTTTTCTTCAAGCAAAAGTTTGGCTCAGAGTCAGAAACCGCATGAAACTATGGTGGCTTAGCTGGCAAAGAATCTGCCTGCCTTGAGGGAGAGCTGGGCTTGATCCCTGGGTTGGGAAGATGCCCTGGAGAAGGGAACCCCAATAAAGTCCCTCATGTAATTGCTTCACAGACACACACTCTCCTCTAGCAACTACTCGCTCTAGCAACTACTGATCTGGTCTCCATCACTATCATTTGCTCCAGTTTTCTGGCCTGGAGAATTCCATGGACTATGGTCCATGGGGTTGCAAAGAGCCAGACACGTCTGAGCAACTTTCACATCACGTCACCTAGAAAAGAAAGCAGCCATCTTGCATATGTGAGTTACTTGATTCTTTTATATATAAAATTATGCACTTATACCATGTGAGGGAGCAATCACACATGACCTCTTTTAATTAGAGAGACCGTATAATTTACTTCTTTAATTGGGACAATTCTGAAATAGAAGAGATGCTATTAATAACTGCACTGGGATGCAGGCCCGAGCAAACCATGACTTTCTATTATACTTCAGCAAACCGTCTCAGCATCCACATGAATAGGTAACATTCATATGTCCATTTGCAAAGCTTAAATGCATCCAAATTTAATGAGGGAGCACCAGTTCAAGCCAAGTGGTCATTTTCCAGAGTCCTTAGTTTGCCGAGGACCATGAATCATGCTGGTTCTACCCAGCT
Source organism: Capricornis sumatraensis (assembly GCF_032405125.1). Taxonomy (NCBI): domain Eukaryota; kingdom Metazoa; phylum Chordata; class Mammalia; order Artiodactyla; family Bovidae; genus Capricornis; species Capricornis sumatraensis. The sequence goes on from NC_091086.1 coordinate 9,096,704, forward strand.
AGCCCATTGCCACCCTCCCCTCTACTTTTTTCTCTCTTCTCTGGCAACAGATATTTAATGAGACTATATATATCATCTTAAACTTTCTAGTAGCCACATTAGAAAGTAAACAGTAACAAGTGAAATGGTTTAACAGTATATGTATTTAACCAAATATAGCCCTAATTGTCTCATTCAACTGCAATCAATAGAAAACAGTTACTCATAAGATATATTACTTTTTGCCATTAGGACCTTGAAATCAAAGGCATTAGCCTTACAGCATATCTCAACCACAGTGGCTGGTAGGTGGCACTTGGACGGAGCAGCTGGGTCTGAGGGAATAGGTCAGGGGAGAGCAGGGCGCAGACACACTGCCACCTAGTGGACATATGGATCTCTGCTGGAAACCACCTACAACAAAACTGCGGGCATCCAGTGGAACCGCACAATTTGCCTTGGGGTTAGCTTCCCAGAAAGGAAAACTTATTGAGGTGGAGATTGTTGTTATGTTGGTCCCAGGAAAGATACACAGCCACAGAGGAAACTCAAGTCACCGTGCTATCAGTAATCTTGGCCCTGGTTTGCTCTTGTTTTCTAGTCACATAGGATTTAATAGAAAATGAGAGTTTCTCATAATGACTATTTAAAATAACCCTCCACAAAGTCAGATTTCCTTCTTTCACACCGAGTTTCACTGCATGGTGATTATGTGCCAGGCATCCCCCTAGTTTCTCTTTTAATCATCGGTGAAAACTTGGTTTCTTTCAAATGTTACTGTTCTTGCTCAAATTGGGTGTGGTTATTTGAGGATTCCTGTTAACCAAGATTTTTTTTTTCAAATCTGAATAATTGATCAAGAATCTGTGATGTGGGTTGACATGATTCTAGACTCCTGCCTTACCCCACAATTGAAGGGGAGTGTCTGGAGATGGGGCTACTTGGCAAGGAGAGCAAGAAGCCGGTGGCACTTTCTCTGACTCAGCAATGCCAGTGTTTTCAGCACTGTGCTGTCCTCAGGATAGTGCTGGATTTTGTGCAGAGATGTTGCTTCCACCTTTAAGAAGATATAATCTTCACAGGAGAGATTGCAAACCATTCTAGATAAACAATAGCAAGAAAAACAGCATTTTGATAATATACAAGAACATATTGCTTAAATTGCAGCGTGAGACAGAATGTGTTGATAAATTGGATATAAAGCAAAGAAGAGTAAGAACAATGAGAGAAGTCGTTTCGACTCTCATCCTTCACCAGCTCTGTGGCTGTGTGACCTCATCTCAGCCACACAACCTCTCTGATCCTCAGGTTCATTATCTCACACTAATCAGTGAACAGTTTGGATAATTGAAACTTCTGGGGTGGGGAGTCAAAGAGAAAAGAAAGACAGGCACCTAAGAATTACAATGATTGACTCAGGAAGAGTTTCCCAAAAATGGGAGGGTATGAACCCAGGACTTCCCTGGTGGCTCAGACGGTAAAGCGTCTGCCTACAATGCGGAAGACCTGGGTTCAATCCCTGGGTTGGGAAGATCTTCTGGAGAAGATCTGGCAACCCACTCCAGTATTCTTGCCTGGAAAATCCCATGGATGGAAGAGCCTGGTAGGCTATTGTCCATGGGGTCGCAATGAGTCAGACACAACTGAGCGAATTCACTCACTCATGAACCCAGGTACAGAAAAAGAGGAACTTGGAGCAGGAAGGAAGGATGCTACCTGGAAAATCTAGAGGAAAATGATGGGCTGGGACGTCTGGTTTCTTTGTCTCAGGGATGGCTAGATATTGTCCTGTTCAGAGGCGAAAAACTGGTCTAAATTTTTTACTTAAAGAACCTAGAATTGAAAGGACTCTTTGAGATAATTCAGAGTAACAAGTCCCAGAGATTCTTTTACAGAATGTTAGAACCTTGTGATGTTAATAGATATTTAACAAAGCAGATTTCCTTGCCACAGGACTTTTCAGAACCTTTAACGTTCTATGATTTTCCCGGAGGACAGAGAGCATTTCCCAGACTTATTTAACTATGGAACGCTTTATTTTGAAGAGACATTATTTGGGAAGTTTTCCAGGGAAATGATTTCAGAAACACAACTCTAGTCCAATTCTACTGACATATAGAGAGGGAAAATTGGGGGCCAGAAAGAGCAAGGGGCAAGTTCAAGGTTCACAAAGGCACTGGCAGAGACAGCAATGGGATTTTGGTCTTTTGACTCTAATATCCAGTGACTTTTCCTTTTTCCATTTGTATTATGCACTATTTAAGACATACGGAAAGATCTACAGAATTCTACAAAATAGTCACGATATTCACCACCCTAAGAAATAAAATATTGTCAGTGCAGTAAAAATAACAACAACAAAAACCCTTATATACCATTCCCTAAGCTCTCCCCAGGGGAACCTCTACCCTAAATTTGGTTACATCATTCTAAGAAATCGTGGTAGAATTTCAGGTAAATCACATCATATTCAGAGGATCCTCTTACATCTTTCATGGTTTGTGAGTTGTGATGATCTTAGAATTAAAAACAAAAATAAAATATTCCCCTCATCCTGGAATAGCAAAGATTAAAAATCCACCTTGAGAATCCTCAGATCACTTGCCTACAGTTCCCAGCGCTTCAGACAAATGTTAGGAATCAGAGCACATTTTTATTCTCCAAAGGGCTCTTCAAACAGTTTATTAATTCTGTTAGATGTGGGGGCGCTCCTTGCTTCACTCTGTGTGAGGCTTCCGTGGCATGAATTCACTACACCTCCCTCCTGTCTGCAGGCCAGATGGGGAGCCGGGTGCTGTATAAATGTTTGATTGTGGCACAGTAAAAATATTTGCCTTCAGTAGCTGGAAGCTACCGCACGGAGGTAGGGCTGTCTACTAGAGCTGCCAGACTTCATTCTAATGAGAACAGAAATAAAAGCTGATTAAATCAAATTCCCCATAGTGTGGAGCCACTTAAATAAATGTTTCATATTGTTTGCATGATGCTTTTAAAATGTAACAGCTGCCTGTGTAACCATTACGCTGGACATAAATCATTCATTGCCGTCACCGCCATCAGAGAGGCACCGGCTCCTACTTCTATTGCTGACATTTTTATTACCGTGGTACTTTTCAGGAAGGTTCTTTGGGTTCCCTCCTTCCTACTCATGTTTGGGGGTAGCAGGAGCATGAATGGCAGAATATGGAATGAGAAGCAGGCAGTAACTGAGGGCTTGCATTGCAAGTATAGTGTTGGGCTGGCATTTTCATAAGAAGGCATTACTATTCCCATTTTACAGATGTGAATACTGAGGCCAATGGAAATAATCCGACAAGGTTCCACAGTCAGTAACAGAGCCTGTCTTTGAGCCCAGATCTATCTGAACTTTGGCTCATCACACCAGGCTGTCTAAAAACACAGGACACATCACTTCCCCCCTCGTCTCCACACAACCCATGGTTTTTGGCAATGATGAGACCCACAAAGGCCAGAGCAGGACTCAGAGAGTGGGGAGTTCTTTGGGCTGAGGCTGGGGAATGGGAGAAGAAAGAGTCTGATCTGAGCTCCACATCCTGGGCCAGTACCCTACCCCACTTCTCCATCACCTTCCCCCGTTCACTCTTCCAGCCTCCTTCGGGCCTCCCTGCCTTCATTCTTGCCCACGTCAATCCATCATTCACCCAGTAGCCTGAGGCATCTTTTAAAAGTGTAAATCAGGGTCTTTCCCAGTGGTCCAGTGGCTAAGACTCCACCCTGCCAGTGCAGGGCACCTGGGTTTGGTCCCTGAGCAGGGAACTAGATCCCACATGGTGCAACTAGAGATCTGTCATGCCATAACAGAGATCGGAGACCCTGATTGCTGCACTAAGGCCTGCACAGCCAAGTAAATAAATAGTTTAAAAAAGCAAAATAAAATTGTAAGTCAAGTCCTGCTATTCCCCCTTTTAAAAGCCTCCCTTGTGGCTCAGACAGTAAAGAATCTGCCTGCAATGAAGGAGACCCAGATTTGATCCCTGGATTGGGCAGATCCCCTGGAAAAGAAAATGGCAACCCACTCCAATATTCTTGCCAAGAGCATCCCGTAGACAGAGGAGCCTGGTTGGCTATACAGTCCATGGAGTTGCAAAGAGTCAGACACAGCTGAAGCAACTGAGCACACACACACGTGCATTCCAAGGGAGGAGAGACAACCAGGGACCCCTAAATCCACGTCTCTTCAGTCTGTTCAGGGCAGGTCAGTTCAGTCGCTCAGTCGTGTCCAACTCTTTGCAACCCCATGAATCGCAGCACGCCAGGCCTCCCTGTCCATCACCAACTCCCAGAGTTCACTCAAACTCATGTCCATCAAGTCCGTGATGCCATCCAGCCATCTCATCCTCTGTCGTCCCCTTCTCCTCCTGCCCCCAATCCCTCCCAGCATCAGAGTCTTTTCCAATGAGTCAACTCTTCCCATGAGGTGGCCAAAGTACTGGAGTTTCAGCTTTAGTATCATTCTTTCCGAAGAACACCCAGAACTGATCTCCTTTAGAATGGACTGATTGGATCTCCTTGCAGTCCAAGGGACTCTCAAAGTCTTCTCCAACACCACAGTTCAAAAACATCAGTTCTTTGGTGCTCAGCCTTGTTTATGGTCCAACTCTCACATATGTACATGCCTACTGGAGAAACTATAGCTTTGACTAGATAGACCTTTGTCAGCAAAGTAATGTCTCAGCTTTTTTTTTTTTTTTTGTGACTATATGAATGATTTTTATTTTAATCATGGCAATAAAGTAAAAAAAAGTTCTTTAATATTTTTTTCTTCCCATACAGCAATCTTTATTTTTTTATTTAATTTTTTTACTTTACAATACTGTATTGGTTTTGCCATACATTGACATGAATCCACCACAGGTGTACATGAGTTCCCAACCCTGAACCCCCCTCTCACCACCCTCCCCATGTCATCTCTCTGGGTCATCCCAGTGCACCATCCCCAAGCATCCTGTATCCTGTATTGAACCTAGACTAGTGATTCATTTCTTACATGATAGTATACATGTTTCAATGCCATTCTCCCAAATCATCCCACCCTGTCCCTCTCCCACAGAGTCCAAAAGACTGTTCTATACATCTGTGTCTCTTTTGCTGTCTCACATACAGGGTTATCATTACCATCTTTCTAAATTCCATATATATGTGTTAGTATACTGTATTGGTGTTTTTCTTTCTGGCTTACTTCACTCTATATAATCAGCTCGTTTCATCCACCTCATCAGAACTGATTCAAATGTATTCTTTTTAATGGCTGAGTAATACTCCATTGTGTATATGTAACACAGCTTTCTTATCCATTCGTCTGCTGATGGACATCTAGGTTGTTTCCATGTCCTGGCTATTATAAACAGTGCTGCGATAAATATTGGGGTACATGTGTCTCTTTCAATTCTGGTTTCCTCGGTGTGTACACCCAGCAGTGGGATTGCTTGGGTCATAAGGCAGTTCTATTTCCAGTTTTTTAAGGAATCCCCACACTGTTCTCCATAGTGGCTGTACTAGTTTGCATTCCCACCAACAGTGTAGGAGGGTTCCCTTTTCTCCACACCCTCTCCAGCAGTTATTGCTTGTAGACTATTGGATCGCAGCCATTCTGACTGGTGTGAAATGGTACCTTATTGTGGTCTTGATTTGCATTTCTCTGATAATGAGTGATGTTGAGCATCTTTTCATGTGTTTGTTAGCCATCCATATGTCTTCTTTGGAGAAATGTCTATTTAGTTCTTTGGCCCATTTTTTGATTGGGTGGTTCATTTTTCTGGAATTGAGCTGCATAAGTTGCCTGTATATTTTTGAAATTAGTTGTTAATCAGTTGCTTCATTTGCTATTATTTTCTCCCATTCAGAAGGCTGTCTTTTCACCTTGCTTATAGTTTCCTTTGTTGTGCAGAAGCTTTTAATTTTAATTAGATCCCATTTGTTTATTTTTGCTTTTATTTCCAGTATTCTGGGAGGTGGATCATAGAGGATCCTGCTGTAATTTATGTCAGAGAGTGTTTTGCCTATGTTCTCCTCTAGGAGTTTTATAGTTTCTGGTCTTACATTTAGATCTTTAATCCATTTTGAGTTTATTTGTGTGTATTGTGTTAGAAAGTGTTCTAGTTTCATTCTTTTACAAGTGGTTGACCAGTTTTCCCAGTACCACTTGTTAAAGAGATTGTCTTTAATCCATTGTATATTCTTGCCTCCTTTGTCAAAGATAAGGTGTACATAGGTGGGTGGATATATCTCTGGGCTTTCTATTTTGTTCCATTGATCTATATTTCTGTCTTTGTGCCAGTACCATACTGTCTTGATGGCTGTGGCTTTGTAGTAGAGCCTGAAGTCAGGCAGGTTGATTCCTCCAGTTCCATTCTTCTTTCTCAAGATTGCTTTGGCTATTCGAGGTTTTTTGTATTTCCATACAAATTGTAAAATTAGTTGTTCTAGCTCTGTGAAAAATACCGCTGGTAGCTTGATAGGGATTGCATTGAATCTGTAGATTGCTTTGGGTAGTATACTCATGTTCACTATATTGAGTCTTCTAATCCATGAACATGGTATATTTCTCCATCTATTCGTGTCCTCTTTGATTTCTTTCACCAGTGTTTTATAGTTTTCTACATATAGGTCTTTAGTTTCTTTAGGTAGATATATTCCCAAATATTTTATACTTTTCATTGCAATGGTGAATGGAATAGTTTCCTTAATTTCTTTTTCTACTTTCTCATTATTAGTGTATAGGAATGCAAGGGATTTCTGTGTGTTGATTTGATATCCTGCAACTTTACTGTATTCATTGTTTAGCTCTAGTAATTTTCTGGTGGAGTCTTTAGGGTTTTCTATGTAGAGGATCATGTCATCTGCAAACAGTGAGAGTTTTACTTCTTCTTTTCCAATTTGGATTCCTTTTATTTCTTTTTCTGCTCTGATTGCTGTGGCCAAAACTTCCAGAACTGTATTGAATAGTAGCAGTGAAAGTGGGCACCCTTGTCTTGTTCCTGACTTTAGGGGAAATGCTTTCAATTTTTCACCATTGAGGATAATGTTTGCTGTGGGTTTGACATATATAGCTTTTATTATGTTGAGGTATGTTCCTTCTATTCCTGCTTTCTGGAGAATTTTTATCATAAATGGATGTTGAATTTTGTCAAAGGCTTTCTCTCCATCTATTGAGATAATCATATGGCTTTTATTTTTCAATTTGTTAATGTGGTGAATTACATTGATTGATTTGCGGATATTGAAGAATCCTTGCATCCCTGGGATAAAGCCCACTTGGTCATGGTGTATGATCTTTTTAATGTGTTGCTGGATTCTGATTGCTAGAATTTTGTTAAGGATTTTTGCATCTATGTTCATCAGTGATATTGGCCTGTAGTTTTCTTTTCTTGTGGCATCTTTGTCAGGTTTTGGTATTAGGGTGATGGTGGCCTCATAGAATGAGTTTGGAAGTTTACCTTCCTCTGCAATTTTCTGGAAGAGTTTCAGTAGGATAGGTGTTAGCTCTTCTCGAAATTTTCGGTAGAATTCAGCTGTGAAGCCATCTGGACATGGGCTTTTGTTTGCTGGAAGATTTCTGATTACAGTTTCAATTTCCGTGCTTGTGATGGGTCTGTTAAGATTTTCTATTTCTTCCTGGTTCAGTTTTGTAAAGTTGTACTTTTCTAATAATTTGTCCATTTCTTCCACGTTGTCCATTTTATTGGCATATAACTGCTGATAGTAATCTCTTATGATCCTTTGCATTTCAGTGTTGTCTGTTGTGATCTCTCCATTTTCATTTCTAATTTTATTGATTTGATTTTTCTCCCTTTGTTTCTTGATGAGTCTGGCTAATGGTTTGTCAATTTTATTTAACCTTTCAAAGAACCAGCTTTTTGCTTTGTTGATTTTTGCTATGGTCTCTTTTGTTTCTTTTGCATTTATTTCTGCCCTAATTTTTAAGATTTCTTTCTGTCTACTAACCCTGGGGTTCTCCATTTCTTCCTTTTCTAGTTGCTTTAGGTGTAGAGTTAGGTTATTTGACTTTTTTCTTCTTTCTTGAGGTATTCCTGTATTGCTATGAACTTTCCCCTTAGCACTGCTTTTATAGTGTCCCACAGGTTTTGGGTTGTTGTGTTTTCATTTTCATTCATTTCTATGCATATTTTGATTTCTTTTTTTATTTCTTCTGTGATTTGTTGGGTATTCAGAAGTGTGTTGTTCAGCCTCCATATGTTGGAATTTTTAATAGTTTTTCTCCTGTAATTGAGATCTAATCTTAATGCATTATGGTCAGAAAAGATGCTTGGAATGATTTCAATTTTTTGAATTTATCAAGGCTAGATTTATCGCCCAGGATGTGATCTATCTCGGAGAAGGTTCCATAAGCACTTGAGAAAAAGGTGAAATTCATTGTTTTGGGGTGAAATGGCCTATAGATATCAATTAGGTCCAACTGGTCTATTGTATCATTTAAAGTTTGCGTTTCTTTGTTAATTTTCTGTTTAGTTGATCTGTCCATAGATGTGAGTGGGGTATTAAAGTCTCCCACTATTATTGTGTTATTGTTAATTTCCCCTTTCATACTTGTTAGCATTTGTCTTACATATTGTGGTGCTCCTATGTTGGGTGCATATATATTTATAATTGTTATATCTTCTTCTTGGATTGATCATTTGATCATTATGTAGTGGCCTTCTTTGTCTCTTTTCACAGCCTTTGTTTTAAAGTCTATTTTATCTGATATGAATATAGCTACTCCTGCTTTCTTTTGGTCTCTATTTGCATGGAATATCTTTTTCCAGCCCTTCACTTTCAGTCTGTATGTGTCCCTTGTTTTGAGGTGGGTCTCTTGTAGACAACATATATAGGGGTCTTGTTTTTGTATCCATTCAGCCAGCCTTTGTCTTTTGGTTGGGGCATTCAACCCATTTATGTTTTAGGTAATTATTGATAAGTATGATCCCATTGCCATTTACTTTACTGTTTTGGGTTCGGGTTTATACACCCTTTTTGTGTTTCTGGTCTAGAGAATATCCTTTAGCATTTGTTGGAGAGCTGGTTTGGTGGTGCTGAATTCTCTCAGCTTTTGCTTGTCTGTAAAGCTTTTGATTTCTCCTTCATATTTGAATGAGATCCTTGCTGGATACAAATCTGGGCTGTAGGTTATTTTTTTTCATCACTTTAAGTATGTCTTGCCATTCCCTTCTGGCCTGAAGAGTTTCTATTGAAAAATCAGCTGGTATCCTTATGGGAATCCCCTTGTGTGTTATTTGTTGTTTTTCCCTTGCTGCTTTTAATATGTGTTCTTTATATTTGATCTTTGTTAATTTGATTAATGTGTGTCTTGGGGTGTTTTGCCTTGGGTTTATCCTGTTTGGGACTCTCTGGGTTTCTTGGACTTGGGTGATTATTTCCTTCCCCATTTTAGGGAATTTTTCAACTATTATCTCCTCAAGGATTTTCTCAAGGTCTTTCTTTCTGTCTTCTTCTTCTGGGACTCCTATAATTCGAATGTTGGAGAGTTTCATATTGTCCTGGATGTCTCTGAGATTGTCCTCATTTCTTTTAATTCATTTTTCTTTTTTCCTCTCTGATTCATTGATTTCTACCATTCTATCTTCTATTTCACTAATCCTATCTTCTGCCTCCATTATTCTATTATTCATTGCCTCCAGAGTGTTTCTGATCTCATTTATTGCATTATTCATTATATATTGACTCTTTTTTATTTCTTCTAGGTCCTTGTTAAACCTTTCTTGCATCTTCTCAATCCTTGTCTACAGACAATTTATCTGTGATTCCATTTTGATTTCAAGATTTTGGATCATTTTCACTATCATTATTTGGAATTTTTTATCAGGTAGATTCCCTATCCCTTCCTCTTTTGTTTGCGTTGGTGGGCTTTTCTCCTGTTCCTTTACCTGCTGGGTATTCCTCTGTCTCTTCATCTTGGCTATATTGCTGCATTTGGGGTGGCCTTTCTGTAATCTGGGAATTTGTGGAGTTCTCTTTATTATGCAGTTTCCTTGCTGTGGGTGGGGTTGTATCAGGGGCTTGTCAAGGTTTCTTGGTTAGGGAAGCTTGTGTCAGAGTTCTGGTGGCTGGAGCTGGATTTCTTCTCTCTGGAGTGCAATGAAGTGTCCAGTAATGAGTTATGAGATGTCAATGGTTTTGGAGTAACTTGAGCTGCCTGTATACTGAAGCTTAGGGGTGTGTTCCTGTGTTGCTGGAGAATTTGCGCTGTATGTCTTGCTCTGGACTTGTTGGCCCTTGGGTGGTGCTTGGTTTCAGTGTAGGTATGGAAGCATTTGATGAGCTCCTGTCAATTAATATTCCCTGGAGTCAGAAGTTCTCTGATGTTCTCAGGATTTGGACTTAAGCCTCCTGCTTCTGGGTTTCAGTTTTATTTTTACAGTAGCCTCAAGACTTCTCCATCTATACAGCACCAATGATAAAACATCTAGGTTAGAGATGAAAAGTTTCTCCACATTGAGGAACACCCAGAGAGGTTCACTGAGTTACATAGAGAAGAGAAGAGGGAGGGCGGGAGTTAGAAGTGACTGGAATGAGATGAGGTGGGATCAGAAGAGGAGAGAGCAAGCTAGGCAGTAATCACTTCCTTATGTGTGCTCCACTGTCTGGACTGCTCAGAGATGTTCACGGAGTTATACAGAGAAGAGGAGAGGGAGGAAGGAGACAGAGGTGGCCAGGAGGGTAAAAGAGGGAAATGAAAAGGAGAGAGACAGATCCGGCCAGTAAACAGTTCCCTAAGTGTTCTCCACCATCTGGAACACACAGAGATTCATGGAGTTGGTAGAGAAGAGAAGGGGGAAGGAGGAGACAGAGGCAACCTGGTGGAGAAAAAGGAGAGTCCAAAGGAGGAGTGTTCAAGCTAGTAATCTCGCTCTCAAGTAAAAATGGGTACTGAAGATTGGGGTTTTAAAGGTACAAAATTGATAACAAACACCAAAAAGCAAAGAGTAAAAATCTAGAGTAGAGGCTGGATTTTCAAAAAAATGATATTAAAGAAAAGAAGAGGAAGAAAAAAAAAGTCACAAGAATTATTTAAAAAAAACAACAACCACAAAAATATATATATATATATATATATATATATATATATGGTGTTTGCCTTAAGAACTTAAAAATTGAAAAATGTTAAAATAAAAAGAAAATAAAAAACCAAAACAAAAAAAAAAAAGAATGATTGTAAAAACAGTAAAGGTAGATCTGGGACTTTCTCTGGTGGTGTTGTGGGCAGTGTGGGGTCAGTTCATTTTCGGAGAGTTCCTTGGTCTGGCTTATATTTCTTAAGATATGTACTTCCAAGGCGGTTCCTCTGTTTTAGCTTCTTCTGTTTGCTGGTCTCTTTGGTGTCTGTTTTCCGCCCTGACACAAGGCGGCGGTGGTGGACACTTTTTTTAGGCTCACTTGTTCAGTCGCGCTGTGGGGAGGGAGGGATGCTGCAAACAAATAACACTGGCGTGTGCTCGCAGCGTCTCAGCCCCACCGGGCCTGTCCCCGCTCACCGCGCACACCGCTCAGGCTCTAGGCTTCTCTGCCGGGAACCATCTGAGGCCGGCCCTGGGCTGCATGCACCTCCCTGGTCTAAGCCACTCAGGCTCAGGCACCCACGTAGTCCTCAGAGGTACAGGCTCGGTTGGGCCTGCGTTTTGTGCCCTTTCCAGGTCCAAGAAGTTCAGGAGTTTGGCTAGTGCGGTCGGTGCAACTTATGACCTTTCCCGTCCCTGCTGCTCAGTTTTCTGGGTGTACAACGGGCGCTCCTTATTAGGCAGATGGTGACTGTCCAGAACCCCAAGAAGTCTTAGTTAGCAAAGAAGGTTGCTTGCAGTTTGGAAGTTTCTCTGGGGCTGTGATTGCCCCCTTCCGGCCCTTCCGGCTCTGGCTGCCTGTCACCGGAGGGGGATGGTCTGCAGCCGGCTAATTCTGTTCCGTCCTTTGTTCTGTGCGCGGTCCTGGCGGTGTCTTATGTTAGAGCTTTTCGCGTGGTAGAGATCCCACAGTCTGGTTTGCTAGCCCAAGTTAGTTCGCTCTGGTTACGCGCGGGGCGTTCCAGCCCGAATCTTAAAAAGCACTGCAGCCTGCGCCTCCCTGCCCAGCCCCCACTTGCTAGTGGCGGATGCAGGCGTCTGCGCTGCTTCTCCGCTGGGGGAGTTACCGCTGGGCTCGTAATCTGTGGGTTTAAATTATTTATTTCTTTTTCCTCCCTGTTATGTTGCCCTCTGTGGTTCCAAGGCTCGCCACAGACTCGGCAGTGAGAGTGTTTCGAAACTTCTCTCTTTTTAAGACTCCCTTCCAGGACAGAGCTCCCTCCCTACCTCTTTTGTCTCTTTTTTCTGTCTTTTATATTTTTTCCTACCTGTCTTTGAAGGCAATGATCTGCTTTTCTGGGTGCCTGATGTCCTCTGCCAGCATTCAGAAGTTGTTTTGTGAACTTTACTCAGTGTTGAAATGGTCTTTTGATGAATTTGTGAGGGAGAAAGTGGTCTTCCCGTCCTATTCCTCTGCCATCTTAGGACCGCCCCTCCATCTCAGCTTTTTAACATGCTGTTTAGGTTCATTGCAGCTTTTCTTCCAAGGAGCAAGTGTCTTTTAATTTCATGGCTGTAGTCACCATCTGCAGTGATTTTGGAGCCCCAAAAGATAAAGTCTGACACTGTTTATACTGTTTCCCCATTTATTAGCCATGGAGTGATGGGACCAGATGCCATGATCTTAATTTTTTGAATGTTGAGTTTTAAGCCAGCTTTTTCACTCTCCTCTTTCACTTTCATCAAGAGGCTCTTCAATTCTTCTTTGCTTTCTGCCATAAGGGTGGTGTCATCTACATATCTGAGGTTATTGTTATTTCTTCCAGCAATCTTGATTCCAGCTTGTGCTTCATCCAGTCCAGCATTTCTCATGATGTATTCTGCATATAAGCTAAACAAGCAGGCTGACAATATACAGCCTTGAAGTACTCCTTTCCCGATTTGGAACCAGTCTGTTGTTCCATGTCCAGTTCTAATTGTTGCTTCCTGACCTGCAAATAGGTTTCTCAAGAGGCAGGTCAGGTGGTCTGGTATGCCCATCTCTTGAAGAATTTTCCATGGTTTGTTGTGATCCACACAGTCAAAGGCTTTGACATAGTCAATAAAGCTGATGTTTTTCTGGAACTCCCTTGCTTTCTTGATGATCCAATTGATGTTGGCAATTTGATCTCTGGTTGCTCTGCCTTTTCTAAATTCAGCTTGAACATCTGGAAGTTCATGGTTCATGTACTGTTGAAGCCTGGCTTGGAGAATTTTGAGCATTACTTTACTAGCATGTGAGATGAGTGCAATTGCAAGGTGGCTTGAGCATTCTTTGGCATTGCCTTTCTTAGGGATTGGAATGAAACTGACCTTTTCCAGTCCTGTGACCCATACTGAGTTTTACAACTTTGCTGGCATATTGAATGCAGCACTTTCACAGCATCATCTTTCAGGATTTGAAATAGCTCAACTGGAATTCCATCACCTCCACTAGTTTTGTTCGTAGTGATGCTTCCTAAGGCCCACTTAACTTCACATTCCAGGATGTCTAGCTCTAGGTGAGTGATCACAACATCGTGATTATCTGGGTCATGAAGATCTTTTTTGTATAGTTCTTCTGTGTGTTTTTGCCACCTCTTCTTAATATCTTCTACTTCTGTTAGGTCCATACCATTTCTGTCCTTTATTGAGCCCATCTTTGCATGAAATGTTCCCTTTGTATCTCTAATTTTCTTCAAGACATCTCTAGTCTTTCCCGTTCTCTTGTTTTCCTGTATTTTGCTGAAGAAGGCTTTCTTATCTCTCCTTGCTATTCTTTGGAACTCTGCATTCAAATAGGTATATCTTTCCTTTTCTCCTTTGCTTTTCACTTCTCTTCTTTCCTCAGCGATTTGTAAGGCCTCCTCAGACAACCATTTTGCCTTTTTGCATTTTTTTTCCCCTTGTCTGTAGGCTGAGTCTAAAGAGAAAATAGAACAGGAGGGCTTGCTGGTGCTGGTAAGGCTTCCGACACCCCATTCTGGCTGGAGAAAAACTCAGCCATGGCCCCCAAATCGGTTTAAACTCTATCCTCCCTCCTGCAAGTGTCCTGTCCTCTACAGAGGAGGCTGGACAACGACCCCACACCTCTTGGAACTGGAGCTCTGGATGTTAGTCAGATATCCTCAAGCAAGATTTGGAAGGTAGAAGCCGTCTTCCCACTCCTTTTGTCAGCCTTCTGCCAACAGACGAGGTCCTGGAGACACAGGTGCGCCGTGGCTCTGTTCCGCTGTCTGTCCTGGAGCTTCTTGGTGACCGGAGGAAGTGGCTCTGCTGTCTGCAGCAGCGGCAGCGTCCTGGTGCCTGAGGCGCAGCGCCAGCAGCATGCTCTTTCTGGCAATGGCAGTCCCAGCGTGGCCCCTGGCTGCTCAGTTCTGTAGTGTTCTGCAGGTCAACCCCGGAGGTCACTTCTCCAGCCCCTCTAGTAATTTCAAGTGTGTTAGTCGCTCAGCCGTGTCTGACTCTTTGCAACCCCTTGGACTGTGTAGCTCGCCAGCCTCCTCCATCCATGGAATTCACCAGGCAAGAATACTGGAGTAGGTAAACATTCCCTTCTCCAGGGCATTTCCCAACCCAGGGATCGAATTTAGGTAACTTCATGGTACCTTGTTTCCTTTCAGTAGGTCCTTCCTCCATAAAGCATCCAGGGGGTTGCTCTTTCTCGCACTGACTCTGACGCAGAACTCTCCCAGAGTCAGAACTGTTCTGTTCATTTCCGGTCTCTTCATCCTCAGGGCCTAGCGTGCTTGACCAGGGGTCTGTTAATGCCTTGTGAATGAAAAAGCACTATGCCCACCACCCACCCCAGCACACACACCAGCCAGTGAGTGGGCTGTTCTGCCCTGAAAAACTCTGTTGATAACACACGTGTCCTATTCGTTTGATTTTCCAGTTTAGTTAGAGAGTCTCATCTTCTTTTGTTTTGCCTACTGTGGGGAGTTGACGCTGGAACACAGCGAAGTCAGTTACCCCACTGAGGCTCAGTTTTACTAATCTGTAAAACGGAGCTATGAATTGCATCTAGCCCTGGAGGCGTCCTGTGCACGGAGGGAAATGTACACATATGGTTTTTAACACACCATCTGCACACACATACCCTCAATTAATGGCAGTTCAGGTTAGCACCGCCTGACTTACCCAAACAAACATTTCACACACGGTCTGCATTTAAGCTGCAGGAGCCAAGAGAGAACTTGTGGGAGGCATCTTCTCTTGGGCTCCCAGGAGGGTGGGAGGAGGATTGAGCTAAGAGCTGGTCTCTCCCAGCAGCCAGCCTTGTATAAAAGAAAGCAATGATTTGACCCTGGGAGGAGGAACCTGGGAAGAAGCCATCCCATCTGCAGCCTTGTAGGGACGGTGGGGCCACCTCCACAGGGAGAGGAGGAAGGTGACAGCTGACTGCGGTCAGCGGGTCCCAAGCCTCCTGCTGCAGAGGTGGGTGGTGGCGGGCAGTGGCTCCCCACAGTTTCCCTGGGTTTACCTGCAAAGAGGAAGCAAAACGCCTTTCTCCCCAAGGCTATGTCCTTACTGAGGGGCTGAGAGTCACTCTAGGACACATATTTCTGGGCCATTAGGACTGTAAGTCAGGACCCCTGCACTCTGAACCCCTTCTGCAGCCTCCCAAGGCTGGAGAGCCCCCAGGCCAGGTGCTAGGGGCTCACGGCCACCCTCTTCCTGAGCCTGGATGTGAGGACTATTAGCAGCAACCTCCTCAGTGAATCCTCTCCACTGCCTCATGAGGTCAGTGGGCATTCTTATTTCCCCAGTTTCAAGAAAGGCGCCGAGGGGCAGGGACTTCTCAGGTTCACACAGCCTGTATCTGGTGAGGCCTGGCCCCAATCCAGCATGACCTACCCCGTGGCGTCTGGAAGGGAAGGCCTGCCCGGCTCAGGACCATGGACCCAAGCCACCTGAGTTCCCGGCCAGGGCAGACAGGGATGCAAGAGGGTCCCTCTTTGCCAGCCCCCCAGGTCTCCACCTTGCCACCCTCAACTTCTCCCCCTAAATATGGGGAGAAAAGGATCGGTTTGGCCAAAAAGTTCATTTGGGTTTTTCCATACTATCTTATGGAACCACCTTTTTGACCAACCCAATATTTCCTCTTCTTAGTTTCTGCTTCATCAGACTTTGGTCCTATGCCCCTGCTAAGGGTGTGGGAAAGTGATTTGGGGGAAGGGGATTGCTGGCACCACTGTGGGAGCTAGACTGTGCCATCAAGGGGGCAGTGACTGGCCCGAGGGGCTCAGGCAACAAGGCAAGAGCAGTGGGGAAGGATGCATGAGGGATCCTTTCTGCTGCACCTGAGCTGCAGAGGTCCTTCTCACATCATCCACTCAGTTATGGCATCTCAGGACTGCCCTTTGCCTGGGCCCCTCCACTGAGGAGGAGTGTGGTGTTCTGGACACCATCCTTTCCCATCCTGTGGCAGCTTGAAGCATTAGGAAGTGCTGTCCGTTGATCCCAGGATGGTTTCCTGGCAACTTCCCTCCTTTTCGGGTCCTGCCTCGTGCATCTTTCTTCAGCAGCCCATACTCCACACCAGCCACCAGGAGGAACATTTAAAACACAGAGCTGGACAGAGGTTGGTCACAGTCCGACTCGACTAATGTCTCTTCCTTATTCTTCTGCCTCCAATACATATGTTCTTATAGCATCGGTGAGAGCACATGGAAGCGATTATTAGTCCCCCAATGCTTCTATGATTTTTGTTCAAGTTGTTCTGTTTGCCCAACATCCCTTTCCCTCTCCTTCCAGTTGGCAAACTCCTACACACCCCTCGAAGCCCAGTTCATTTGACCTCTCTCTGGCACTATTCCTCCTGAAGATCATTACATTGTTGCCTTCTCGGCATCTATCATATCCTGTGCAGCTAACACAACACAGCATTATTTGGTGCTTCATGGCTTTCCAAACACTTTCACCCCAGGACTACAAAGTCCTATAAGGGAAGCCCCTTTGTAGTCCTGTGCCTAAGTCACGTGCTCAGCCAAGAGCAAGAGCTCACCCTGGGAGCTCCATCCTCCTGTCGGGAACCAGTGAATGATGGAGCTTGAAAAGAGCTGTTGTGGGGAATTTGTGACATGAAGTGCACTTTCCTGGTTAATGAAAAGTGGCCCAGAAATAGTAGCTGTAGCTGTTGGTGGTGCAGATGTTTCCGTTGTAGTGGTTCTTATTGCTTCACAGCCCTTGCTTTACCCGACCACTTCACTAGTCCCCACGGGAAGGGGGCCAGCTGCCCCCTGGTTCCCAGGATCTGCTCACTGACCATCTTCCTCCTGCAGCTGAGAACATCCAGGTAGGATCCTGACCCCCTGGTGGAGGGGAGGAAAAGGGTCCTGCAACCCGCTCCTACCGCACAGCTTCCCTGTCATCTGCTCCGTCAGTAGATGCTGACCAAGTGCCTTCAGCCTCTTGCCTCTGCGTTAGAGAAACTGATTCCAATTAAGGGAGCCACTGAAAGCGGCCTCGTTTTACAGACAACTGGGCTGTGGATCGAAGCGAGCATTAAAGTTTACAAGCTCGACAGAGGCCAGCCGGCCTTGCTGCTCGCTGCTGCCTCTCCGTTCACTCCTTGACTGTTTGCTGAGCGAGTGAGGCGCGTACTCAGATTGAATCTGGTCCTCACAGTCCACAGTGGGGGAACGGATAGCCCATCTGCTTGTCATCCATTTCTGCATTTGTTTGTTATTTGTTCTTGAAAGTCCCAGCTTCTGGGCAGGTGTGGAACCACCTCTCTCTTTATTTGCACTCCCCTTTCTCTGGAAAGAATCTGGGAGAGTTTAGATGGGGCTGGAAAAGCAAAAACAGGGCTCTACTCCAAACCCCCAGGGGCCCTGAAAGTCTGAGGCGCTGTTATTTGGGGTCTATGAGGCACCAACCAAGTGTTTGCTGAAACTGGGCTCCCTGAACCTGGTCCATAGGGACCCAGGCCCTCCCACTAGGTTGGTCAGGATTGTCCAGAGACAAAGAACCAATAGGATATAGAGAGATACAAGAGATTCATCCTAGAAATTGGCTCACGTGATTATGGGGGCCAAGAAGCCACGATCTGCTATCCTTAAGCTGGAGAACCAGGGAAGCTGGTGGTGTGATTCAACCTGAGTCCTAAGGTCCTAGAATCAAGGGGTCAGTGGGGTTAGTTTCAGTCTGACTCTGAAAGCCCAAGAACCAAGGGTACTAATGTCCAAAGGCAGGAAAAGATAGACAGATATTCCAGCTTAAGCAAAGAGAGCAAGGGATTTCCCTTGTGGTCCAGGGATTAGGACCCTGTGATCCCTGGTTGGGGAACTAAGATATACACGCACTGAAGCGTGGCTGGGGGGAAGGGGAAGCAGAGAGAGCAATTCACCCTGCTTTCACCTTTTTGCCTATTCAGGCACTTAGGAGATGGGATAATACCCACGCACACTGGTGAAATCCCCAGTCCAACCTCCTCTGGGGACACCCTCATGGACATACCCAAAGATGATGCTTTCCCGGGTTGCTGGGCATCTCTCATCTCAGTCAAGGCCACACTTGCAACTAACCATCACATCCACCAAGGCCCGGCAGGACCCACAGACCCCATAGCTTTCTGGACGTGAGGACGGGTTCTCATGTTTTCTCTCCCTTTCCCCCAAGCTTCCTCCCGCTCTGGCACTGGGCTGCAGTCCAGAACATCCCACACTCCCTTCTCAGGGGCTCCAGGCTGCTCCAGGCCAGATCACATCTCATAGCTGGGTTTTGTTCCATCTCAAGTGTTTTGTTTTATTTTTTTCAAATTGAGCCATTTTCTAAAAGCTGAGATCTTCATAGAAAAAATGCAGTCTGCTATCAATACATTCTCTTTAAAAGTAGGACAGTCTGGCAGTTCTGGACTTGTGTAGAAACGATTAGGTGGGACTGAAGAGCAGGGCCCTTCAATAAGGCCTGAGCTTCCAGCAGCCAAAGGACCATCTCCCCTACCCCTTTCTCTCTAACCTCCCCCCAAAATACCCTCCCTGTATTCATTTATATCAACATCTGTCCCAGCAGACATTTTTTTTTTAGGTTTTAACCAGCAACAGGAGGATTGGCTTTATTTAACTACCAAAACTGCTTATATGAGATATGTGTAAAGCATGGAATGGTGCCTGACACCTAACTGGGCCTTATTTAAATATTTGTTGAGCAAATCATTTGATAATTAAAAAGACAGACCAACTGGGAACATAAAATAAGAATACTAGCTCAGAACTGGCAGTGGAGGGCTCAGTCATTTGTGGAATTTCACAACGTAGCAGCTCTGATTATGAGGATGTATCATCAGGGAAGTTTGGATGACATGAGGACCCCTTTGTGGCCAAATCCAGAGAGACTGTGCCAGGTCCATGCTTGGAAGCTGGCAAGTGTTCATTTTAGGACATTTGAAGATGACAATGTGTTGCTCCCAAGGGACTCCTGGGATTCACAGGGACTACCTGGAAGATCACCAAGCTCTTTACCTGCTTCTTTGCAAGAATCCTGTGAGGCAGACATTAATCTCTCCATTTTACAGATGGGAAAACTACCTAGGGAAGGAGATAGATGTTGAAATGGCCCCATTAATAAGTACAAATGGGGTAAATTCTCTCTGAAGGAAAGGAATAGGGATTTACAATGGTATAGAACCACCCCCCACAAAAAATGGGCCTGGTCTTGGTGGTCAGGGGATAGTTCTTTAAAGAGGTGATATCCAAGCTGTGAAATGCCGGGTTAGATGAAGCACAAGCTGGAATCAAGATTGCCGGGAGAAATATCAATAACCTCAGGTATGCAGATGACACCGCCCTTGTGGCAGAAAGCAAAGAGGTGCTGAAGAGCCTCTTGATGAAAGTGAAAGAGGAGAGTGAAAAAGCTGGCTTAAAACTCAACATTCAAAAAACTAAGATCATGGCATCTGGTCCCATCACTTCATGGCAAATAGATGGGGAAACAGTGGAAACAGTGACAGCCGTTTTCTTTTTGGGCTCAAAAATCACTGCAGATGGTAACTGCAGCCATGAAATTAAAAGACACTTGCTTCTTGGAAAGAAAGATGCGACGAACCTAAACAGCATCTTAAAAAGCTGAGACATTACTTTGCTAACAAAGGTCCATCTGGTGAAAGCTGTGGTTTTTCCAGTAAGCATGTACATATGTGAGAGTTGGACCATAAACAAGGCTGAGCACCAAAGAACTGATGTTTTTGAACTGTGGTGCTGGAGAAGACTCTTGAGAGTCCCTTAGACTGCAAAGAGATCAAAACAGTCAATTGTAAAGGAGATCAACACTAAATATTCACTGGAAGGACTGATACTGAAGCTGAAACTCAAATACTTTGGCCATCTAATGCGAAGAGCCAACTAACTGGAAAAGACCCTGATGCTGAGAAAGTTTGAGGGCAGGAAGAGAAGAGGGCAGCAGAGGATGAGATGCTTCAATGACATCATTGACCCAATGCAGATGAATTTGAGCAAACTCCGGCAGATAGTGAAGGACAGGGAAGCCTGGCGTGGGGTCACAATCAAACAGGCCTGAGTGACTAAACAATGACAGCAACAATCCTAGCTGAGATCTGAATGCTGTTAAATGTGAGAGCGGGCGGGAGGGAAGTATTCTCCGACTCTCAAAACCAGATGCACAATTTGAACCACTTGGGAGACATACCTGATCCTGCGCCAGTCCAGTTACATCAGTAGGACCTGGGTACCAGTGTCTTTAAAAGCTTCATGTATGTGCTATTGAGATGCAGCCAAAAGTTGTACACTCACTGACAACAGCCATTCATAGCTACTGGGTAAGCATAGGAGGCACTCAGAAATTGTGCGCAGGTGTGATCCACAGCATTCCCATCATAATCATCACCTCTGCCTCCTCCAGAGATCTCGGTAGCCTAAGTCCAATCTCAAAGGCTGGAGAGAAACCTGCCTTTGCTGAAGGCTTCCTGTGCACCGTGTACTAAATGCTTCCCATTATTCCATTTAGCATTTTCCAGAATCCTCAGAGAAAGAAATGCTATTATTATTTTACAGATAAGGAACTCGAGGCTCAGAGCAGGGTGCCGCTTTGACCAGGGACTCAGTTCATCAAGGGCAGTGCTGAGACTGTGGGCTTCTGGCTGTAGACACCACACTCTTGCCTGTGATCTCTGTATGTCCTTTCATCCAGAGGTGTGTCCTGCTTGTCTCGACAATCATTTCCCAGCCTCTCTCAATGGCTGATAGACAGATATAGAAATATATAGACATTGTTCTGTTTAGAAAAGTGTCTAGAATATAGCCAGTGCTCAGGTAAGGTCAGGTGCTTTTAATATCATCCAAGGGCTAGAACGAGAGGGCTCCTGGGGTTTTTGCTCCCTACCCCACCGCCAAATCAGAGGGCATCCTGGGTAGGGTGCTATCAAGCCCCTCGCCAGGAAACCAGGACGGATGAATTTAGGGGGGCCTAGGAAGTCTAGCTCAGGAAGGCTGGGCACCACAGAGGTTCTTTGCCAGATCCTGCGAAGAGGTGCAGCAGCCCGGGGCCTGGGACTCAGGACTTTGAACACCGCTGCTGGGGCCTGTGTTGAGATAGACCGACCACGGTCAGCTCTCAGACAATCTCCCCTGGTGCCCAGGCCTGAGGCGGTCAGCCTGGCAAAGTGGCCCTGGCCAGCTGTGGTTAGTACCACTGACGTCCACCAGAGGGCAGCAGAGGCCACAGGCTGGCAGCTCCTGCCCACCAGCCTGGCTTTTTCCCAGCAATGTGTAACTATGAAGTCCAACGTCTCTCTGATTTTCCCTGCAAGCTGCTGCTAAGTCATTTCAGTCCGACTCTGTGCGACCCCATAGATGGCAGCCCACCAGGCTCTCCTGTCCCTGGGATTCTCCAGGCAGGAACACGAGTGGGTTGCCATCTCCTTCTCCAATACTTGAAAGTGAAAAGTGAAAGTGATGTTGCTCAGTCGTGTCCGACTCTCAGTGACCCCATGGACTGCAGCCCACCAGGCTCCTCCATCCACGGGATTTTCCAGGAAAGAGTACTGGAGTGGGTCGCCATAAGCTAGAGAAGTCCTAAACATTCCTCACAAGCCAGGCATATCTCGTTTCCCTCGTCCGAATGCCCCAGAATCTCTCTGTTAGCCTGCTTAGAAATTTCACAGCAAACTTATAAGCTGGGGAATGAGTCTTTGGACTCTTCTTCCAGGGCAGGGTGTCCTGGAGCCTGTATGTCAGACAGCTCATCCCTCAGAGTTTCAGCTGTTTCAGTCTGTAGAGGGGGCTGATTTTTTTATTTTTTGCAAGCTCACTGACCTACATCCTTGACATTCTCAGGAGGAGGAAGTGTGAGAGGATGCTGAAGGCGCAGGCTGGGCACAGGACAGTTCAGCCAGTTCAGTTGCTCAGTCGTGTCTGACTCTTTGCAACCCCATGAACCGCAGCACACCACGTCTCCCTGTCCATCACCAACTCCCGGAGTTCACTCAGACTCGCTTCCATCGAGTCAGTGATGCCATCCAACCATCTCATCCTCTGTCATCCCCTTCTCCTCCCACCTGCAAACTTTCCCAGCATCAGGGTCTTTTCCAACGAGTCAGTTCTTTGCATCAGGTGGCCAAAGTGTTGGAGCTTCAGCTTCAACATCAGTCCTTCCAATGAACACCCAGAACCAATTTCCTTTAGGATGGACTGGTTGGATCTCCTTGCAGTCCAAGGGACTCTCAAGAGTCTTCTCCAACACCACAGTTCAAAAGCATCAATGCTTCGGTGCTCAGCTTTCTTCACAGTCCAACTCTCACATCCACACATGACCACTGGAAAAACCATAGCCTTGACTAGATGGACCTTTGTTGGCAAAATAATGTCTCTGCTTTTTAATATGCTGTCTAGGTTGGTAATAACTTTCCTTCCAAGGAGTAAGCGTCTTTTAATTTCATGGCTGCAATCACCATCTGCAATGATTTTGGAGCCCAAAAAATAAAGTCTGACACTGTTTCCACTGTTTCCCCATCTATTTGCTATGGAGTGATAGGACCAGATGCCATGATCTTAGTTTTCTGAATGCTGAGTTTTAAGCCAACTTTTTCACTCTTCTCTTTCACTTTCATCAAGAGGCTCTTTAGTTCTGCCATAAGGGTGGTGTCATCTGCATATCTGAGGTTATTGATATTTCTCCCAGCAATCTTGATTCCAGCTTGTGTTTATTCCAGTCCAGCGTTTCTCATGATGTACTCTGCATATAAGTTAAATAAGCAGGGTGACAATATACAGCCTTGACACACTCCTTTTCCTATTTGGAACCAGTCTGTTGTTCCATGTCCAGTTCTAACTGTTGCTTCCTGACCTGCATATAGGTTTCTCAAGAGGTGGGTCAGGTGGTCTGGTATTCCCAGCTCTTTCAGAATTTTCCACAGTTTATTGTCATCCACACAGTCAAAGGCTTTGGCATAGTCAATAAAGCAGAAATAGATGTTTTTCTGGAACTCTCTTGCTTTTTCGATGATCCAGCGAATGTTGGGAATTTGATCTCTGGTTCCTCTCCCTTTTCTAAAACCAGCTTGAACATCAGGGAGTTCACAGTTCATGTATTGCTGAAGCCTGGCTTGGAGAATTTTGACCATTACCTTACTAGCATGTGAGATGAGTGCAATTGTGCAGTAGTTTGAGCATTCTTTGGCATTGCCTTTCTTAGGGATTAGAATGAAACTGACCTTTTCCAGTCCTGTGGCCACTGCTGACTTTTCCAACTTTGCTGGCATATTGAGTGCAGCACTTTCACAGCATCATCTTTCAGGATTTGAAATAGCTCCACTGGAATTCCATCACCTCCACTAGCTTTGTTCGTAGAGATGCTTTCTAAGGCCCACTTGACTTCACATTCCAGGATGTCTGGCTCTAGGTGAGTGATCACACCATCATGAATATCTGGGTCATGAAGATCTTTTTAGTACAGTTCTGTGTATTCTTGCCACCTCTTCTTAATATCTTCTACTTCTGTTAGGTCCATACAATTTCTGTCTTTATTGAGCCCATCTTTGCATGAAATGTTCCCTTGGTATCTCTAATTTTCTTGAAGAGATCTCTAGTCTTTTCCATTCTATTGTTTTCCTCTATTTCTTTGCACTGATCATTGAGGAAGGCTTTCTTATCTCTCCTTGCTATTCTTTGGAACTCTGCATTCAAATGGGTATATCTTCCCTTTTCTTCTTTGCTTTTCTCGTCTCTTCTTTTCACAGGTATTTGTAAGGCCTCCTCAGACAGCCATTTGGCTTTTTTTGCATTTCTTTTCCTTGGGGATGGTCTTGATCCCTGTCTCCTACACAATGTCATGAACCTCTGTCCACAGTTCATCAAGCACTCTATCAGATCTAGTCCCTTAAATCTATTTCTCACTTCCACTGTATAGTCATAAGGGATTTGATTTAGGTCATACCTGAATGGTCTAGTGGTTTTCCCTACTTTCTTCAATTTCAGTGTGAATTTGGCAATAAGGAGTTCATGATCTGAGCCACAGTCAGCTCCCGGTCTTGTTTTTGCTGACTGTATAGAGCTTCTCCATCTTTGGCTGTAAAGAAGATAATCGGGTTTTGGTGTCGGCCATCTGGTGACGTCCATATGTAGTCTTCTCTTGTGCTGTTGGGAAAGGGTGTTTGCTGTGACCAGGGCACAGGACAGGGCTTGGCTTAATCCTAATCAGTCGTGGGGGGCTCCCCTGGTAGGCTCAGTCAGTGAAGGGTCTGCCTGCAGTGCAGGAGACCTGGGTTCGATCTCTGGGTCGAGAAGATCCCCTGGAGAGGAAACAGCTATCCACTCTAGCAGTCTTGCCTTGGAATCCCATGGACAGGGAAACCTGGTGGGCTACAGTCCATGGGGTTGCAAAGAGTCAGACATGACTGAGCGACTAACACTTAGATGAGTGATGTGATACTGGTGAGCCACAGTGTCTGTGAAATGGGACATAAAATCCCCACCCCGCCTATCCTGCAGGCTACCGGAGAGTTAGATGATCCTCCCACAGTGCTTAGGAAACAGCACGGCTATTCTTCAGGCAGCATCCTGCAGAGACCATCCCAGGACGCTCCTTCAGGGACCAGTTCCATGATTCCTCTCTCTTCCATTTCCACCTCCATGCTCCCCTTTATCTAATTAGACACACCCCGTGCCACTCTCCCCCACAGCCCCCACCCCCCCCCACACCTTCGTCAACCAGGACTTTGGACTTGTCCCAGTTGTAGGTGAAGTGTGTCAGTCCAGCTACACTACAGGATTCTGGAGCTAGGAGAGGGTGTGGCGGGCATCTGCATTTTCACGAGCTGCCCCAGTGATTCTGAGACCTGCAGTGAAGAATCAAAGCTCTAAGCAAGCAGACTGCGGAAATGGTATTCCAAAACAATTAATTCAGGCTGGTGAAAGGGACAGGAGAGCCACTATGCAAATACGTGGCCATCCAAGGCTATTCATTTCTAGGAGAGAATGTGGAGTCAGGTAAAGACTGCCAGCAATACAGGCAGAGTGGGAGGGCTGCTCCCAGAGGGCTGATTCCTGCTCCTCCTGATCATCAAAGGCCTCTGTGCAGCCCCTTAGAGGGTGACTGGCCTCAGGTGGGGTGACAAGGACAGCTGCTAGGTCTGGGAAGGGCCCCCGTCCTCCTCAGCGGTTCCCAGTCATGAGGAAGCCTCAGCACCCCCGGGGAAAGCCCACTGGACCCCAGGTGGCAGGGTCCACCCCACGGCTTCTGATTCAGGAGGTCAGGGTGGGGCCCGAGAATGT
Source organism: Capricornis sumatraensis (assembly GCF_032405125.1). Taxonomy (NCBI): domain Eukaryota; kingdom Metazoa; phylum Chordata; class Mammalia; order Artiodactyla; family Bovidae; genus Capricornis; species Capricornis sumatraensis. The sequence continues at coordinate 9,122,466 of NC_091086.1, forward strand.
GCATTTCTGACAAGTTCCCGTGTGTGTGTGTGTGTGTGTGTGTGTGTGTGTGTGTGTGTGTGTGTTTATTCCCGTTTCCTGCAGTCTCAGCTCAGACTTCCTAACGGGGAACCTGCCCATCAGCCTCATTCCCACCCTCAGAGACCAAGACTAGACCAAAAAGAATATCAGTGGGAGACCCAGCTCCTTAGGATCCTCTAAGGCTGCCGTCTGACAACAAGCCCACTAGGCTGGCTAAAAAATGTGCGTGTTCAGTCCCATCTGACTCTTGGCGACCCCATGGACTGGAGCCCACCAGGCTCCTGTGCAGACAAGAATACTGGAGTGGGTTGCCACTTCCTCCTCCAGGGGATCTTCCTGACTCAGGATCAAACCCACGACTCCTGTGTCTCCTGCACTGGCAGGTGGATTCTTTCATCACTGAGCTACCCGCCTATTCCAGGCAGAGGGGACTGCCAAGTCACAGTCCTCAAGGTAGGAAGGAGCTCGGCTCCGTGTTTTCTGTCTGCAAGCCACTGTCCTCAAAATCCGTCTGTAAACCTGTGCTGGCCTCTAACTGAGTGGTCAGAGATGAGGTAAGCACAGTGAGCCTGGCACCTGGCACTCCGGTCCCTGGGAGTCCAGCACAGGCCAGGTGTCCTCAGAAAGCGCAGCGCGGAGGTGTGGGGGGATGAGCAGAACGAACCTGCCCGCCAAGCTGGGCTCTGTCCCAGCCCCGCAACCACTCTGGACGTATCCATGGCGAGCAGGCAGGGAGATGGCCCCTCCAGCTGGAGTCACATGCAGAGCTAAAAACATCTGCATTTTCCCTCATTGCTGGCCTTTGCACAAAGTCTTTGGAGCCCCCCTGCTCAGTTAGTGAGTGAGCCGCCCTCTTGCCAGTGAAAGAAGCCCCTTCTGAGGTCCAGCTTCACACCACTGGCACTCCTGATCTCCGTGCCTCCACAAAGCCTCTGCTGTCCTTTCCGTCACCAGCCTCTGTATTTCCAGGCTTTTCCTTCCAGCCTCTTTGGTCACAGGAGATGAGATTCGTGTGTTCAAATTCTGGGTCTGCTTTTTGGCAACAGACCAAGGCTGTCCGCCCCCCCCCGGCATTCGTGAGTCCATCAAGCCCAGCGCTGTCACAGCCTTCCGGTGTCCCCAGGCTGCTGGCGCTGCTTTCTCACTCGCCTGGAACCTGAAGTGCAGCCTGGAGTCTGTGTCCTGTTGCTGCCAAAATCTTGCCTCTCTGTGCACCTACTGGAGTTATGGAGAAGGAAAGAGTGACTTTATTGCTTTGCCAGGCAGAGAGGCAACTAGCACCTCAAGGACTGTGCCCGTCTCCCTGGTGAGGAGGGAAAGGCTATGGAGTTAGGCAGGGTATGTGACAAGGACGGAGGCAGCAACAGTCTTGTATTCTTCCTTCTGCAAAGCTCAAAAGGTTGGGGCTCCTGACAAGACGAGGGTGTGTGCAGGGTCTCAGGAGGTCCCTCTCCTAACGTGAAGAGCCTCTCTGGTCCTTTGGTCTTGCCTTACTTTGGTCACCTGATGTGTGTGAAGAGCCGACTCCCTGGAAAGGACCCTGATGCTGGGAAAGATTGAAGGCGGGAGGAGAAGGGGACGACAGAGGATGAGATGGTCGGATGGCATCACTGACTCAGCGCCCATGAGTTTGAGCAAGCTCGGGGAGGCCTGGCATGCTGCAGTCCATGGGGCTGCAAAGAGTCGGACGTAACTGAGCGACTGAACAACAATAAGAGGTAGCTTCATTGCTGTTCCTCCTTCGATTAGCAACTGTTCTGCCATTTGAAACTGCGAGGTCATGGAGGCTGGAGTCTTGGCTATAACAACAGGGGACAAAAAGGCCTCGGTGCTCAGGAGTCCTACAGGGCCCTGCTTGGCATCACGGCTCTCTCCCATCTTTCCCAGCACCCAGTCTGGTGGTGAGATGAGAAGCGCCACCCCCGCACCCGCCTGGGCGCCCGTGGTCCCCTGTGTCCCTGCAGGGTTGAGTCTGAGACAGCAGCCTCGCTCGGCATCCGCCCTCCTCTCCCACTGGTTGCTGGTTTCTCCTGGAAGCGCTTACTTGATAAAGCTCCAGTACAGAGGGTCTTGCTTCTAGAAACTTGGTCTCAGATAAAGGAGGGGGTGGTTTGGTCTCTGGCAGTCCAGGACAGAGGGAAGGCAGAGAACTCGCAGGCCTGTTGAGGCGGCTGCAGGGGGTGGTTGTGCTGGGCCTCCCCCCCTCACCTAAGTCCCTCCCCCTGCCTCGGTGGCTTGGTGGATGCTCCCGGTCCCTGGAGTCAGATGGTCAGCAGCGGTCCATGGCACTTGGCATCTCTACCTTAGGCCCGGGGCCCAACCAGGAGCCTTTAGCCCCCATCACCCCTTCCCCTGCTCCCTGCCCCCAGCTGCCAGATGCAAATAAGAAGGGATTTTAATTCCACAAATAGCAGCATTTATAAAGCTCAGCAGGCTCACTGGCAGGCAGACGCAGGTGAGGAACAAGCGTGCAGGCTCGGCTGAGGGCCAGCGCCCCAGGCTGCCTTCCAGGAAGTCCCCTCACCACCTGCCATTACCGCTCATTCCCGAAATGGGTCAGAAGAGCCCGAATGATGAGAGGCAGCGGGAGGGGCTGAGCTTGGCGTCTGTCCCCTGTCACTCTCCGCTGCCTCTCCATAAGGAGGCCTGCCTGATGCTGCAGAGGGAAGGTGTGAGTGGCGCCCCAGCTCTTTGCTGGGCCCTCGGAGCTAGCCTTGGCGGGCCTGGTTTACCCTGACCGGGCCTCAGCTGCAGCGTTTTCAGGAGACAACAGGACCAGGCCTGGCGAAGCCTTAAGACTTGGGGCAACATCGCCCCTCCCCAGACTTTGCAGGCCCCGGCCCTATTCAATCATGGGGTGGCACGTTTTATTCCCCAGGGATGGTGGGAATTGGGGGGAGGGGCAGGCAGCGGGCAAGGAGCTTAGGAGTTCCTGAGAGCAGATTGGCCTGCAGATCTGAGAGCCTGAAGGAGTGGTCCATCCCTTCCTTCTTAAAACCAGGGCTCTGCCTGGCTGTCCAGAGGAGGCCAGATGGGCTCAGATAGTTAAGTAGAAAACCATCATAAGGCCCTGGCGGAAAAAACACAGGACATCACGAATCCCAGAGCAGAGGCTCAGTTATTTCACAGATAAGAAAACAGAGGGTGTGCTGAGGTCACACAGCAAACCAGAGGCAAAGTGGAACCAAAGCGAAGCGATTCCAGGTGAGGCTCTTTCCTGACATCTTCCCAGGAGACTTTGGGAAGCTTCTGGGGACAAGGGGGTACAAAGAGGACACAGACGTCATTTCAGTGGGGATTCTGGTTTGTTCAAGTGATGTAAACTCCAGATCTGCATTGGCATAAGTAATGCAGAAACTTATGGTTCACGTAATTAGCAAGTTCAAAGACACGAGGATTCAGGCACTGCTGCATCCCAGACACATGGGCCCTTAACCCTCTCGGGTGACACCGTAGGCGGGGGAACGTGTTCGTGGAACATACAAGCAAGGGTTAAGCCAAACCTGTAATGAGTGGTACAGTGTCGTGGGTCAGGGAGATCAGAGCAGCTGTTTAGGGCTGTGACTGTGGTGCTGAGAACTTTAGGATGAGTGGGAGTCAAGGGCTGGGCCAGGGGTGCAGAGGTCAGATTGAAGAGGGCGAGGACAGACACAGGCAGACGCGGCTGTGGAGGGAGGGTGCCTGAGAGTAGGAGGGTGGCAGGCCATGCTTCCTGGAGGGGGAAACATCAAGGGCAAGTGAGGGATGGGACACGGAGAGGCTGGCAGGGACAGACCATGTTGAAGACTCTAGGCAGTGGACGGTATGACACAATTTGCATTGTGAAAACATCTCCTTGGCTACATTGCAGAGAGCAGCTCAGAGAGTGAGGAGAAGCAACAGAAGTGTTGGTAGATCAAGTAACAACATAAAAGGTGACGATAGCCTGGACCAGGTGTCTGCAGGAGTAGAGAGAGGCGGACAGACCTTGGTGATGGATTGGGTGGGGGAGAGGAGTGGAAGGCAAGGTCAAGGATGACTTCCGGGTCGCCAGCTTGCACAACTACATCAATGGTGGTCTCCTTCATTAACAAAGAAGGTTAGATTAGGGGATGTTGGGTTTAAGATGCCTTGGGGAAAGTCAAGGGGAAACATCAAGGAGGGGGTTGGATTATCCAGGCTGGAGCTCAGGAAAACCTAGGCTAGAGAGAGGCCTCGATGAGTCATCTGGGTGGGTGGTGGTTGCTGCTCAGGGGGTAGATGAGATCACCAGGTTGAAGGCATGGATCGACAAAAGAAGAGCAGCTTGAACCAGTCTTTGAGGCTCATCAGTGTTTTAGATAAAGGATGTGAGCCGGAAGAGAAGGCAGAGCAGGAGACTGGGAAGCAGAAGGGAGCTGGAAGAGTGCTGTGCCAGGTCAGGGGGCCTGCAGAAAAGAGACGGCACAGTCAGCGAGACTAAGCAAAGAGACGGCACAGTCAGTGAGACTAAGCAAAGAGAGTCTGAGGGGGGTTGGGCGGTGTTGAGGGAAACCCCCGTACGTATGTGCCCGGGGCCAGCAACAGAGGAAGTCGTTAGCATCCCGGGGCCTGATGGAGCAAGGAGAGGGGGGCCCAGTGATGCTGGAGCCCAATGTGGATGGAGCTGAGACCTCAGGGGTGCAGCCACCTCTGGCACGGCAGCTGGACAGGGAGGGAGGCTGGACAGGGAGGGAGGCGCAGTAAGAACCCCTGCCTGGGGGCACAGACCATGGGACAGAGCAGGGCAGGAAACGGCAGAGAATGGATCTGGGAGAGGAGAGTGGAGAATGGAGAAAAGTCAGCCCAAGGGTGGTGTCGAGGAAAGAGGAGAGTGGGTGGAGGAAGAGGAAGTGGCCAAGGGCTGAGAGGTCAGCAGAACAAGGGCCACGTTAGCCTGCTGTACTGAGGGCACAGAGGCCATCCCTGGCCTTAGAGAGAGTTCACCTCGTTGAGCAAGGGAAGTAGAAGCCTGGCCGGAATCTGATCCATGATACCTCTTAACGTGGTATTATAGGAAGAAGACAGAGGTTGGAGTTCAAACCACGTCACAACCACAGATCTGTGCTGTGACCTTGGGCCTCACCTCCAAGGTGGAGAAGTTAGCAGTACCTGCCTCAAAGGAGAGTTGGCAGGATTGAACGTGAACTCTAAGACAGAGGACAGGAGAAGAGCATGTCCCTGGCAGAGCCCCGGCCCCGGGCGGCACAGAACATCCAAGGCTCAGGCGACCCGGCTTAGCAGACATCCTGGTCCTCTCCCCATCGACCTCCAGCCAGGACTCGAGACCTCCTATAAATCTTTCTTTCTGTATCGGGGCTCAGTGGGGACTCGGGGGGTGGGAGTGGGTGGCGGCAACAGCTTTGCTGTGAGTTGGGGCAGAGATTCGACTACTTAGAAATGTGCCTGGAACTTTAACAGAACATCTGGTGTTAAGGCGTGGCAGTCACGGAGACAGCAAGATCAAACAATACCCGTGGCTGAGGACACTCTCCACCACTTCGGCTAGACCTGCAGACGTTCCCTCCCTCTCACCCAGAATCTGCCCCGGCCCAGCACCCTGTCCGGGCACCCCCTTCCTGGGCCTTTGCTCTCCCCTGCCCCTCTCTGCCCACTTCAGTAATCAGTCTGAGCATGAGTGACCAGTGTGACTTTCAGCCTATAGCCTCAGGTGTGCAAGAAATGGGACTTCTTGAACATCCTGTAAGTAAACTGTATTTTCAGTTTGCACGTCTCTCCAGGTGCCGTCCCAGGGTCTCTGCAGGACTGGACGGCTGCAGGACATTTGCAGTGGCGGGAGCAGACCTTGAAGCCACTGTTTTTCATCTGAGGCCAATTATGTGCAGCAGCCTGGCCTGAAATGTCTCTGGTAAGGAGCAGAGAGAACAGGACACCTTTGTAGCGAGGCTTTGTGATTCCGATAACAGGGCCAGCTCCAGGGAGCTTAGAACAAAGAGCCCCCTGAGGGGAGAGACCCTCTGAGGCTGCAGCTGCCAGGGAGCATGCTGGGCGGGTCTCCCAGCCTGTGACAGACGGGTGCAGGTGTGCCCCTGTGTACGAATGTGTGTGTATCTGTGCATGCACTCGGCACTTCTGTTTCTGTTCAGCCACAAACTCGGGTCAGAGATGGAGAAGCAGAGGAGGGAAGGGGCATCTGCAGCCACGAAGTCATCTCTGGTCCTACCCTTGGGCTGTATCCCTGGGACCCATTACAGTGCTTTGTTCTTGGGTGAAAATGAGATCTTTAATGAATGAAGCCTGACACCATTTTCTATCATAAGCACAGCTGCTGCTCTACAAGAGGAAGTAAGTGAGCAGAGCTGGGACCATGGTTGGTTCTCAAGTGTCATCCATTCCCTGAACCTTTGTTAAGCCTTGTCCCTTGCGGGCTCCAGTGGGTTGGATGCTGGAGTCGCATCCCCGATGGCCCCTGATGAGCTCCGTGACTTTCAGTTAGTCCCTTTCCCCTTCTGGCAGCTCCTTGTGGAGGAGACAGCATTGCAAAGACTCTGAGGTCTTTTCAGGGACGGGAAGGGAGGCCATGTGGTTGAGGACCTCTGTGAAGCCAGAGAGACTGGTAGGCGGGATCCTCAGGGGCCCTGTAGCTGTGGTAAGGACTCAGCATTAGTTCTATGCGTACCTGTGATCAAGTCCCTCCTCTAGTCTCAGCTGCACTTGGCTCTTCTGCAAGTGCCCGGGACCTGCCCTTCCGGGGTCCATCCAGCCTGACCGTGGGCCTCTGCCCTGGGTAACTAGAGATGGCTCTTTGCTCACTATGCATGATGAGTGTCTCCAGGGAAAACCCATCTCGCTGGCCCTGGGCACTCTGACTGCAGCGACGACAGGCAACTCCAGGATGCATCATCCTGAACTCAGGATGGTGTCCCCTTTCTGCCAAACAAACCTGACACCATCGTTGGTTGCCTTCCTCATTGCCTTCTGAGTGGACGTCTTTTTGGCTGTGGCAGAGGGACGTAAATAGAATGACGCCATCAGCCCAGACATGACAGAGGAGAACCCAGACCACGGGAGTGGGTGGAGGCCGGGACTCAATCAGGTTTCTGAGATTTCCTCCCGCTTTAGAGGACCCGCTCTGATCCTCCTCCAGCCATGGCCCTCCCCACAGAGTGAGGAGAGGAGGAGAGAGAAAGGGCCATGGGGCTTTTGCCCACCAGGACCACACTCTGGCTACCAGGACCTCAAATTCCCTCTCCAAATAGCCCTGAGGCTACTTCCGGAGCTTAAAACAGTAGTGACTTAAAAGCGTGAATTTCTTGTTTCACGGTTCTAGAGGTGAGAAACCCAGAATGGACCTCACTGGGCTAAAAACCAGGCTTCAGTAGGACTGCATTCTTTCTGGAAGGCCTGAGGGAGACTGTGATGCCTTGACTCTCCCAGCCCGCTTTCCACAGCCTGTGGCCCCTTCCTCCACCCTCCACGCTAGCTACGGTCACCAGGTCTTCCTGCTGTCTCTCTGGCTCTCTCCCTGCCTCCGTATCCCATTTACAAGACCTCTTGGGATACTTGGGCCCACTCAGATAATCCAGGGTAAGCTCCCCACTTGAAGCCAGCTTCTTAGCAACCTTAATTTCATCTGCAACTTGATACCCTGTTGTCAGGCAGCCACACATACAGGTTCCAGGGATCAGCATGTGGACATTTTTGGAAGGAGGGCTAGTCCTGTGTTTGTATTCTTGTCACAAGCCCCACACAAGTTAGGAGTATGATTTGTTGAATCCTGAAAGAATAGTATTAGTACCTGAGAATTGCTTTTCCTTTAAAAAAAAAAATATGCCTGTCTCCCTGGCATCTGATTTCCCTTGCACCTCAGTTCTACACACCTGACTTGCTGTGCAGGCCTGGCCATGAGCTCCACATTTCTGAACGCCATTATTATGTTTCTTTGGCTCCTGATTCAGTGTCCCAAGATAGAGATCAAAGCCCCTCCAGCTGTCTCAGCCCAGCCTTTACAGAGGCAGAAGGGAATAGGGGCCACATAGGGGAAAGTACTCACGCTTTTCCCTCCATACAGGTACCCACCACCCAGTTATTAGGAGGCAGGCCATAGGAAGGGCATTAGACTGGGAGTTATTGATTTATGGACTCACCAGTTCAGCAAATATTGATGTATCATCTAGTCTTGCCAGGCCTAGCCCTTGGAGTTGGAGACCCAGGCATGGTGCATACACGGGTCCCATCCTCATAGCTCTGTCACTGTGGGCAGAAGCTTTCCTCCCTCTGGGCCTCAGTTTTCTTATCAATTTCATGAGCACCTAGATGGCCAGGAAAGAGTCCCACTATGAGAGCAGCACGCTCGCCCCTCTCTGACTGTGGTCTCTCCCAAAGCCTTGAACACGAAGAAAATGCTCAGTAACTGTTGAGCAGATGGATGGATGGCCCTTCCTGATCTGACAGCTGATGGACAGTCTCAGATGAATCAGAAGGGAACATGGGAGGGGGTCCTGGAGTGGGTTCCCGCTGCTGACTATAAAATAATTGCTAGAACGTATTCATCCACATAACCACCTTATGAGTTGACAGCTATTATCATTCCCACTTTACAATGAAGAGGCTGAGGTTCTAGGAAGAAGCTTACTGAGGGCCACACCACTAGTAGGAGTTGGAGCTAGGACTGAACTTGAACTCTCCTAAGGAGAGCAGCTGGCCTCCTCCTCTCACAGGGCCGCGTGTGGCCCCCCAGGTCCCAACCAGCAGCTATCAACCCCTCCCTTTCCACGGCCCTCTGCTCCCTTCCCTTCTCCAGCCGTCTCCTCATTTCTGAATTACCCAGGCCTCAAGGCCGGGCTGTGCTGGTGGAGACTAAAGGAAACGACAGGGCGGAGTTGAGGTGAGGCGACTGAGGTCCTTCACTCCTAACCCAGCCCCTCAGTCACTGTCGGCGGCCTCCCTTGAACAATGATAGAAGGGCTTGATTTGTGTGGTTCCCAGGAAGTTTGCACCAAGACCAGGGAAACTGCCACCCACCATCTGTCCCACTCAATCTTCCGCAAGCAAGCGGCATGACCTAGAGAGGCTGGCAGTTTAAAGTGAGCTGAGAGCTCATGCTTCTTCCTTCATTACCCTGAGCGCGCTCTGAGTCAGAAGCAGCTGTCACAGCCAGCCCAGCAAGTGCCCCTAGTGAAGGCCATCAGTAGATGTGTGCCCTGGCAGTGGAGGGGGGGAACTGGGGTTTCCTCCCCTTCTGCGTCATTTGATGATGCTTGGAAAACTGGCTGAGATGGTCTGACTGAGGCCCGCAGCTGTGGGGCGGTGCAGAGCGCCAGGTTTGGAGTTAGCTGGCTCCCCCACTGGCTGTGTAATTGGACAGTGTGTCCTCTCTCTCTGAGCTCAAGTCTTGCTGTGAGTTTCCAGTGCTCTAGTCTTTGACCTGACTGCCAGGTCATGGCGCCCCACACCCCACCTCTCTCCCTTCTGGCTTAGCCCAGGCTCCAGGTGAGGCAGGGCCTGTGGCACACCCCGATTTCTGTTTCCCACCCTTGGCACTCTACCAGCTGGCCCGGCTGGGTCCTCACACCCCTCCCCTGGGATCCTACGACAAGCCATGTGAGCCACCTCCAGGTCCTGACAGAATTTAGCCTCCTTTCTCCAGGTGCCCAAGGCATAACATGTGCTCCCATATTAACCAAGGGTGTGATTCAGATTTCGTTTTATTCTTTAGATGTATCTCCTGATGTCCACCTGAGTGAGTCAGTCACTCAGTCGTGTCCGACTGTGTGACCCCATGGACTGCAGCCCCCCAGGCTCATCTGTCCATAGGATTGTCCAGGCAAGAATACTGGAGTGGGTTGCCATTCCCTTCTCCAGGCTCCTGGAGTAAGGGGTGTGTTTAACCCCATCTTAACCAAAAGGATTAGGTAGGAGAGGGGTAGTTTCTCAGAGGGAAACGGGAAAAATATTTCTTAGCAGAAAGGGAAATAGTGGACTCTTGACATGCAAGGACATTATCTGCTCCAGTCTCGTGGTTTCAGTTAGAGCAGCCACATTTCCCACCAATTCAGTTGTCGTCAAATGCCTAGGAATGGGTTCTTTACTCCAAAGTTTTCTGCATTTTCCCATTGGGTCTATTTTAACCTTTTGAGTCTCACTCTGTCCTGATCTGACTGTAGGACTAAAGCTGAGAGGGGCCCCCTAATATCAGGAGCCTCAGCACTCCCTCCAGGGTGCTGATCACCTCCAGCGTTCCGTCAGGCTGCAGAGAAGTCCTGGCTCCCCCTTAACTCACTGCTGTCTTCCAGCGTCCCTCTGTTCTGTTACCACCACCAGGGGACATGACCCCTTGAGAACAGAAAACAGAAGCCCGGATGGCTGACAACCTCAGGGGTATTTTGATTTCATGATGGCTAATGGATACAGAATCTCAGGACTGATTCAAAGGAGTATACTTTTTAAGATTAATCTCCTTTCACAATGAAATTAGCTCCTTTCAGCTCATACTAACTTCTCCTGATCACCATAACAATCGAATATCCCATGACACAAAATTGGGATCAGTATTTTTCTTATCATGTTGGTTTCTGCCTCACAACAATGCAAACCAGTCATAACCTCATTATATATGTCTCCCCGCCCACTCCCCATCCCACCCCCTAGGTCATCCCAGGGTACCACGCTGAGCTCTTCGTGCTGCACAGCAGCTTCCCACCAGCCATCTATTTCACACGTGGTGGTGTATATATGACACTCTCAGTTCCAGCCTCCCAGTTCGTCCCATCCTCCCCTCCCCTCACCGTGTCCACACGCCCGTTCTCTGCGTCTGCTGCCCTGCAGATAGTTCCGTCATTGTTTAGCAGGAGGAGCAAGTCTACAAATAAAGCTTTTGTTCCCTATTCGGAACTCTATGCCCTTCAAGAGTCTTGGTTCTAACATCTTCCTGGTGGCTCCTTGCCTGATAGTGAAGCCCTGAGAATAAGCCCTATACCTGTTGCCTAACGCTTCTCTAACAAATTAACACTCAGTGGCTCGAAACAACACAAATGCGGGGCTTCCTGGGTGGCTCCGTGGTCAAGAATCCACCTGCCAGTGCAGGAGACACAAGTTCAGTCCCCGAGCCAAGAAGACCCCACCTGCCAAGGAGCAACTAAGCCTGTGCACCCGGCTGTTACAGTTGATCTACACGCTAGAGTTCGGGAGCTGCAACCACTGAAGCCCGTGTGCCCTAGAGTGTGTGTTCACAAGTGTGTGTGTGTGCTGAGGCACTCATCGTGTCTGACTCTTTGCCCGCCCCAAGGACTGCAGCCGGCCAGGCTCCTCTGTCCATGCGATTTCCCAGGCAAGACTACTGGAGTGGGTTTCCATTTCCTTCTCCAGGGGATCATCCTGATCCGGGGATCTAACTTGCATCTCTCGCATTAGCAGGTGGATTCTTGACCACTGAGCCATCAGTTCAGCTCAGTTCAGTTCAGTCACTCAGTCGTGTCCGACTCTTTGTGACCCCATGAATTGCAGCACGCCAGGCCTCCCTGTCTATCACCATCTCCCGGAGTTCACTCAGACTCATGTCCATTGAGTCCGTGATGCCATCCAGCCGTCTCATCCTCGGTCATCCCCTTCTCCACCTGCCCCCAATCCCTCCCAGCATCAGAGTCTTTTCCAATGAGTCAGTCCTGAATATACTGGAGATGACCATTATTCCACTGACTACTAGCACTGAAAGAATTCTAGTTGAATATGGACTTTCTCATCGACATCTGTTTAAGCATCAGCAAGTCAGAAGAACAGCAGAAACCTAAACACACAATAACACAAATTATATCTAAAATGAGAAAAGTCAGATGAAACAAAAACTTTCTTGGACAAAAAGAAATACAGACGTGCTCAGTAGTCCTAGTGAAGACATAAAGAACTTAAAGGGGTTTAGTTTATCCAGTCCTGGAGAGCAGAGCTAGGGCAGAACAATCCTGTCCAGAGAGATTGGAATAAAGACACTCCATCCTTTCGTAAGTGGGGCTCCAGTTCTACTGAGGTGCTAAGGTTTGCCTCCTCAGCCTCTCCCAGCACTTTTCCCACCCTCAGAGGGCGTAGGGCCTCCCAAATTCACCAGAACTTTGGGGGAGCTATTCTGCCCTCGCTAGGCACTCACCCAGATTTGAGCGGTTGTTTCGGGTGGAAGCTGCAGCCCTGCAGGTTCCAGTGTCCAACGTGTCATTACAAATATAAAATGGAAATTATTTCTGTAGGGTTCAATTAATGGTGAATTAATTAAGGGTTCAGTTAATGTCCTCCAGGGGTTTGGAGGACAGCCCTGTCTTTGAAGGACTGTTAAACCTAACAGGACAGTCCTACCCAGTTCTGTCCCACTGACTCAGACGGACCTTGGGGGCAGAATGGTTCACGGTCAGCACTACTCACACAGGGCATCACAGGGTTCCTACCTCACCACAGTCCCAAGGTTACAAATTGGCACCCTGAAGTTGGCTCATTCTGTGCCTTACCCAATTTTCACTCTGCTCTCTCCCTGCACTTTCTCCAGTCTCTTGAGTTATTTATGGAGAAGACTATCACTTCCATTAGGTTGAAGGCAATTATCATGTCTTATTCACCTTTGTGAGCCCAGAGACTCCCATGATAAAGCTTCCCTTGTTAGTTCCCCAGCGTTGCTCTTCCCTCCACGTTGTGTTTGGAAAACCCTCATGCAAAGCAGAGACTGCCTCCATAAAGCTGGGAACGCCGAATACCCTCTGCTCCAGCCTCTTTGGTAACTATGGTGAACACAGATGTCCTACTAGGTTAACCAGACCCTCATGGCCCAAGGTTAGAGCTGGAAGATGAGACCTGAAGAATCTGGAACCACATAGAACTTGTTTGTGAAAGAGGTGGCGAGGGGTCCACCATATCTAGCTTTCAGGAGCAGCATTCAGAACTGATCCTCAGTGATGCTGGCCAGACAGCCACCACACTGATGCCAGTCGACAGTGGGCACCTTCCCAGGACCAGCTCATCAGTGCTATGTCGGGAGCTACCTCTGAGACATAGCCTCCAAAGTGACTCTGTGTGTGTGTGTGTGTGTGTGTGTGTGTGTTCAGTGTCTCGGTCATGTCCGACTCTTCGTGACCCCATGGACTGTAGCCTGTGAAACTCCTCCATCCATAGGATTTTCCAGGCAAGAATACTGGAGCGGATTGCCATTTCCTACTCCAAGGGATCTTCCCAACCCCGGGATCAAATCTACATCTCGAGTCTCCTACACTGACAGGTGGGTTCTTGATACGCCCCCTGGTATTTCTCAATGAGCCAACTAATCCTCCTGCTTAGGTCATCCAGGCTTAATTCTTGTTGCTTACAAATGAGACCCTGCTGACACAGAAGGTCTTGAGTCTCTGGAGCCATCACGCTCCCTCTCTTTGTGCGTATGTCATCTCTTCCACTGGGAGCAGGCATCTACATCCCTGCCCTCTTTCCGTCTGCATGACTCGTGACCCCATCCACGTGCCTAGTCTTGACAGCTCTTCCTCTGAAAAGCCCCCCCAGATCACCCCAAGTCTGGGCTCCCACAGCACCCCGTATGTTCCTCTCAGAAGCGCTTGCCCCCCTGGATTTTGTCTATTTTGGTGTTTCCCTAACTGCTCTGTGAGCTATAATAAGGATAGAAACCGTATTTCATTACATAAGTGCCTAGCTTATTAATAATGTTGAATGTTGAATGAATGAAGGAATAGAACTATCCCAGGCCAGGATAATTCTTACTAGAGTCCTCACCATCACTTCCTAGCATCATGAGGCACCTTACATTTTTGGACTCAGGGCAATTGCCCTGTTTCAGAACCCCCTCCCCCAAATCACATTATCTCATTTTACTTCCACCAGCATTTCTTTTGTATCTACTGTGTGCCAGAACCCGTGCCCGCTCATGCCCACATTTTAGGTCCTACAGGTAGATGCACTCCCGCTCCTCTGTCCAGTTACGGAAGCCTCCAGGCCCTTGGAGGAGTGACCACATACTCCCTGGGAGAAGCGTGGGCCAGCTGCAAGCCTCTTAAGTGGGCAGGTTGCCATGGTGATTCATTAATAGAGAGAGTTGCTGGAGGAACACTGACCGCGGAAGGGAACAATTACCAATGAAGCATCCGTTTCTGTTTAACAGTTTTTAAGAATGGACAAGATATAAAGCCACAAGTGAAAAGATACTGCAAACAAAAAACAGCGCGTGAGCTCGTCTGGGCCCATTCAAAGCCTGTTCCTCACTCCTCCTCCGCTCTCATCACAGAGAAATAAAGCTGCACTTTTCTGTGATCTAGAGCGCTGTTTAAAATGACTGGTTTTAATACTTCCTGTCATTTACCTAGCATCCATTAGGTGCCACATACCCTAGCAGACATTTCAAGAGTGCTTTCAAATCTTGGAAACAACTCACCAAGTGAGCATCATTATTCCCGATTTACAGATGAGGAAACTCTATGAGGCTCATAGAGTTTAAGTGACCTGTGGAGGGTTGCACAGGCAGGAAGGGCAGAGGCAGCATTTTATCCTCTATTCAAAGCAGAAAATTCTCCCTGGCCTGGACTGTTAATGTTATCACAGCATCTCCATGAGAAGGCTTCCTCAAAAATGAGAATGCAGCCCTCTCCTGCCTTCTCTCCACCACAATCTATTGCCATCTAGTACAAAGGTTACCAGGGGCTTTCCCCAGTGGTCCAGAAGTTAAGATTTCATCTTCCAAAGTAGGCAGTGGAGGTTCTGTCCCTGATCTAGGAGCTAAGATCCTGAACGCCTCGAGGTCGAAACATCAAAACATGGAAAAAGCAATATTGTAACAAATTCAATAAAGACTCTAAAAAATGGTCCACATCAAAAAGAAAAAAAAAACTTTAAACAAACAAAAGACAAAGATAGGTAGTCAGTCGTTTTGTGCATGCTTCAGACAGAGGAGCCTGGTGCCATCTATGGGATCAGACAGAGTCGGACACAACTGAAGCGACTTAGCAGCAGCAGTTGGTAAAGAATCCACCTGCAATGCAGGAGACCCTGGTTCGATTCCTGGGTTGGGAAGATCCCCTGGAGAAGGGATAGCCTACCCACTCCAGTATTCTTGGGCTTCCGTAGTGGCTCAGATGGTAAAGAATCCACCCGCAATGTGGGAGACCTGAGTTCAATCCCTGGGTTGGGAAGATCCCCTGAAGAAAGGAAGAGCTACCCACTCCAGTATTCTGGCCTGAAGAATTCCATGGACTATAGTCCATGGGGTCACAAAGAGTCAGACACGACGGAGTGACTTTCACTTCACTTCACCTCCACATACATTTAAATATACAGAAGAATTTCCAAGAGTTAGTGTCAAACCAGCATGCCTTGTACTGGGTGCTTAGGACTTGAAGCTGGCACACTTGTTAATCAAAAGGCTTCTTTGTAACTAGTAAACTTCCAGTCCTTTCCTCCACTCCTGAAAATGGGCTTCCCTTTCCAAAGTGGACTCTGGGCCCCGACCGGCCTTGGAGAGCAGCACACACCTGTGGCTCACAGTTTCGTGAGGTCCAGATGAGCCGGCACAGGCGAAGAGCCCAGAGCAGAGCCCAGCACTCAGGAGGCTCAGCGGAGCCCGCAGGAAAGGAACACACGCCCTGAACACATCGCTGCTCAGGGTGGAACTTCCGCTCTGGCGCTTAATAGCTGCATGACCTTGAGCAAACTGCTCCGCCTCTCGGTGCTTCAGTTTCATCACCTATGACTTAGCACTAAAACAATTGAGAATCCCCATCAGGTCACCGTGAGGATAAATACAACAATCCATAGAAGGGGCTTGGGGCAGTGCTGGGGGTTAGTAAGTGCCAAGTGTGCATCAGCCAGGATCAGAACCAGCCGAGGGGCCACGTGCTCAGCCATGGGTCAGTTCTCCTAACGCTGCCCTCAGCTTCACCTCCTCATGTGGCCTCTTCTGCTCTGATAGCAAGAAACAGTTGTATGGGACCAGAGGCCTCCTCTCACAAAGGCCCAGTTCGGGCACTGAAGCCTGTTTTCCTTTCTCCTGGGCACTCTGAGCCTCTCATGCAAAGCATGACAGACCAGGTCTCTCCCAGTTGACAACCCTTCCATGACTGCCCATCACTCACCATGGGCTAATTTCTACCCGGACTCCTCTGAAAGGTTTTTGAGCCTGGCCTATTGCCTGCCTATCATCCAGGCTTTTTCCTCTTCCACTAAATTCAACAGCTTTGACATAGCTGTTCCCCCCACAGGGAACACTTTCTCCCTTCTCTTTCTCTGATCAACCCCTATTTGTTTTTAAGGCTCCTCTAAGTCTTGACTCTAGCATGAAGTATCTCCTGGCCACACAGTGTGCCTCCCGTTTCGTAGCTAATAACATCCTTGTGAGGGGCTTCCCAGGTGGTGCTGGTGGTAAAGAACCTGCCTGCCAATACAGGAGACATGAGGGACCCAGGTTCGATTCCTGGGTCGGGAAGATCCCCTGGAGGAGGATAAGGCAATCCACTCCAGTGTTCTTGCCTGGAGAATCCCATGGACAGAGAAGCCTGGTGGGCTATGGTCCTTAGGGTTGCAAAGAGTCAGACACGAGTGAAGCGACTTAGCACTCACTCAACACCCTTGTGAACCTCAAGCAGGTTACTCATCCTACCCCACTATCACTGTCACCTCTGCAGGACCAGGGAGGGCTCAGCTATGGCTGACTTGTGTGTTCCTACAGTCCTGGCACCCTTTGATAATATTTAGAGGAATGTATGGAATAACTGAGAACACAGGTATGAAGAAAGTATCCATGGCCTTGGCGGTGATTACTCGCTAAGTCATGTCTGACTCTTGTGACCCCCTTGGACTGCAGCCTGCCAGGCTCCTCTGTCCATGGGATTCTCCAGGTGAGAATACTGGAGTGGGTTGCCATTTCCTTCTCCAGAGCATCTTCCTAACCCAGGAATCGAACTCAGGTCTCCTGCATTGCAGGCAGATTCTTTACCAACTGAGCGACCTTGGAGAAGCATATTATTCAGAAATAGATAAACACCCTTATAGGCAGGAGTTGTCCTGGCACTCCTGGCCGGGTCCTGGTGTTTACCTGTTAAGCGTAAATGATTTCCCAGAACATGGACATCAGGCAAAGATACATTGACCAGAATGGAGCAAGATACAGATTCGACCACTTCAAAATCATGTCCCATAAACACAATCATGAACACAGACAAAAGCAAGAACCTAGTCTGAACCACAGAAATGACCAGCGTCTCCCTTTTCTGGCTGATCTGAATGACTGCTTATTGCTTGTTTGCCAGTAACAGCATCATGTGTTGCTGTTGTTGTGGCCGGCTGACTGCTCAGTCATGTCCTGCCAGGCTCCTCTGTCCCTGGGATTTCCTAGGCAAGAATACTGGAGGGGGTTGCCATTTCCTTCTCCATTACTTCCGCCTTACAGATAAGATGTACAATGATCCCTTGCTACCTGAGAACATCCAATCCAGAGCAAAGTCCCTCTTGCCTGAACTCTCCCTAAACTCACCACACACAGCCTCAATCCTTCCTGAGCACCTTGTTACCCAGGCAGCTCACTGCTGCCCCTGGTGGGCATTCCCCCTCAGTGCAACGTGTCAACCAACCCAACACTGTTCAACCAGGGTGGGTCCCTGAACATCTTTAGGTAAAGAGTGTCGATGTCGTCCGCTTTCCGTCACCACCAATTTATTTCTCAAAACTTAATTTTAAAAGATATGCAAGCTAATTGATAGTGAGAAATATATCTCTGATAGGAGGTGCATGCCAGGATAGAGAACCTTGAATAGAGTATTGTTTTCTACAGAGGTGCTTCAGCTTCCCCTCCCCTGTGTATGTGGAGGGGAGAAGGAAGGAAGCTTTATTGTCCTGGGCGTCTGTGACCTGGAAGAACATCAGCTAACATTCACTGAAGAAAAAGAAGGCTATCATTGGTGATTATATCTGCTTCTGGGAGAGCGCAGAGCACACGTTGTCTGTCCCAGCAGCTGCCCTGAGTAGGACCTGAGCTGGTGGCTGTTGTCATGGCTTAGTGGTAACTGTCTGCAAGACCAGCCTCCAAAATACCTAGTGCTGGGGACTTCCCTGGTGTCCCAGTGGTTAAGAATCTGTCTTCCAATGCAGGGATGAGGGTTTGATCCCTGGTCAGGGAACTAAGATCCCACATGCCCCAGGACAGCTAAGCCTGCAAGTCACAACAGAGTCAGTCCATGTACTGCAACTACTGAGCCTGCACACTCTAGAGCCCGTGCAACACACCTGTAGAAGCCCCTGTGTACCACAACTAGAAAATCCATGTACCACAGTGAAGACCCCTAGTGCTATCACTACAGAGGACACAACGGTGGCTCTCTTTCTGATCCCCGGTCCTACTTCCCATGGGAGGATCCAGAGGGATGCATGTTTGGTAGCACCTAGGACTGAGACTAGGACAGATGTGGGCTTTGAGTGCAGATGAAATACATACTGTGTGACGACTGGACCTTCCAACAGTGGATGGGTAATGGGCCAGGTGCCCCAACAGGCAGGAGGCCAACAGATGCTAGTTGGCTTTGTGCACAATGACTAATTTTCTTCTTGGAAACTCAGAGACTCTTGATGGGTAAGATTAAGGTCGAGGGAAGGCTTTCCACAGCAACCAGAAAGCAGCTGGGGTGTGTGGCAGCAGAAATCCAATATGAAACTCAGATGACAGAGGTGGCAATGGGGTCACAAATGTCCCATCATCAATTTCTACCTGGAATGAAGGCCAGGGTGTCACAAATGCAGCAAAAGCAGGTGATGGCTCCAGAGAGGGAAGTTAAGCCAGGCCTGATCTGGGAGGAGATTTCAATTAGGAAGTGTTGAAAGTGAAACTATTAATCACTCAGTTATGTCCAACTCTTTGCAACCCCATTGACTGTAGTCTGCCAGGCTTCTCTGTCCGTGGAATTCTCCAGATAAGAATACTGAAGTGGGTAGACATTCCCTTCTCCAGGGGATCTTCCTGACTCAGGGATCGAATCTGGGTCTCCTGCATTGCAGGGAGATTCTCTATTGTCTGAACCACGAGAGAAGCCCCTTCATTTAGGGATTTCCTGTCACACCCCTGTCGCTGGCCAAGCTGGCGTCCACAGCTGTCCTATCGCCCCCCTTCCTGTCTGCCTCTCAGGAAAACTCAACTTCTTGATGCTGCTTTTCACCAAATCTGTCTTCTCTCATTTCTTCTCTCGGCACCCCCTTCCTTTTGCTTCATTCCTGACAAATAAGTGAACTGTTACTCTGTCAGTTATTTATCTGAGTAATTTCTTGATGAAATTGCAAATATAATTGAATTTTCTGGAAACCATGAATTCAAATGAGGCGACAATAGAGGAAACAGCGTGATTAAGGAATTGTTATACGCTGGTTGTACATCATTACCACCCAGAATTCATCGCTGAATCGCTCACAGATGGAGTCACTGAACTATGATTATATTTTAGAAAATGAAAGGGGACAAATCTAAAAAGGCAATAAAGCAAATTAGGAGCCTTCTTGAGGGACAGGATTATTACTGATTAAGTATATTTGGCATCAAATCTGTGAGAGCACTTCGGCAGTTTAAATTATACATTCGTGCAGGCAACGTTTTTGCTGGTCTCAAAATTCTTTGTTATTTTGGTCTTCTAATCACATTCCCCTTCATCCTCCAAATTGACAATTTGAAAGAACATTAGAAATGATCTTTTCTGGAGGAACATTTGCTCTCAAAATGCATTTACACTGAGCAGCTATTAAAAGGATATCGCCCAGTCACTTAGTTTCTCAATTTAAGTTTAAAGGAAAGTTACTGTATTAGCGGAAACGGCCCCTATTTCAATCTAATGGTCTTTGTTATGTCTTTCAAGATCCTAGACTCGATTTAAAGGATTGAAGAAGGCGGTTTGCGGATATCCGGGCTCCCCTCCCCTCTCCCACAGCAGGTACACTTCCGGACGTTAGACAGGAAGGGAGCCACATCCCTGGTTCCGGTTTGCTTTTAAAAGCTCTAAAAGTAACTTCGGGTCATAGCTCTTGAAGAGTGCTCTAATAGAAGTTGGAAGAATTTCTTTTCAGTCCGGTCTCAGCCTCCTATCAACTATGTGACCTGGGGCCTATTATTTCACCTCCCTGAGACCTTGTGTCCGTATTTCTCCCAGTTCATACTACCTGCCCCTTGGACTGCTAGGGGACGGTGACGTGAGATGTGCACCTGTGGGGCACAACTATGTGCCTGCGCACACATGACGTCCAATAAACGTTGCCCTCTGCCCCTGTCCTCATCCTCTGCAACCACAGTCTAGCGCTGTCTGGATCTCACAGAAGGTCTATCTCTTTGACCAAGACAGTCATATCAATGAATTTTCTCCCCTGATGCTCATCAGCCGATAGACTGTTGTTGCTGTTCACTCAGTCATGTCCGCCTCTGCAACCCCATGGACTGCAGCACGCCAGGCTTCCCTGTCCTTCATTATCTCCCTGAGCTTGCTCAAACTCACGTCCATTGAGTCAGTGATGTCATCCAACCGTCTCATCCTCTTTCATCCCCTTCTCCTTTTGCCTTCAATCTTTCCCAGCATCAGGATCTTTTCTAATGAGTTGGCTCTTTGCATCAGGTGGCCAAAGGATTGGAGCTTCAGCTTCAGCATCAGTCCTTCCAATGAATATTCAGGACTGATTTCCTTTACAACTGACTGGTTTGATTTCCTTGCTGCCTAAGGGACTCTCAAGAGTCTTCTCTAACACCGCAATTCAAAAGCATCAGTTCTTCGGCACTCAGCTTTCTTTATGGTCCACCTCTCACATCCATCCATGACCACTGGAAAAACCATAGCTTTGACTATGCAGACCTTTGTTGGCAAAGTAATGTCTCTGCTTTTTAATATGCTGTCTAGGTTTCCCATATCTTTTCTTCCAAGGAGCAAGAGTCTTTTAATCTCATTACTGTAGTCACCATCTGCAGAGCCCAAGAAAATGAAGTCTGCCACAAGAATCACCAGTGTGGATGGAGCGTGTGGATGGAGCACTCGTGGGCACACAGGTGGCAGCAGAGGTGATCCAAAGACGGGAGCCCTGGCACTTGCCTCCTGACCACCTGGGAAAGCCCACCATGCCAGTGGGACAGGGACAGAATGGAGACAGCCCACCGGGTGATGCTTCCAGGAATGGGGACAAGGGGACACATCCTTTTGGGGACTGAAGGAGGCCCCACAGGGAGGTAAGGCTGAGATGGAGACCATTCCAGGGTGCCTCTGGGCATTAGGATTCCAAGACTCCCAAGCTTTGCAGGTTTCCTGTCTGTAGGGCCTACGTTACAGAAACTCAGGAGAGGTGTGGGTGGTGGCTAAGAGTGTGTTAGGGCTTTACATTCAGGGCAGACACCAGTGTGTCCTCCCGTTTGTAGTTTCCAGCTCCCTGACCTTGGACGACTCCCCAAAGTTCTTTGAGTCTGGGTTCTGCTCCTGACATACCAAGACAGCGATTGGATTTGACTGTGTCTTTTTGAGGTTTTGAGGTGCTCAGCTCAGTGTCTATCACATTAATGGAAGTTGCCTCCTCTGGAAGATCAGGCTGCCATGCCCTGTATATCATGCCGTCCTCATCAACCTGACTACCCCCACCACCACCGAGGGTGTGCAGAGCCATCTGCATTGTCTCCTCTCTTCATTTTTTCAGGCTGACTTCTGTGTTACTCTCTCCCTTCTTACAAAACTCTTCCAAACTAAGGCCGACAGTTACCTGGGGTTTGTGCATTCTCTCCTGAAATCTGGGCAGCACTTGAGTGTTTGACCAGTAGAGTTCAGCAGAAGTGACACCATGTGATAAGATAAAACCAGGATATGAGTGAACTACTTTCATCTCTAAACGGGGGTAAACAGCTAGCCAGTGTGGGAAAGAAGGTCAGCTCTTCCGTAGATGTTTACCAAGATGCCACACTGTGTGGTTTCTTATGGAAAAGGCAGTGGGCCTGGGGGGTGGGGTTGTTTAGAGCAATTCTGTTATCTGGATCTTCTACAATGAGCATATATTGTTTTATGTAAAAAATCAATACACACCTCCAACCCACATACATCTCAGAGTGCCAGGCTGAAGGTCAGTGCAAAGTAAATGGCACAAGACAACCCAGACCTGGATCCTGCCCTGGGGAGCCCACAGTGGTCTCGGGGGCTGGTTTAGAGGCAAATGAATTTATTTACTGTGTGCACGTGCTGGGAGCTAAGGCAGAGCTGAACCCAGGCGAGCAGCACAGAGAGGAGCCTCACCAGAGGTTCTCTGGGTAAAGGCACAACTGAGTTGAGTTGTGAGGGCTTGGACTATTTAGAAGAAGAAAGGAGACAGGCCCAAATGAAATCCCAGGGATGTGCACAGCACCAGGAATCCAAAGACTTCCAGCTCATTCTGTGAAGGGGGGAATTCATCTCTGCTGGGCTCTTCAGTTTCCATATAAGGATATCAAATCCACCAGCATCTTGGCTGAAAACTCTGACCTCAATCAATAGCCCAGAGTAATGGCATTCCAGACTTCATCAGAAAATAGAGTCTTGAACTTCTGTTGTCCTCATCTCTTATTAAGAACTAAAGAGAAAAGCTCTGTGGAAGGAATTGTTATTTATGGGGGATTGAGGGAAAGACATTCAAACCCTGAAAAGAGTCCAGGTTTTATCCTTGAATCAAGTCAGAAAACTTGTACCCAAGGCAAGAGAGATCAATGGAACAAAATGGAAAGGCCAGAAATAAACTCGACACAAATGGGAATTCAGAGCCAGATCAAGGTCAGTTTGTGATTCAGAGGAGAAGATGCCTCAGCCAGGGGTTGCTAACAAGGGGTTTGGAATAAAACAAAGCTGGAGCCTCACGTCTCACACCCAAACAATCATCACGCACTTACATATAAAAAGGTGAGACAATAAAATAAGCAAAAGAAACATGGACAGTATTTTTATAGAGTCATTCTGAGAAGAACACCAGTCTCCAGTGCCACAAAGGAAAAGACTGACCAGCTTGACTACAAAAATATAAAAGCTTTTATGTGTCAAAAGCAACATGCAAAGAGTCAAAGGAAAAAACATTCTGATGGAGAGCTTAACGGACAGCAGTTAAAGCAAAGGATTGTTGAAGCAAAGGATTGTTGAAGCAAAGGATTGTTGAAGCAAAGGATTGTTATGGAATGAAGCATGAGTTGTGATGGTTAGCTGTGTTGTGGTTGTTGAGTCGCTAAGTCATGTCTGACTCTGTGACCCCATGGACTGCAGCACGCCAGGCTTTCCTTCTTTCACTGTCTCCCAGAGTTTGCTCAAACTCATGTTCATTAATTCCGTGATGCCATCCAACCATCTCATTCTCTGTCACTTCCTTCTCCTCCTGCCCTCAATCTTCCCCAGCATCTGGGTCTTCTCCAATGAGTCGGCTTAGCTTTATATTTTGGAAAAAAAAAAAATGTCTCTGGTCATATTGGAGATCATAGAATGATGTGGAGAGGAAGGTGGTGGGGGGATCAGAGAGAAACCCATTGTGTTAGGCCAGCTAAGAGGCGATGGCCCTTGGGCTAGCCTAAGAAGTGTGGAAACCTATGTGAGGGTTGGTGGTGCCCTGGATAATGTGGTTGTGCAGGAGACGGAGGGTCAAAGGTAACTCTTGGTTTCTGGGCTCACATAGCTAGAGGGTGGCAGTGGTGCCATCTATTAATATAGCAAAGACAAGAAAAGGTGAATTTGGTGGGGGGTTGATTGTGATTTTTTAGACCTGAGTCTGAGATGCCTTTGAGCAGGGGCAGCTTCACGGCTGCACGACTTGTGCAGTCGCATAGGGACCCCTTGCTTTACTGCCCTTCCGTCACCACCCTGACGGAATTCCCTGGCAGTCCACTGGTTAGGACTCACGCTTTCCCCGCCACGGCCAGCTTGAATTCCTGGTCTGGGAACTAAGATCCCGCAAACTGTGTAGCACCCTCCCCTCCTAAATAATGACCATCTTGAAATCTTTAAGAATTTTTTTTTTAATCAGGGCACCTGAATTTTCATTTTGCACTGGTCCAACAAATTATGTAGCCAGACCTGCCTTTGAACCGTCTAGGACCAGGTGCTGTTTAAGCAGTTGCCCATCTGTTGAGAACATTGAGAACTTGAAGGAGGCTTCTGGGCTAGACTTATAAATGTATGGATCATTTGCATATAGATGGAAAAGGAAGCCCTGGGCAGAGACATGGTCACTCCATGAAAAGATCTAGGGTAGCAAGAGGATATGTAAGGTCCAGGTTTTTAAGGTTCCCTTAGATATACTGTCTAGGCAGGAGAGGATAGAAGGATAGAAGGTGATGGAGCATCAGGAGAAGGTGGGAGAATCTGGAAAGCCCAGGAAGCGAAAAGAAAGAGAGAAAACCCTCAAAACCTGCAGATCAGGACAAAGCAGAACTGAGTGGGTCTGGTAGCACAGAAGCCATCCGTATTCTGGCTAAGTACCATTTTTGTGCAACGAGGGGCTTTGTGGAGTGAGTAGGAGAGGAGTGGAGACGATTAGACAACTGACTCTGGAGAGGAATTTGTCCATGACCTGGAGGAGAGAGATGAAAAGGAAAAGTTGTTATCTTTGTCTTTATGAGAGGCACAAACATGTTTCGAAGATAAATCATTAAGTGAAAAAGCAATGCAAGATATTGGCAGAAAAACCTCTGTGAAAACAGTGGTGGAGAAGGGGAGATTATATGAGTGTGCAAAGGACATGTCTGGCAGGATACACAAGAAACCACTGAAGATGGTTAACTGGGGGATGAGCCTAGGGACTTCACCTCTTCCTCCTATACAGATTGAGTTTTTAATCATAATCGTATTTTTAATAATAAAAATCTATTAATTTGATCCCCTCAAGGGAAGCTTTGGGGCATTGAATATAGTACTCAAAGGCTGGTTTTTAAAATTAATATTCAATTTAATAAAGTTACAAATTCATATAGCTTCAGGTTCTTCCATAAGCTTTAAAGTTCAGTTTACCAATTTTTATTATTTATTTATAAGTCTAGCAAATTTTAACAATCACTTTTTAAGAGGACCTTTGAGAAATGTTTCTTCTCATTTACAAATGTGTTTAATTAAATTGCTCTAAACAGTGTAAACTGCATTTATAGATTTAATATATTTGAATCTTTTAAGTACTTCAATTGTCTACCAAACCTTTTCAAATATTCAAGTAACAGCTATTAATCCAAGTCATCAAACTTATAAATATGGTAAAGACTATTCTCTTTTATAGGTTCCAGTACTTATTTAAACTGAGTAAGCTTTCAACTTAAAATCGGAATTCTAAATCAATTGCTTAAATAAGCATTTTACATCAGAATGGAAAAGTTCATTCAGGATTCCACAAAGCCATATTTTCTTAAACATCACAAGTATATAGATACAACTTATTTCAAAGCACAAATATTTTAATACAAAGGGTTTGATTCCTTTCTATATTTCTGTACTTAATGCTGAATTTTCCAAGTATTAAAATTCGGCTCTTCCTGGGCCTGTAGCTTCTAACTGACCACAAAACTCTTTTTCCAGGGTGTACAGCTGGACTGAATTTCCCAGCTCCCTTGAGTTTAGGGATGGTCATGAGACTGAATTCTAACCACTTTGAATGTAAGAGAAAGTCAGCTAAGGACCTTCTAAGTCTGGCCCATAAAAACCTCCCTGTGTATCCTTGTCCCTGTAGACACACTGCCCTAAGAAGTGCAAATCAGCTCATTCTTTTCATCTTTTCTGGTTCCCTTGTTAATAAGACTATGAAAATGTAAACTTATGCTCAAGATCAATTCATCTGATGGACCTCAGTCAGTCAGTTCAGTTGCTCAGTCGTGTCCAATTCTTTGTGACCCCATGGATTGCAGCACGCCAGGCCTCCCTGTCCATCACCAACTCCCAGAATTCACTCAAACTCATGTCTTGAGTCGGTGATGCCATCCAATCATCTCATCCTCTGTCGTCCCCTTCTCCTCTCGCCTTCAATCTTTCCCAGCATCAGGGTCTTTTCTAATGAGTCAGTTCTTTGCATCAGGTGGCCAAAGTGTTGGAACTTCAGCTTCAACATCAGTCCTTCCAATGAACATTCAGGACTGATTTCCTTGAGGATGGACTGGTTGGATCTCCTTGCAGTCCAAGGGACTCTGAAGAGTCTTCTCCAACACCACAGTTTAAAAGCATCAATTCTTTGGCGCTCAGCTTTCTTTATAGTCTAACTCTCACATCCACATATGACTACTGGAAAAACCGTAGCCTTGACTAGAAGGACCTGTGTTGGCAAAGTAATGTCTCTGCTTTTTAATATGATGTCTAGGTTGGTCATAACTTTCCCTCCAAGGAGTAAGCGTCTTTTAATTTCATGGCTACAGTCACCATCTGCAGTGATTTTGGAGCCCCCAAAAATAAAGTCAGTCACTCTTTCCACTGTTTCTCCATCTATTTGCCATGACATGATGGGACCAGATGCCATGATCTTAGTTTTCTGAATGTTGAGCTTTAAGCCAACTTTTTCACTCTCCTCTTTCACTTTCATCAAGACGCTCTTTAATTCTTCTTCACTTTCTGCCATAAGGGTGGTATGTATCATCTGCATATCTGAGGTTATTGATATTTCTCCCAGCAATCTTGATTCCAGCTTGTGTTTCTTCCAGTCCAGCGTTTCTCATGATGTACTCTGCATAGAAGTTAAATAAGCAGGGTGACAATATACAGCCTTGACATACTCATTTTCCTACTTGGAACCAGTCTGTTGTTCCATGTCCAGTTCTAACTGTTGCTTCCTGACCTGCATACAAATTTCTCAAGAGGCTGGTCAGGTGGTCTGGTATTCCCATCTCTTGAAGAATTTTCCACGGTTTGTTGTGATCCACAGTCAAAGGCTTTGGCATAGTCAATAAAGCAGAAATAGATGTTTTTCTAGAACTCTCTTGCTTTTTCCATGATCCAGTGGATGTTGGCAATTTGATCTCTGGTTCCTTTCCTTTTCTAAATTCAGCTTGAACATCTGGAAGTTTATGGTTGACATATTGCTGAAGCCTGGTTTGGAGAATTTTAAGCATTACTTTACTAGCGTGTGAGATGAGTGCAATTGCGAGGTAGCTTGAGCATTCTTTGGCATTGCCTTTCTTGGGGATTGGAATGAAAACTGATCTTTTCCAGTCCTGTGGCCACTGCTGACTTTTCCAAATTTGCTGGCATATTGAGTGCAGCACTTTCACAGCATCATCTTTCAGGATTTGAAATAGCTCAACTGGAATTCCATCACCTCCACTAGCTTTTTTCATAGTTATGCTTCCTAAGGCCCATTTGACTTCACATTCCAGGATGTCTGGCTCTAGGTGAGTGATCACAACATCATAATTATCTGGGTCGTGAAGATCTTTTTTGTACAGTTCTTCTGTGTATTCTTGCCACCTCTTCTTAATATTTTCTGCTTCTGTTAGGTTCCTACCATTTCTGTCCTTTATCGAGCCCATCTTTGCATGAAATGTTCCCTTGGTGTCTCTAATTTTCTTGAAGAGATCTCTAGTCTTTCCCATTCTATTGTTTTCCTCTATTTCTTTGCACTGATCACTGAGAAAGGCTTTCTTATCTCTCCTTGCTATTCTTTGGAACTCTGCATTCAAATGGGTATATCTTCCCTTTTCTCCTTTGCTTTTCACTTCTTTTCTTTTCACAGCTATTTGTAAGCCCTCCTCAGACAGCCATTTGGCTTTTTTGCATTTCTTTTCCTTGGGGATGGTCTTGATCCCTGTCTGCTGTACAATGTCATGAACCTCTGTCCACAGTTCATCAAGCACTCTGTCTATCAGATCTAGTCCCTTAAATCTATTTCTCACTTCCACTGTATAGTCATAAGGGATTTGATTTAGGTCATACCTGAATGGTCTAGTGGTTTTCCCTACTTTCTTCAATTTAAGTCTGAATTTGGCAATAAGGAGTTCATGATCTGAGCCACAGTCAGCTCCCACTCTTGATTTTGCTGGTTGTATACAGCTTCTCCATCTTTGGCTGCAAAGAATATAATCAATCTGATTTCAGTGTTGGCCATCTGGTGATGTCCATGTGTAGAGTCTTCTCTTGTGTTGTTGGAAGAGGGTGTTTGCTATGACCAGTGCATTCTCTTGGCAAAACTCTATTAGCCTTTGCCCTGCTTCATTCTGTACTCCAAGGCCAAATTTGCCTGTTACTCCAGGTGTTTCTTG
This sequence comes from Capricornis sumatraensis, assembly GCF_032405125.1. Taxonomy (NCBI): domain Eukaryota; kingdom Metazoa; phylum Chordata; class Mammalia; order Artiodactyla; family Bovidae; genus Capricornis; species Capricornis sumatraensis. The sequence continues at coordinate 9,150,640 of NC_091086.1, forward strand.
ACTTGCTACTTTTGCATTCCATTCCCCTATAATGAAAAGAACATCTTTTGGGGGTGTTAATTCTAGAAGGTCTTAGGTCTTCATGGAACCGTTCAACTTCAGCTTCTTCAGCATTACTGGTCAGGGCATAGACTCAGATTACCATGATATTGAATGGTTTGTCTTGGAAATGAACAGAGATCATTCGTCATTTTTGAGACTGCATCCAAGTACTGCATTTCAGACTCCTCTGTTGAGTATGATGGCGACTCCATTTCTTCTAAGGGCTTCTTGCCCACAGTAGTAGATATAATGGTCATCTGAATTCATCTTTCAGTGTCCTATGTTTTTGCCTTTTCATACGGTTCATGGGGTTCTCAAGGCAAGAATACTGAAGTGGTTTGCCATTCCTTTCTCCAGGGGACCACTTTTTGTCAGAACTCTCCACCATGACCCATCTGTCTCAGGTGGCCCTACATGGCATGGCTCATAGTTTCATTGAGTTAGACAAGGCTGTGGTCCATGTGATTAGATTGGTTAGTTTTTGGTGACTGATGGACCTAGACATTATCAAATTAAGTGAACAGCAAGGCATATACATATGATATCACTGATCTGTGGAATCTAAAATATGGCACAAATGATAATTATAATATATAGTAGAACTATATGTGACTTTGTTTTGTATTTTCCAAGTCTGCTGTAAATGTTTTATCATACTTTCAAAATTTGAAAGAGGGAAAAAATAAAGTATGACACATATGAGCTATCAATGATCCAGAGACAGACTCACGGACGGAGAGAACAAACTTGTGTTTGCTGGGGGGGGCGGGGTGTGGGGGACGGATTGGGAGTTTAGGGTTAGTAGATGAAAACTAGTATATAGAGAATGGTTAGACAACAAGGTCCTACTGGATAGCACAGAAAACTATTTTCAATAATCTGTGATAAATCATATGGAAAATAATATAGAAAAGAGAATGTAGGGGCTTCCCTGGTGGTATAGCGGTTAAGACTCTCCCTTGCAATGCAGGGGACAAGGGTTGGATCCCTGTGGGGAAGATCTCAAATGCCTCGGAGCAACTAAGCCCAGGTGACACAGCTGCTGAGCCTGAGAGCTGGAGCCCAGGAGCAGCCACGGGTGAGCCCGGATGCAGCAGCCAGGGAAGCCTGGACACCCGAGAGCCTGTGCGCCGCTCTGAGAGGGGCAACTGCGGTGAGAAGCCTGCGCGCGCAGCTGGAGAGCAGCTCCCCCGCTCGGCAACTAGAGAGAGCCCGCGTGCGGCGGCAAAGACCAGGTCAGCCAAATAAACAAGTAAACACCTTGAGAGAGAGAGAATGTGCCTATGTATGTAGCTGGTGTATATATATGTAATATATATATATATATATATATATATATATATATATAATCACTTTGCTGTACAGCAGAAATTAACACAGCATTGTAAATCAGTGAAGTCACACACATCTTCCTCAGAGAACCTGACTCCTCGTTTTTTAATTCTGAAAGGTAAAGTGAGACAGCCCATACTAGCCCGTTTTGGATGCTCTCTCTTGGTCCCAGTGACTTTCATCTTGCACTTTACACCTTTCTGAAGTATTCTTTTACGTAAGTTTTAAGTATGAGCATGAATTACTTCTATACAGGAAAAACTATGTAACTTTAAAATATATCGCCATCTGAATGCTGACGCAGCAGCACTCACTGAGTTGTGTCTGAAGATGATACCGCTAACTTTCATCACTTCAGGAAACCCATCATTGCATCTGACCTCGATGTCTCCCATCCCTCCCCATCTCCCTCATCCTTCCTGTCCCACTTCTACAACTGATGCTCTACGATCCTAATTTCCCCTTATTTTTAGCATTTTCTGAAACGCATTTTCCCATCTCACATGCGTATGCCAGCTTGAACTCAGGCCCTGTCCTCTGTGACTGCATTTCCTCCTGGTGCCCCCCAGAGAGTAACCCCTCTGGTCACTGTGCTGCGCAAGCCAGGGTTGACATTGCCTTCCTTCTTCTGACCCACATCTCATCTGTCACTATGTCCTGTTCATTTTTGACTCATGAATATCTCTTAACCTTTCCTACTTGTCTCCATCTCCATTCGAACCACCTCCGTCACAGCGGCCACTCTCGTCTGGACTGCTGCAAGGGCCATCTCACTGGTCTCCCACACCTGTCCTGCAAACCCCACGGCTTGTCCTCCAAAACACAGTTCACAAAACTCAAGGCTCATCACTCTGTCCATCCCTTCTGAGATCCTTCAGTGGTTAAATGTGAACTTTAAGGTAAAAAAATCCAAAATTCATCATGTGACTTTCCTGAAATTCATAATGAGACCTGCCTGATTCTCCTGCTGCTTTCTCCTATTCCTCATGCCCCAGACAGTGGTATTCTTTCAGTGGCAGGTATAGGCCATCTCTCTCCCTCTTGGGACCTTGCACATGTTCTAGAATATTCTCTCTCTGTGCTTTCATACCTGTTGAATAGAAAATTCCTATCATTTCTCAGATTCCAATTCAGAAAACCTTCCTGACCCTTCAAGTCCAGGCAACATTCGGAGCAGTAGCTCCATTTCTCGCTACACATGTATTAGTGTGGCGGTTTGATCACCCTGTCTCTCCGGGGCACTGTAAAGCCCTTCAAGGTCAAAGCTGCATATTCCTTGTCATTTCATTGTCCCCAGAACCTAGCATAGTGCTGAGTACCCAGCAGGTGCTCAAAAAATAGCTATTGAAAAGCAGTGCTATGGAGCCTAATGTTCATGTCCCCCAGCGTCCCTAGATGGAGAAATTTCTTTGACAAATAAAAGCTTGAAGAAGCCCTGCTACTTCCAAGGAACTAATATAGAGAAGGAAGCAAGGGAAGGAGGAGGCGGAGAGGAAGAGGAAAATGTCTGGGTTGGTTCATGGACGCAAACCAACGCATTGCTTTCCCAGGTGTGCTGGGTTTGGTGTATAAGAACACGAGTCAGCTTTATGGGTACGTGCATCCCCTCCCTCTTGAGTCTCCCTCCCAGCCCGCCCCCAGGGTCATCACTGCGCGCCAAGCTGAGCTCCCTGCGCTTCCCCGCAGGTTCACACCTGCTAGTGTATGTACTCACACCCCTCTTTTATAGTTGCATGAGGGACGGGGAGAGGCGCAGAGAGGTAAGCTACCCCGTTAGCAGCGGCCCGGCTGGGCTCCGAAGTCTGTCCTGACAGGGGCCTCTCGGCACACCAGCCCGCCGCCCCCAGGGCCTGGCAGGAGGCCGGAGCAGGAAGGCGGGCGGCCTGGCCCTGCGCCGCCGGGCGGGGGCGCTCCGGCCTCCTCCCGCTCCTCCACCCGCGGCTTCTCGCTGCACCCTTGCTTCCCGTCCAGATACCGCTTCCCCAGAACCCACTCGTTTATCACCTTTTGATGAGCTCCGCCAGGCAGGCCATGTCAGGAAATTTCTTGGTGTTCGCTTTAATAAAACTTAATTATTAAGACAGCCTCACAAGTCATAATACATTTAGTGGCTCATTTTTCACTCTTTGTTGGAGGCCTCCTGGCAGCCAGGTGGGAGGAGAGGAGGCTGTGCGGCGGGAAGTATCAGCGCCTGTCCAGGCCCCCAGGGGAGCTGGGGTGTGGGCGTGGGTTCCTGACCTTCTATCCACTGGCTCGGCCTTGACCCTTCACACCCGGGGCGGGGCTGAACGAGCCGCAAACGTCGGGTCAGGAAGACCTAGACGAAGCCCTGCCTCTGCTTCAGACTGCCAGGCAGATCTCCAGGAAGGCATACAGTCCCTCTGGGCCTCAGTCTTCTCACCTACAAAATGGGAATGGTTTCAGCCCAGACTTGAGAGAGTCACTGTGAGAGGGAGAGGCGAGCTCATAGAAGGGGAGGCCCGCAGCAGGCTGATGGGGACAGAACCCCAGTGGGGAAACAGGCCATGGAGCCGCCTACCCCACTGGCCTGTGAGTCAGCCCACTCAGGTAAGGAACGGGGTGAAATTGTAGGTCCCCATAGTCACAGTGACAACTGACATCTATTCAGTGCTTTGTATATTCCAAAACCCTTATGGGTACAAGTTCACTGAATTTTCACAACAGATGCTCCTAGTATTATAAAGCTGATACTAGTAGCATCCCTATTTCACAGATGAGAAAACTGAAATAAGGAAGCAAAAGCACCGCGTCCAAAGTTACTAAGTTAGTTAACGGCGGAGCCATATTTAAATTCTGGCTGACTCTAGAGTCCAGCTTCCTATAGATAAGGTCAGCGTCCTGGGGAAAACAGGGAGAGACCAGGTACTTTGAATAAGCAGTGACCTCACCCAGAAGTCGAGGGAAACACGGAGATTCAGCTGAGCACCGAGGTCACTGGCAACAGTGTGGCAGATGAGGGCACGTCTGTGGTGCTTTCAAGTGAGATGGGCTGCACTCTTGTCCCTCATCCACAAAGCCCATGACGGCCACACGGTCAGGCACCTTTGTTGATTCGCTGCCTCCCGCCCCGTATCGGGGGTAAGCAACGAGATAGAGTCATGCTGGTTTGGCTGACACAGGGCTTGTTGCTGTTGAGTCTCTCAGTCATGTCTGACTCTTTGTGATCCCCAGGGACTGCAACACGCCAGGCTTCCCTGTCCTTCACTATTTCCCGGAGTTTACCCAAACTCATGTCCACTGAGTCAGTGATGCCATCCAACCATCTTATCCTCTGTCATCCCCTGCTTCTCCTGCCTTCAATCTTTCCCAGCATCAGGGTCTTTTCCAATGAGCTGGCTCTTTGCATCAGGTGGCCAAAGTATTGGAACTTCAGCTTCGGCATCAGTCCTTCCAATAAATATTCGGAGTTGATTTCCTTTAGGATTGACTGGTTTGATCTTGCAGTCCAAGGGACTCACAAGACACAAGGCTAGGATAAGGCATATTAACTTTAAAAAATAATTATAGTGCATGGGACCAGAAGGAGGGAAGTCAGCTTCCATTCATGGAACACTTACTAAGTGCCCCATCTTGCTTCATGCTTTACATGCATCATGTCTGATTCTCACAAGACTCCTCTGGGCTCTGTTAGCATTTCTATTTTGCTGATGAAGAGACGGGCTCAGAGAGCACAAAGCCACACAGCCAGTTAACAGCAGTACTGGGAGATGAGCCAGCTCTGACCACCTCAAAGCCTTTTTCCTCCACCGCTCTGCTTCCCTCTGTATCAAATCCGTTTCCAGACATTCACCCCAGACTCACACTGACCACCTGCTGGGTGCCAGCCACCGGCCTAAGTGCTTTCTGTACATGCTGGTCTGCTTCCTTCTGTCTGGGAAGAGGAGAGTCTCTGTCGGGGTGATCTTCCCAGACTCCCATCTGAGACCCAGAGAGGCGGCCTCCCACATGCTGTCCCAGGAACAAGCTGGCAGCTTTTCTTAGGTCTTTCTAAGTTAAGAGTCCTCATGGCTGGTAAGACAAGGAAATAGGGGAGATAAAAATAACAAAACAAAAGGAGAAAGTCACAAAGTTCCAAGAAGTCTCAAAATATCTTTCTGTTCTGGATACTTCTCACACAACTGGCGCAAGGGCCCCTTTGCAAAAGTTCTTATCCCCAGAGTTTCAAGGGCCCTGAAAAAATGCCGGCGCGTGCGCACACTTGATAATTTACCCTACTTCCACTTCCTCCCTCCCTTTCCTGCTGCTCCCTTGCTAAGGGATCCAAATTCATTTAGGAATTCACAACCTAGGAAAGCTGACCCTCCACTCAGCTCAGGATCAGAACCTGAAAGGTTCAATAGCCCTCAACTTCAATGATAAGTTTAGGGGTTGCATGTGGCCCATGCTTTCTGGGGTCAAGGGGATGATTTCATGATTATCAGGCTGGTTTTGGTTTAAACTTGCTTTTAATTTGCAGTTCCAAGTTTTTGGATGATCATATTTCTGATTAATTACAGTGACAGATGACGAAGTATCACACTAGGTCCACCCTCCCAGGCCCCGTGAGAATGAACAGATTCTGTTTCCCTAAGCTCTGATTTAGTTGTCTCAGTGTCATCCGTTATAGGCAGCTGCTTTTTTGTTTCAATCTGGGTTTTTAACCCCGGTTTCATGGCTAGTTAGTTAAAGGCATACTGTTGATAACGAATGAACAGAAAAGATTCTCGCTTAGCTTTAAAAAATAGACATGTTGTAATCTGACCTTTCATCCATGGCTTCTAAGTTATTGTTTTGGGATAGTGATGTGACTCATTCAAATGTTTACCAGCCTGAAATTTTGCCGGTAGAGGAAATTTTGGTAAATAAAATAACCTGTTTCTGCTGACTTCTGCCTTCAGAAATCTATTCTCAGGGAAAACCATTGTTATCCCACAAATTAACACATCCCTCCCTACTATACAACAAAGAGTCTCAAGTTCCTCAGATTCAGGAAAAATGAAAATATTCTCATCACGTCCTAGCAGTAATGCTTGACATAAATTATGAAGCTCAGAGACAGTTTTGAATTGCAAAGTATTTTATCATAAATGGCATTCCCTTGGGTTCAGAGATGAAAGTATTTTCTATATGTTACTAGGGCCTGTAAATACACTCAGGGATTTCATGCCTACCAGAAAGCAAACATTTCTTCTCATAGGTCTAAGATATAACCACCTTTGAAAACTCTTTGTCTCATGGACTGGCTCTTAACTGTTTACCTAGTAGCCTGGTTTAGCACCATCAGTGGCTATTAGTCTCCGTTCGTTCATTGAACAGATGTGCTTTCAGTGCTGCCATGCGCAGCCCCCTGCAGGCCCTGGGGAGATAGTGATGAATCCAACACAGGCTCCACCCTCAGAGCTCACATCTTCAGAGAACTGTGAATTAATATTTGCAATAGAGTGCTGACCTAAAACAAACAGACTGTCAGACAGTTCTCCAGCAAAGATGGGTTTATTCAGGATCAGCAGAGAACTGCAATTTGGGGTCTGCAACCATGGTGAGCCAAGGGCAAGTTCCCACCTGTCAAGAGAAGGAGAGTACTTTTATGGAAGGGGGAAGGGAAGTTGGGAGAGTTATAAAAACCGAAAGTCTATAGCTTTTCATTGGCTGAATCCCTGCCAAAAAAGAGGAGCCTTTCTTTCTCTCGTTAGAGCCAGCTGACACCACAGGGCATGAGAGCTTCTGGTATCTCAATTAATTAACTGAAATTTCTGTTTATTAATTTTTACAAGAGTTATCTCCAAAACTCCAATAGACATGCATCCATGCACCTCAGCTTGTGGTGAGGAGGTGCCAGAGAGAGCTTCAGAAGAGAGGGGTCACTGAGGCGGATCTTGGATCTTCATGCCTCCAGGAAGCTTGGAGTAGCAGGTTGAATCCAAGACGCCTACATCAAGGTCTGATGGGCCAGGTTATGCTCGGGGTCTTATTCAAATTTACTTTATGGTAGTCACACTTGTTTGATACTTTCTGTAAGTTTTTCTTAGTTTTTAGATAATTGTCATAAAGTTTGGCAGCGTGACGGCCAGAGAGATATCACAGATATAGACAGAGGATATGAGATCCTTTAATCTGATTCCTTCAATGGACAAGGAAATCAGCCCCACTCATGGGGGAAGGAGAAACTTTCCTGGCCGTCAAGTCCCATGAGAGCCCCTGCTGCTAATGACGGTCCCAATGATGGTGTGGGTCCCTCCAGCCTCTGGGATGCTCCCTTGTACATTCTCTTGAGGGTGTCTTACCTCCTGGGCACTCACAATGACTCCAGAAACTCCAATTCCAGCCCCTGTCTCAGGGTTTACTGCAAGATCTTCCAACTCCAAGTTCAATTTTCCATGCTCAGTTTCCCAGGGGAACCATCTCCTCATCAAGCCCAGTTTTCTATCGTCAGAACAGTCACCTGCACGTCTAAGTTTCTATGTGAGAATTTTGGCGTCTTGGGTTCCTTTTAAAAAGAACACACTGTGAGCTCTAAAGTGAAAAAGAAGAGGTTCTTGCAAGGTGTTCTCTTTCAAGATAACCGTTCAGTGGGACTTTCAAGGTGAATAAAATGACACTGAAAACTGAACACTTTCTATAAAAGAAATGGTAATATGGATCTGAGTTCCACGCATGACTTTTGAGGCAATTAATGAAAAAGAAATGAAAACAAGGAGTAGGCAGATTTTTCAGGGCATTTGCCCTCGAATGTTTAATCCTCTTTTCTTTGGATTTTGAAATGGAGATTGCAAATAACCTGTCAAGGAGGCATCAAATCAGAGGATTCCAAAAATGTGTGGTGTTGCCATACAGGAGGCAGGACTTCCGGGGGGACTTCTGGTTGCTAAGAGAACTGGGGGCTTGTTGCCTGCAGGCATTTTGAAGAGGTTACTAGCTGGAGGCACTGAGAAAGAAATGGCCTATTGCTTCCTGTAAGATAAAATACTGCTTCTTTGGGTTAAAATTAACAACAATAATAATAGCAGTTGTTTTTGTTGTTCAGCTGCTAAATCATGTTGGACTCTTCAAAACCCAATGGGCTGTAACCCACCAGGATCCTCTGTCCATGGGATTTCCCAGGCAAGACTACTGGCATACTTGCCATTTCCTTCTCCAGAGGATCTTCCCAACCCAGGAATCAAACCCACATCTCCTGAGCCACCGGGAAAGCCGGTAATAGCAGAGTGCTGGGAAAAAAAAAGAGTGAATTTCAGGTTTTGAGAGTGGGGCACTGGCAGAGAGCACTGGAGGCAGTTGGGTGAGACAGGACACTTGCCTCAGAGACCTCTTTCATCTTCCACATAAGACTTAGAAAAGCTCCATTGGATCAATTCTTGTCGGACTTGAAGATTTCTCCATTTCTAAAAATCCCCGTATGAAAATGCAAGCATAGGACAGCATGTGCTGTGCTGTGGTTAGTCACTCAGTCGTGCCCGACTCTTTGGGACCCCATGGACTGCAGCCCGCCAGGCTTCGCTGTCCGTGGGGATTCTCCAGCCAAGAATACTGAAGTGGGTTGCCATGCCCTCCTCCAGGGGATCTTCCCAATCCAGGGATCAAACCCAGGTCTCCCACATTGCAGCCACCAGGAAAGCCCAAGAATACTGGAGTGAGTAGCCTGTCCCTTCTCCAGGGGATCTTCCCAGCCCAAGAATCGAACTGGGGTCTCCTGCGTTGCAGGCAGATTCTTTACCAGCTGAGCTACCACGGAAGCCCAGAGTACAGCATACTCCAAGGCAAAAATAACTGTCAGTCTCTCCTGTTCTTAGTATGCTTACATAAGGGTAACATCTTGTTTTTCAGCTCCTTTAATGCCTGTGGGACATTTGTTACCAGCAGGAACACACACACCTCCTTGTTCTTTGTTTAACATTCAACCCTATGAACCTACTAAATAATTTTTCTCTTGATGGTCAAACACTATTTACATAATTGGTAAATCAAAACTTATTAAAAATTAAACCAATTACAATTTCTCTTATAAACATTGGTTACAAAATTATTTAACCACACTCTCCAAAAGTTTTAATTAAAACTGTAAGTTTAATGTTCAGACTCTCCTAAAAGCTTCAAACACCTAAAAAGTCAGCTAAGATTCACAGAAAACATCAAAGTGATTGAAAAATACATGCTTACACTTACCCTGAAACTAATTACAAAAGTATACAGACCATATGTCATATTTTTCATTAGTTTTATACTTTCCAGAGTTACTTTCTCAGAATTAATATGATAGATTCCTAGGACTAGGTTTTTAAAAAATCCAATTTCTTCTAGGATTACAGATTTCCTCCAGAACGAAAAAGAAAAAGAGCATCATCTCAGGCCAGCAGTTTTGAGGTTGCTGATTCTTATTTGGGACCTTAACAGAGTCTTCTAAGATTACTGTACTTAAGAATATAAGAGTCCATTTCTCATAGGTATTTTCTGAACCCAGAGGGTTTTCCTAAAATGTCTTATTTCTTAGGAAACCAGGGATGAATATGAGCAGTTTGGTTTCTTCATAAAGACATTTGCCCAATTCAGCATCTCCTACAGGTTATTGGGTTCCTTTTTTTATTGGGCACGACTACTAATTTCTATTTTTTTCACTAAGACTATTAAAGGTATTCAAGATCCACTCTTTCTTCCTTACAAGGAAAGAGAGAAGTGCCAGGATATACTTAACAGAGGAAACAGTATCATTCATATATAATCCAAGGCAGCTATTAAAAATAATGTCAAATGAGGCTATCATACTCACCCTTTCTGTGCAATTTAGGTCAGCCTTTCCCTTTGGAGCTTCATTAGGCACCTGTGGCCCTTCACAGATCCCGCACGTTTCCATTTGTGACAGTTATCAGTCTCATCTCATACTCAAAGTGTCAGAGCTGGACAGCTGGGAGCCTCTCTCACCCAGCTCCTGGGTTCCTTCAGAACTGCCCTGTGATACTGGGGAGGGCACCCTTGCTGTCTCCTCCCTGCCTGCCTAAGGCCTCCCTCCAAAGAGCCAGGGTTTCCTTCAGTGGAGAAGAGTTTGCAGACAGCAGCTGGGCATTGGGGGCCACGTGAGAGCTGGTGCTGCTACTCTGGTCACTGTTGGTGACAGAGGTAGGAAAATGTTTAAAGTCAAGTTCACAGTAGGGCTTCCAATTTAACTTCTTCTTTCCTTTCTTTTTCTCTTTGGTGTGGACCATTTTTAAAGTTTTTACGGAATTTCTTACAACATATTTACTATTTTCTGTTTTAGGTTTTTGGCCACAAGGCCTATATGAACTTAGCTCTCCAACTGGGGACCAAACCTGCGCATCCTTCATGGAAAGAAAGTTTTAAGCACCAGACTTTCAGGAAAGATTCCAATTTAATTTTATCTTTGCTTAATTGTGTTTTTCTGATACAAAATTTCAAACATATTTTCTCAATGACAAACTTACACAACAGCTTAACCTCTCATCTAAGCTGTAAACTTCACTTCATCTTTGTTTTGTTTTACATTTATTAAGTAAATATATAAAAAACACTTTGTATTTCTCATTCATCTGTAGTCAGTTCATTGAAGAATGTAGAAGTCAGACCAAATGTACCTTAGTGAAAAATCTATATCTAATCACTTTTAAAGAAGCTTATTCATTTCAGATTTATTACCACAACACAGAGAGATGTTGAGAATAACCCCACCCACCTTCTACAATGATACCAATTTGTAGTTTATTTTCTCGTGGAAAGAAAGGCCTCGTGTATGATGGGTTGTTTTCTGAGTAGTCCACATGGTCATATCTGAGCTGCAACTGACATTTCTTGCTTCTGAGCCTGTATTTCTAAATCTTATTCTTTGTTCCTGTGTATAGTAAAGTGACTTCTAGAATCCTGACCCTTTATCATCTGCTAGAGCATTTAGCTCCCCTCCAACTTGGTTAGCAGAATGTTGGTTGTGGTTATGGGATGCTTTGCAATCCATATCTTCCACCAAGTGTGATGTATTGGCATTCTCTCTGATGGCAGTGTAGTAGGCCAGTTGAGAATATAGGAGGTATTAATACCTTTAAAGGAGTTGTTCGCAGGAAACACTGTTTGGAATCCACTCTGAGAAGCATCTCCCACTTAGCACAAGACACTTCATGTAACACCATCCATTCTTCTATGGTGGTGCCCCACCCACTGTAAACCCAGATATTTCAGGTCAAGTTCACTTTTTTTCCCAGGAGGTTTAAGGAAGGGTAGACTTTTTGCCAGGGATTATTCAATACTTACCAGTAGAAATAGCAACAATAATTATAGAAATGACCAAATTACTTTAAAGTCTTTTTAAAAATTAATTAATTTATTTATCTGGCTGTGCCAAGTCTTAGCTGCAGCCTGGGGAATCTTAGCTCTTCATTGCAACATGTGGGATTTTTAGCTGCAACGTGTAAACTCTTAGTTGCCACATGTGGGACCTAGTTCCCCGATCAGGGATTGAACCTGGGCCCCCTGCTTTGGGAACTCAGAGTCTCAGCCCCTGGACCACCAGGGAGGTCCCAACGGCCGACTTTTAAATCCCTATTGCGTGTCAGGCACTATGTAAGGTTCTTTCCAGCTATTATATCATGCATGCATGTGGGCTCAGTTGCTTAGTCGTGTCTGACCCTTTGTGTGACCCGTTGGACTGTAGCCCACTAGACTTCTCTGTCCATAGAACTGCCCAGGCAAGGATACGGGAGTGGGTTGTCATTGCCTTCTCCAGGGGATCTTCCCATCCCAGGGACTGAACCTGTGTCTCCAGCCAGTCTATCCTCATAAGTGTCACAGGAAATCTATACAATTATTTGTTTTACTTTACCTTTGAAGAAACCAAGCATCAGGTAACTGAAGTAATTTCTCCAGGACTCATGGTTGATGGATGGCAGGGCCCAGAAGCCCTGGTATATGAGATGCTGGTATTTTGAGGCATCACACTCCTGTTAAAAGCCATAGCCCCCAGAGATTCTGATGGAATTTGTTTTTGCTGGTGCTTGAGCATTGATGTCTTAAAAGCCCAAAGAATTCTGGCAGAATTATGAAAGATTTGATCTAGTATGCTATGAGAGTGAAAAATGTACAAGGCCAAGTCTGTCAGAAGAGGGAGAGAGAGATTTAACTCTAACATTATTCCTTCCAAAGCTGTTTTCCACCAACTCCTTTCTCCACCAGTACGGCCCTGGTGACATTCACAGCCGTACAGGTGGAGTACTTGTCAGGAGAAGCATTTTGCTACTGCTGTCCCCAGCTCCTTTGTCCTGAGAGATTTTATCTGTAGTTCTAATGGTATTTCAAATAGTTCATAACTAGATTCTTTGTGTCTCTGAGAAGTCCTAAGCCTAAATTCTAAATTTAAACTATCATATGGGAGAAATAGCCTTTTTCCACTTGTATCTACTCTAGTCTTCTTTCCAAGCATGAATGGGGTCAAAAGTGGCCCTTCTGCCTGAAAATCTGGACGGTTTGAGCTAAGAGATCTTATCTCTAGGCTTTTGAGATGGTTGTTTATCGGGTACACCTATCCAGGCCCTGAAATTAAGGTGACAGTGGGGTTGGAGCTACCTGGGTTGTGATGGGAATAATCTAGGGTGACCCATGTCAGGGGACCTTCAGACTAAAAGGATGAAAGCCAAAATCCCCACCCAGCAGGAAATGCAACCATTGGGCTCTCTTGTGACCATCACTGGAATATTGCTCAGATCTGCCTGAGGTCAGCTTCTGAGCCCCCTCAAAACCGACTGAACCTGCCTCCTCATTTTAAGATCATGTCTTTTATCTGCCACACTCCCTTTTACGTCTTTTATCTGCCACGGTCCCTCTTGCTTCTCTCTATTTAGAAACATCAAGCTTGTTTTATGGAGTTAGCGTGCAAGGGGAGAGTGCAAATCACTGTATAACTCGGGCAAGTGTCTGTCAATGATGATTTGTGTGGGGCTGTAAGTTTCCGGGGTGATGGTTAGAATGACTCTGGAATCAGACAGACTTGAGTTAGAGCACCAACCTTCTCTTTCTAGTTTGGTCCCTCAGATCAGTTCCTAAATGTCTCTGAGCTTCACTTTCCTTATTTGCAAAATGACTGTTAAAATAATAGCTTCAGCATCACTAGACACCAAAAAGTCACATTTTGGTTCACAGAGTGTTAGTTAGGCTTCCCTGGTAGCTCAGTGGGTAAAGAGTCTGCCTGCAATGCAGGAGACCTGGGTTCAGTTCCTGGGTTGGGAAGATCTCCTGGATAAGGAAACGGCAACCCACTCCAGTATTCTTGCCTGGAGAATCCCATGGACAGAGGAGCATGGCGGGCTCCAGTACACAGGGTTGCAAGTGTCGGACACAACTTAGTGACTAAACCACCACCACCATTCTGTAAATGCTTGTTAAGAAGGTACCGTGATGCTAAAAATACAACCATCCTTCACCATCCTTCAGTCTATTGGACATGAGAGATGTTACCGATAATGAGAACACCTCACCAATAAATGAAATATTCTGACTCTGGGAATGCAGTGAAGTAGAGGTTGGTGGTACTAAGACAGCTTGCAATGGGGGTTGAGTTGCGACCCGAAGGAAGGGCAACCATTTTCCACCTCATCACTTTGCTTGCAAGAGAAACAAAAGCTCTTAGGCTAGTTTCTGGGCGTCGGGGAAAAGGATCCTGGAAGAGGCAACAGGGAAGCCCTGACTTCAAGACGGCCACAGACGTCGGTGCTAAGCTGCCTCCCCCCAACTGCCCTGCGGCCACTGGGAGGGGCACCCCCAACGGGCCTGACAAACTCACTCACCCGAATGTCTCCTTCCATGAAGAGCTCCTTAGGCCTGTGCCCACGGCCCCCGTGGTGTTCTGAAGGTGAAGTCATGACGAGCGTTCGGCCTTGGATCCCCAGGGGGTGTGGCAGCCACATGAGTCACCTTATAAATATAGTGCGTTTCCCCAGGGGGTGGTGGTGGGCGGAGGCGCTTGTAGAACTCACTCTGCTCTAATAGACCATTTAGAGCTTGTCATTTATCAGAGAGCGAAAACAAGCGGGGCAGGCACGTGGCCCCTCCCTGAGCCTTGGCGGGCCGCCTCCACCGTGAGTGTTTGCAGGAGGCTGGCAAGAACAGGAGGGAGGTTAGGGAGGGAGGTTACGGAGGCAGGGTAACCCCTCGCCCTGGCCCCCTCCCTCCGGCTCACTCGCCCTCTTCCCTGCTCCCCCGCTTCTCTGCTTTCTTCATCCCGGCTCCCAGTCTGCCGGTTGCTCTCCCTCCTCCTTCTCCCTCTCTGTGCTCCTCCCCTCCTCTCTTGCTCTCCCTCGCTCACATCACTCAGCTGGGCTCCTTGCTCTGTCTGGCTCCTTGATCTCTTCACCTTCTGATCCCCTCTCCTTCTCTCAATCCCATTTTCTGCCCAGCTTTCTGGCTCTCTCCCTCTTTCCTGCTTCTTGCCCATTTACCCTTCCTCTCCAGCCATAGCCAGTGGGAGTTAGAGTTGATTCTTCACACCTCCACAGAAATCCTGGCCTGGGTGGGGCCTTTGTCTTGGGTCTAGTAAAGGAACCCATCTTCCTTCCAGCGGTGGCATTGTCCCTCCTTGACCACACTCTTCCTCCATATTCCAAACTCAAACACACAGAGCCCAGCCCTGGACAAAGAGGGTGTCCGATGGCCCAGAGCTGAGCCCTAGGGGGCAACAGCAGTCCCCACTGACACCCCACCTTCAGAGTCATGTGAATTTGGAGGGACTGTTTTGGAAGCCACCTCCGGGAATCTGCGAAGGAGCTGGGGCAGGTCTGAGTCTCCATGGGCCCCACCCTCCACCTCTCAGAGGCAAGGGAGAGGGGGCTGCTGAAGACACAGACTCAGATGGAGGCAGACAGCCTTCAGGCAGGGTAGGGCGCATGACAAGAGAAATCAGGGAGCCCAAAGATAAAAGACCTGATTCCTGTACCAAGACCCACATCCTTGGCCCCAGGCCCAGCCTAGATCATGACTAGTCTCCGTTTAATTGGAAATTGACTTGACAAGACCCCTATGCCATTCTGCTTGACTCAGCATCATTGTCAAGACTAGAGATGGTCCCTGAAGGAGAACAGAGCCCTTGGAACTTGTCAGACCCTGAACCAGGTTCTGTCGCATGTATCTCCATGTTTAATCTCCTAGGAAGCTTAGGAGGTGCATACCATGGCCTGCCCTAGACAGATGAGGATGCTGAGCTCCAGAGAGGCTAAGTGACTTGATCAAACGCCACACAGCTAGAAGCCCGAAGCAGCTCCAGTCCTCCCACTAAATAGTCTGTTCTCTGACAACAGGGTGTCTGTGGTCCTGACACAGCCCAGTACAGGGACACTGTCGTGGTTGGAATGAAGACTCCACAATACGGTTCAGTGAACACCAAGCCCCTGCTCATGTCCATTGGCTGCGCCAGGATCCCGGTGTTGTCTGCACCATGCATTCCTGCGGATCTGTCTGCCAGCCCCTGTCCTCATTTCCCCAGCAGTAACACACTGACTGCTTCCCAGATAACACCCAGCTGGCAGGAAAGTTGTACATGCGGTCCTGCCTTGCCCTCGCCATTTAAGAGTTGGGAACAGGGACTAAAATGTGGCCAATCAGATTCTCTTTTCTGAGACTGACCACAGTATCCTAGAACCAAAAGTAGCGGTGATTGATTTATCCTAAAGAATCCCTATCCATGAATTCCTGGTGCTTTTCTCCTGGAATGGCCCTGGTTCCTGGTAGGTTCTGGATTTGATTGTTAAGTCTTTTCCGGATGTGAGCATCTCCATAGTCTACTCATGGCTTCTTTCTTCTGTTGAAGTTCATCAGCATCGGTTTCTGTTGCTTGCAACCAAAAATAACCCTAACTAATAGCTCACTGTCCTGCAGGCACTAGAAGCCTGGCATGATAATCAAGGCTTTGCATGGCTGTGCCTGCTCCTGCCTGCCCCAACCAGCTCCCTCCTGTCTCTGCCTGTCGTGCTGAGCCACCTTATTACATACACCCTGAGGGTTCCATCCTGGCTCATGCTTGTGTACTTGTGTTTTATGGTTTTACCATTATTTATTTAATCAGTCCTCTACTAATAAAATTTTAGACTTGAGATATAATGAAGGTATTAATCAGAGGTCTCCAGAGAAATGGAGCCAATAGGCTATGTTTATACCGAGAGAGAGAGAGAGATGGACACGTCTGTGGAAGCTGGTAAGTCTGGAATCTATCTGCAGGGTAAGGTGACAGGCTGGAGACCTGAGGAAGCATGGATGTTGCAGTTTGACAGTCTGGAGGCAGAAACCCTTTTCCCCAAGGGACTTCAGCCTTTTTCTCTTAGGATGTTCAACTGATTGGATGAGGCCCACCCACACTACAGGAGGTAATCTGTTTTACTCAGAGTTTACTACTTTAAATGCTAATCTTATCTAAAAAATGCCTCCACAGCAACATCTAGACTAGTGTCTGACCAAACAGCTGGGCACCATGGCTTTGCCAGATTGGCACATAGAATTAAGAATCACAATTCACATGCCATAAAATTAACCCTTTTAAGGCATATGATTCAGAGTTTTAGCATAGTCACGAAACTGCACAGCCATCAACACTATCTAATCACAGAGCATTTTCATCACCTGGGAAAGAAACCCCAGTGCTTTAGCAGTTCCGTCACTCAGTCATGTCCGACTCTTTGCGACCCCGTGAATCGCAGAACGCCAGGCCTCCCTGTCCATCACCAACTCCTGGAGTTCACTCAGACTCACATCCATCGAGTCCGTGATGCCATCCAGCCATCTCATCCTCTGTCGTCCCCTTCTCCTCCTGCCCCCAATCCCTCCGAGCATCAGAGTCTTTTCCAATGAGTCAACTCTTCGCATGAGGTGGCCAAAGTACTGGACTTTCAGCTTTAGCATCATTCCTTCCAAAGAAATCCCAGGGCTGATCTCCTTCAGAATGGACTGGTTGGATCTCCTTGCAGTCCAAGGGACCCTCAAGAGTCTTCTCCAACACCACAGTTCAAAAGCATCAGTTCCTTGGCGCTCAGCCTTCTTCACAGGCCAACTCTCGCATCCATACCTGACCACTGGAAAAAGCAGCCACCCCCAATCCTCCTCTCCCCCGCTCCTAGCAGCCACCCCCAATCCTCCTCTCCCCCGCTCCTAGCAGCCACCCCCAATCCTCCTCTCCCCCGCTCCTAGCAGCCACCCCCAATCCTCCTCTCCCCCGCCCCTAGCAGCCACCCCCAATCCTCCTCTCCCCCGCCCCTAGCAGCCACCCCCAATCCTCCTCTCCCCCGCTCCTAGCAGCCACCCCCAATCCTCCTCTCCCCCGGTCCTAGCAGCCACCCCCAATCCTCCTCTCCCCCGCTCCTAGCAGCCACCCCCAATCCTCCTCTCCCCCGCTCCTAGCAGCCACCCCCAATCCTCCTCTCCCCCGCTCCTAGCAGTCGCTGTCTCGCGTGTGCTCGCTCCCGTTCATCTTCCTTCTCCTCTCCCTTTCCCTGTCTGGTAAATTTCTACTCACCGCTCGAGATCCAGCCCTTCTGAAACCTCTTCCTTGATTCCAATCTCCCTGAGACACATCATCCCACTCAAAGTGAGCTAATCACTTCATCTTTTCTGACCCTCAATTATGAGCTGGCCATGCCTCCTGGCACAGCCCTTAGAAAAAGGCATTAAAATCATCTATTAATGTGTTTCTCACCAGGCCAGGGGCTTTTAAACTGTGGCCAGGGATCTCAGGAGGTCTTGAAACTGACTCATGTTTCATGTGTGTATGTGTGTGTATGTACGTTTCTTAAGAAAGGGTCCACAGATTCCATCCTATTTTCAAGAGGGTCCCTACAAGACAGGGGCCATGGCATTAGACAGAGCTCCTCAAGGGCGGAGACATACTTTATTAGCTCTTCCATGGTCTCATGCCTCATGCCTGGTGCAGACTACAAGGCTTTACTGAGTGTGCCCGGGGAATGAATAAATGACACTTAGGTCCCTTCCTTTCAGGGTCATCTTTCTATGTGAAGCAGTTAAAAAGCAAAGCCAAATAACAGGCGGTTAAGAGTCAGTGGGAGAAGTCAGATGTATGAGGGTATACTCATTCACCCACCCACCCATGTGCTCATTCACCCACTCATCAGTTCACCTAGTCACAATGCATTTTATGTACCTATAAAAAACCATAGGGGCTTCTCAGGTGGTTCAGTGGTAAAGAATCCACCTGGTCATGCAGGAGACGTGAGTTTAATCCCTGGGTCAGGAGGATCTCCTGGAGCAGGAGATAGCAACTCACTCCGTTGTTCTTGCCTGGGAAATCCCATGGACAGAGGAGCCTGGTGGGCTACAGTCCATGATGCCGCAAAAGAGTCAGACACGACTGAGTAACTGAACAACAAGGAACCACGCCCAGTGCTAGCTGTTCAGGCTCAGAGCAGCAAGCAGTCACTGCAAGCGCCTGAACATAGAGGGGGGTGGTGTGGGGAAACCCAGGAGGGCTTCCTGGGGGAGAGGCGACATGAGTGAAGCCAGGAGTGAGGGACAGGATTCAGCCAGGTGGAGCAGAGGGAGGCCTGGGTGGGTTGTCCTGAATCTGTGTGTTGGGGGAGGGGCAACAATGTGAGCGGATGACAGGTTAGGACCCAGAAAAGGGAACAAAGTCACACACGAACAGTCCCTGTGGACCAGAGAGGCCTGTTTAAGCTTCCAGGAGGTGATGGCTCAGGGAAGCCAGCCCTGTGGGCTGAATCAGGCCTGTCTGTGATCAGGTGTGGGGTGTAACTGCCGAGCCGGAGCACAGGGCTGAGCTGACTGAGTAAAAATGCTGACCCCAAACGCGGCAGGGCACCTAGCAGAGGGGAGATTTCACTACTGTTGGAGGGGAAGGATGTGCCCGCTGCCCTGGAGGCTGGAGGGCAGGCGGCGAGCCAGGCGCGGAGGCTGACCCTGTGGCCCCCTGGTGGTGACTGAGCAGCCAGGGGGATCCTGGCGCTAAAGAGACGGGGAGGGAGAGCAAGACCCCATAGCTTACCTCGGCCTTTAACCCCGAAAGATGGCAGGCGGCCGCCCCAGAGAGGGGGAGGAAGAGCAAGACCCCATAGCTCACCTGGGCGTTTAATCCCAAAAGATGGAAGGTGGCCGCCAGACGCAGGCAGGAATCCCTCTTGAGAAAGGAGGAGCCACGCTGCCGGAAACCAAGAGTTCGTTCCTGTGGGCAGAAAGGGAATGAGACTGCCTGCTGGCTGCCAGATGCGGGGCCAGGGCAGACTCGGTGGGGGTGATGGCCTGAGCTGATGGCCTCAGGCAGGGGGACCCCAGGGCAGCGGCTGACCCATCCGATCCCCCTCGGTGCCCTTTGAAGACCCCAGAGCTGTCCGACCCCTAGCTTCTCTCTTTTTCTCTCCATCTTCCTTGACCCTCCCTTCATCCTCTGCCCTTCCCACTCCCAAACAGCTCCCCCCTACACACACACGTCTCTCAGTAATTCTGAGCAAATCACTCTAAACAAAACTGTGGCATTATTTAAGGCAGAGATTCTGTGCCCAGAACAGTGCTTGGCTTTTGAGTTTAAAGGTCATCATCAATCCCATTCGTTTCTTGTGGACCATGTGAGAAATAGAGATGTTCAATGTGGATGAAGGTATGGGCTTTATTGCTGTCGAAAGCCGCATTGGAGGAGGAAGGCTGAAGCCAGAGCTTCTAGTCTCAGGAAGAGAACTTAGCCATAGGGTCCCAAGAACAACTGAGAGCTGGGGGTGCCCTGCCTGTTCCCTTCACCCCAGAGCCAAGCGGACAGGCCCTGGAGTGTGTGCCATGTGTGGGGCCATGAGCTGAGGCAGCTGTGAGAAGGGCCTGAGCTACAGATTGGAGGGCCATTCACCCTCTGAGATCACCCCCACCTTCCCCACGGAGACGGGAGTGGGAGGGGGAAGAGGAGCAGCAATTTCTCTTCAGTACTTCTGGGTCATTGCTGGCATTTGGGGAACAAAGATGCTTTTTCCCTTATGCTTGGCACTGTGCGAGTATTTTGTAATCAATTCTTCACCGTGACTATTTGAAGTTGATAGACTGTTTCACCCCTGGGGACAGAGAAGTACAAAGAGATTAAGGGATGAGACCTTGAAGTGAAAGAGTGGGTTCTGCATAGCTCCCTGGCCTCTGCTCCGGGACACATGGTCAACACACCACGCTCTGCACAAAGCTGTTGGGATCATCTAAATAGAGGCAGCCTGGACTGGAGCAGCTTAGCAGCAGCAGCGGCAGCAGCAGCAGCTAGTGCCTCATGAGAAGGCAGCGGGACCTCAAGTTGCTTAACTTGTCTGTTCTTGCTCCTCAACTGCAAAGTGGGGACGTTCAAAGCAATCTGTATTCATGGTGAACCTGCTCTGCTGAGAGGCTCCTAGGGCATCAAAGGGGATAGGTCGTGCCCTTGGCCCAGCAGACAGCGCTCAGATCCTTCCTGTCTTGCTATTCTTTCCTGGTGACAGGATGCAGGCGGGTGGGCAACCGCAAAGGGGGAGCATGGAGAGTTCGTTCCTCTGTAATGGTGGAACATTACACCGTTGGGCGTCTTGACTTTGCTGGTAGTTATATCAATACGCACATGTGGTAGAATAGCGCACAACTAGGCACGCACACGTGCGCACATATACACACACACGTACAAATGAGTGCACATAAAACTGGTGATGTCTGAACACGGTCTGTGGATTTTACCAGTGTCAATCCATAGTGACAACTGTACTCGTCAACTGTACAGGGACACTGGATAAAGGGCGCACAGGACTTTTCTGTACTATTTTTGCAACTCCTTGTGAGTCTGTCATCTTTTCAAAATAAGAAGTGAAAAAAAAAGAGTCACCCATGGCCCTTCACTGCTCTCAGCATAAAACAAATCCTGCACCAAGGACCACAGGCCTTGCACAGTGTGGCCCCCTGGCCTCCTCTGGACCCTGTCCCTGACTCCTTTCTGTGTCTGGAGCCCCCAGCGCATTCCTTCTGTGGGGCCTGGGCCTTGCTGTTTCCTTCATCTCAGCTTCTTTCGCCCCAATTCTCTGCTTCCAGGAGTATTGTGAGTAAAAGTTCTTCAGCTTAGCAGACATTGGTGAGACAAGGGTGAGTCTGGTTCTGGGTAAATGGTAAAATACTAGATCGGGTTGCATTCTGAAACCACAAAGTTCCCAACCCTGGAGATATTTACCAGTGTCAACCCTCTGCATCTCTGACTGTTTGGGGATGATTCCATCGCTCTCTTCAATCATCTCTCGTGGGTTTTATCATGTTGTTACCCATGGTGGCTGGACCAGCTTTCCCCAGAGTCCATCCAGCTATATGTTCTGGAAATCCATAGGTGGAGTTGGTGATGCTCTGCCCATGGGGGCACCACCACGAGAGTGAGCTGGAATGTGGCTCTTGTGGGTCCAGTTAAAAAGCACAGCCATGTGTTCACAGTGGGGTTTGGCTGGCAAAATCCAACTCGTTTTTGAAGACCCAGCATCTCTGCTTTTGAGAAGCTGTGCCTGACTGCCCTCCCTTACCCCACTCTTCTTCTTTGGGTTGAATTAGATGTCCCTTTTCTGAGCTGCTATAGAGCTCTGAGCTGATTACCTGGGGCTCATGCCCATCTTCAAACAGCTAATACGCCACTGTCCTCACAGGACTGTGAGCTTTCTGAGGGCCGGGAGCAAGACACTTCACCTCTCTCTGCATCTCTGGCACCAAGCTGGGGCAGGTGGAGCGGAGCAGGGGCTCAGCGGATGCCGGTCAGACCGCTGGAGGGGTTGGCTGGGATCTCATACATACACGGTAGAAACGGCAGAATCCAAGTCTGACAGCATGGGAAGTAGGAAGCAGGCAAGAAACCTGGTGTGGTCTGCAGCCTTCCTCCATGTCCTTTTATTCAGTGGCCTGGATTCCAGCAAACCGCTTCAAGTCCTTATGGCACGCCACTCATGCGCACAGCATCTGCCATCCGGAACAGCCCTGAGCTGCGGGCACGAATACTAATGCGCCATACAAATGGCAGTCCAGAGAAGGAGAGCCCTGGACTGTCAATTAGCACCGGCTAGAGCCCAGCCCTCTCGGTCACTAGGGGCCAGCCCAGCGCAGGAAGAGGCGACAGAAGGAGAAGTCATCTGGAAATGCTGCTGCTGTCAAGCCGGTGTCTGGGGCAGCCTGGGAAGGCGGCCTCAACCCAGAGGGAGGGGTGGGGAGAGGGCCAGCCTGACAGCTCAGAAAGGGGTTACCGGGACTGCTTGGGGAGCACGGGTGATGCCCCTGCTCCTGGAGGAGCTGCATCTGCCTTCCCCACCACCCGCCACCCGCAGGCCAGGTGACCAGGGGCCAGCTGCCGTGCCCACATCCCTGGTGGCCTCTGAGCCAACACAGAGGCTCTTCGCAGCCATCCTCCTGTGACCCAGGGCAGCCACCCCAGGAGGGAGGGTGAGTGGAGAGCCCCCACTGCCCCCCTGGTTCTTCTGCTGCTGCTCTGTGTCCTCTGACTTCCTTCTCTTCCCTTCCCCCATCCACTGCTGTTTTCCCTTGTTGCGTTAACAACATGAGCTTTGAGAACAGATAGAACTGGGTTCAAACCCTGATGCTACAGCCCAGTCCAGCTTTGCGGCCCGGGGAAAATCACATCACCTCTCTGTGCCTCAGTTTGCTAATCTGTAAAATGGACACAAGAGCAGAGCCACTGTGGTATAGTGAGAATTGCTTTTTGAGTAGCTAAGAATTTCAGCCAACTTCTTCAGTTATGCCAGAAGTGTTTGTTGTTTTTCAGTTGCTCAGTTGTGTCCGACATTTTGTGACCCCATGGACTACAGCACCCCAGGCTTCCCTGTCCTTCAACATCCCGGAGCTTGTTCAAACTCATGTCCATCAAGTCGATGATGCCATCCAACCATCTCATCCTCTGTCATCCCCTTCTCCTCCTGCCTTCA
Source organism: Capricornis sumatraensis (assembly GCF_032405125.1). Lineage (NCBI taxonomy): Eukaryota > Metazoa > Chordata > Mammalia > Artiodactyla > Bovidae > Capricornis > Capricornis sumatraensis. The sequence goes on from NC_091086.1 coordinate 9,173,910, forward strand.
ATCTTTCCCAGCATCAGGGTCTTTTCCAATAAGTCAGCTCTTCACATCAGGTGGCCAAAGTATTGGAGTTTCAGCTTCAGCATCAGTCCTTCCAATGAATATTCAGGGTTGATTTCCTTTAGGATGGACTGGTTTGATCTCCTTGAGGACTGGTTTGATTTCCTTGAAGTCCTAGGGACTCTCAAGAGTCTTCTCCAACACCAGAGTTTGAAAGCATCAATTTTATAGCCCTCTGCCTTCTTTATGGCCCAACTTTCACATCTATACATGACTACTACTTTGCTTATTTCTTAAATTGCTGAACTTAATTTCTATCCCAAGTTTCCATTTTAGGGGACTGGGGGCAGAAATGAAATCTCAAAAAACTTAGGATGCCCTAGCCCCTCAGATTTGCCTGAACATTGTTCTGGGGGCTTATCATGAAGAACCGAGTTGTGGGGTGGACTCTATCATCAATGTGCAGCCTATCACCTCTGCAGGCAGAGAGTCCCTGGGAATCCCGGCCCCTGTACGTTCTGTGGTCACAGAGCCACCCAGGTCACAGCTGGGCCCCCCATGCTAGAACCAAGGTTTGCTGGTCCTCTGGGGTTTTCTGGGCCATGCCCCTCCTGGGGGCAGGGGAAAGAGTCTTCTCCTTGCCAGACTCAGCAGAAAGGATGCACAGGCCAGTAAAAAAGAGGCACTGCCCACATAGAGGGCTGGTGGGACTGGAGGAGGGACTCAGGGCTGTGTCCACTGACCTGTTCTACTTAGGAAATGGGTGAGGTGCCCCCCGTTCCTCGATTTCTCCACAATCTGGGGTTTCAGGGCTGCATGCTGTGCCCGTGGTGGGCCAAGGACACATGTCTCTTTCTGCTCCCCAACTGGCCTTTCATCTTAAACCAGAGTCTTCATAAGTCAAAATCCTAAAAGGTGACTGCACTGATTCTATGTCATCTCTACCCAGGCAGTAAATGGCACAAGTCTCTACTGTGGTGCAGGGTGTGTGGTCAAAGGACAAAGCACAGGAAACATCGACAGATAGCTGGTAGCTTTAAGTGGCCTCAGTTCTGCAGCCCTGTCCCAGAGGCAGCCCTCAGGGCGACAGCAGCCACGACTCTGCTCCACGCTCCTTCCTCCCTCTTCAGGTTCCAGCTGCTGCAGCAGAGCTGGCGAGCTGGGAGCCCACGCTGACGGGATCAGCCGGCCGTGCAGGGCCAGGGGCGCTCATCGCTGGCATCATTCCTAATCATCACACGGCACGGCTGCTGCTCCCGCCTCCCCTCCCTGCTCACTTTTTCCGGGGGCCTCTAGCCTGTAGAAGCCCTGGAGTGAGAACAGACCCAGTGTGCCTCTAGGCTGGTGGCCCTGCAGGCGGGTGGCCATAGCTGCAGCCCCCAGGCACTAAGGGAATGGGTGAGAGCAGCCCTTAGGGCCAGACTCCTCTCCTTATCCGTCCCTTGGCTCTAAGATGCCAGACCATTGCTGTGAATCCCCAGAGAAACAGCGCTAGGAGAAATCAGTTGCAACAGCAGCTGGAGGACTTGGGGCTGCACAGGCAGTGTGGGCTCTGAAGTCAGATCATCTAAGTTCGAGACTAGTTCCACCACTTATTTGCTGTGTGACGCTGGGCAGGTCGCTTAATCTGACTGTGCTTTGTTTGCCTCGTTTATAAAATGGGGCACAATGAGAGTACCTACCTTATGGGATACTGAAACGAATAAGAAGGACTGGGTATGTGACTGGCACACAGTAAGGATTCCATAGATGGTGGCTATCATTGCTAACGTAACTGTTACATAACCTAAGGAGAATAAAGAAGGGGCATGAATGCAGTTGACTCCTGGACATTTACCCAAGATTATGGGTGAATAATCTGATGCTGAAGCTGAAACTCCAATACTTCGGCCACCTGATGCAAAGAACCAACTCACTGGAAAAGACCCTGAAGGTGGGAGGAGAAGGGGACGACAGAGGATGAGATGGTTGGATGGCATCACCGACACAACTGATATGAGTTTGAGTAGGCTCCAGGCGTTGGCGATGGACAGGGAGGCCTGGTGTCCTGCAGTCCATGGGGTCGCAGAGTCGGACACGACTGAGCGACTGAACTGAACTGATGAATCCATATTTTGTGCAGATAAGAAATCCTGCCCATGATTTCTGTCCCCATTGCCCCAATCATTTCAGCGTCACCTGTCCACCCTGCCACTATGACAATTATCAGGGCCACCTCTACCCCACTTCAGCCTCGCTCTGCCCCTAACCCTCACCTCGACCTCCGGCCCCATCCCTTGTTACCCAGTTCCACACTGGTTGTCTCCACCCCACCTCCACTCTGACCTTTGACCTCCTGCCCTAGGCCCTTAACCTTGCAGAGTCCAGACTTTGGGGTGGGACTTAGAATGGGGCAGGCCAGCCTGACCAGGTTTAAGGGCCTGTTTCTTCACTGGTGGGCTTCCCTGGTGCCTCAGATGATAAATAATCTGCCTGCAATGTGGGAAACCTGGATTTGATCCCTGGGTTGGGAAGATCCCCTGGAGAAGGGAATGGCAACCCACTATAGTACTCTTGCCTGGAGAATCCCATGGACAGAGGAGCCTGGCAGGCTACAGTCCATGCGATTGCAAAAAAGTCAGAGACAACTGAGCGACTAGTGCTTGCACTTTCACACTTTCTTCACTGGCAGAGCTAGAGTGGTCATGCCCACTGTTTCTTGGCAAAGCCTGGGATGTTATAGGCGGTGTGTATCTGTCCTTTGTCCCTTGGACTGTGAGTTCTCCAAGCCAGTGAGCATCAACTTCTGCAACCCCAGAGACCCACTTAGAGTGTGATAAACAGGAAGTGCTCACTAAATGCACTCATCAAATTGTGACTGAATGGAAGAGTGAGTGAACAAAGTTTAATAATGATGTTAATGATGATGAGCATCCTTCCTGGAGCCTTGCAACCTGCCAGTCACTATGGTAAAGCCCTTGAATGCTTCTCATTCAACCCTCACAACAACCCTAAGCAACTGGCATAATTATTACCTCCATTTTACAGAAGTTGAAACTCCGTCTTAGAGAAGTTAAGCTCAGCTAAGAAGTGGCTGGATCAAATCCCTTCATACAGTCTCTCCTCCTGAGGAAAGATTTTCTTAACCAGGGGTCCATAAATGTGCTTCAATACAGAGAGTCGTGAACACCACAAAACTTAATGCCAATTGTGAGTGCAAGCATGCCCTGTTCTTTTGGGAAAGAGGTGTCACAGTTTTCATCCGGTATTTCAATGTGTGTGAACATTTTACTCCACCTCTTCGCCCTTCCTCCTTCCAGCCGTCCTTCCATCCAGCCCCTGAGAGCCGTTGGATCAAGTTCATGAAGCACCTGCATTATGCTAGCCTAGTGTGGCACCCATGACTTCCCTGGCCTCTGCAACGTGTAATACTGTTCAGATAATGCAAGCTGAGGTGCTCTGGCACGCCATTTCCCCCTCCCTGGATCTGGGAAACTCAGAAGGGCTTTGCTGCCAGTGTCTAGGCTGCGTGGGTGGCTGCACTCTGTCTGAACTCATCTCAGCCCCTGGTGGAGACTGTTCCAGCACTGGAGCATGAAGGGGGAACCCTTGAGGCAGTGCAGCTGTCAGGACGTGAAGGGCAGAGCCTGGGTCCTGGTTTCCTTCGCATCCCCCTCGCAGTCCACATCAGCCGTTCTCCCTCACGGGGCATAATCAGCCTCGACAGATGAGGCCACGCTTGCTGCTTGAGGACATGGCCCAGGAGAGTCACTTCCCAAGCTCAGGTCCTACACTAAGGTCTTTTCTAGCTCCTAGGACGGTGGGGAAGAAAGTGCTTGCAAAGGAGACCCAAGAGGAGGCTGAGGAATAAAGTTAGCATATACTGAGCCAGGACTGTGCTCCAAGCAGGGAAACCCTGTGCCGAGTGCTTTTGCTATCACAATCGATTTTAATCTCATCCTGCCAGTGACATTGGTGGGATTGTTCCTCTCGCACATGTGCAGAGTGAGGCTTTTAAAGATCAAAAAAACATGCTCAAGGTCACAAAACAAACCCCACATTTGAAGCCTGATGTCCCTGAGTTGAAAGCTCTATCTGCTTCCCTGCCCTCTGGAGATCTATCAGTACTTGTGACATCACCTGTAGTTTGCAAAAACTTAACTTACCTGGCTTTTGAGCATCCGCCACCACCTTATTCACAGTCACTCCCTCCCTCCTGACTGCTGTGTGTAAAGATGCAAGCATCTGACTGCCCTCAGCCCTAGATCAGCTCCAAAAGGGCAGGGACTCTTGCTTCTTCTTATCCAGTACTGATCCATGTATTTGGAATAATGCCTAGCAAGTAGATGTCGCTTAATAAATATACACTTTTTTTTCAAGTGTCTATTTAAGTAGTTTTTTTTTTAATGTGGACTATTTTTAAAGTCTTTATTTAATTTATTACAATATTGCTTCCGTTTTATGTTTTGGCCACAAGGCAGTGGGATCTTAGCTCTCTGACCAGGGATTAAACTCACACTTCCTGCATGGAAAGCCGAAGTCTTAATCACTGGATCACCAGGGAAGTCCCAATAAATATATGTTGAATGAATGAATAAATGAATACCTAAATTAACCCCAGAACAAATAATAAAGGGTATTTGCAGAGTGATTTACAGAGAGATAAAACATTTTTCCTTTACCTTATCCGACCCATCCCTCATACCAAAACTTGAAGGAGGCCTGCTCACATTTTACCGATGAAGCAGTCCAGTCTAAATTCACGTGCAGAAAGAGAAGTGGGGTGGGCCCCTTTCCCCTCCCTGAGTGACCTCAGTGAGAGTATCTGTGGGACACTCAAGATGTCCTGGGCCAGGCTGAGCCATGCTGGGAGGAGGACAGGGGAAGGGGGTGTATGCTTTGCTTTCTAACAGCTCACAATCTATTCAAGGAGGCCAGACTTAAGCATGTGGAACATTTGGGAAATGGTACAAGACAGCAGCTAGCAGAGTGCTGAATTGCACATAATCAGGTGCCAACCACATTCCCTTCCTTAACTAATCTGAGTCTTTTAATACCAGATGGGGATCCTGAGAATAGATTTCCTCTGAAACAGATGAAGAGCAAAGATGGAAGCCGAGGGGAAGGCGGTGGCTTCCTCGCTTTTCGCACGGCTCGCGCCTGGCCCCAGGCAGCCAGGCAGCGGTGGTGCACTCTCCCCGGCCGTCCTGGTCTGTGCTGGGCACACACTGAGGGCCTCACACACACAACTGCACCGCCCTTAGTGTATCCTGTATCCTGCCGGGTTCCCCTGTCCATGGGATTTGCCAGGCAAGCATACTGGAGTGGATTGCCATTTCCTACTGCAGGGGGATCTTCCCAACCCAGGGATGGAACCTGCGTCTCCTGGGCCTCTTGCATTGCAGGCGGATTCTTTACCCCCTGAGCCGTCAGGGAAGCCCATACAATACTACAAGGTAGGCACTAATGCCGACCACAGAGTGGGGACATAGGGTTCAGAGAAAGGGCTTATCATGCCCAAAGTCATACAGCTAATAAGGGGCAAAGCTGGGAATTGAACCCACATCTAGCAGAACCCCCCCACCCCCGCCGATTCATGCTCTTGATCTGACACTGCTGCCTCTGTGTGTGGTGGGAACTCAGTGACCTGCCCTTGTCCACAGGGACGGGAAGAGACATGACTGGAGCAGCAGTGATGAGAGAGGGAAGCAAGGAACACAGCTTGTGTGTCACGTAAACAGACAAGTGCATTGTGCTGCTGCAGGACCTCTGCGGGTCTCTGACCATCGTATCCTTTCCCCCTGAACAGCCTCCTGGGGGTGGCCTAAGGATCGTATCATTTCCCCCTGAACAGCCTCCTGGGGGTGGCCTAAGGATCTTATCCTTTTCCCCTGAACAGCCTCCTGGGAGCGGCCTAAGGATCTTATCCTTTCCCCCTGAACAGCCTCCTGGGGGTGGCCTAAGGATCGTATCCTTTCCCCCTGAACAGCCTCCTGGGGGTGGCCTAAGGATCTTATCCTTTCCCCCCTGAACAGCCTCCTGGGGGTGGCCTAAGGAGCCCTATATGGGTGCTCATGTCAGAGGGAAGGCAAGACCTTGGCTCCAGAGACTTCTGAGGGTGTGGACAGGCTGTGAGTGTGTATTTGTCTGCTCAGGCTGCTATAACAAGATGTCACAGACTGGATGGCTTAAACAACAGAAGTTTATTTTCTCACAGTTTTGGAGACCAGAAGTCCAAGATTCAGGTGGGGTGCTGGCAGAATCCAGTAAGCGCTCTCCCCATGGGTTGCAGATGGCTGCCTTCTTGCTGTGTATGCACGTGGTCTTTCCTTGATCATGTGGTGGTGGTGGGGATCTGATGCCTGTTCTTCTATGGGCAGTAAGGACACTAATTCCACAGGGTCAGGGCCCCATCCTTATGACCTCATTTAAATCTTCATCACTTCCTTAGAGGTTGCATCTCCATACACTGCCATTCTGGAGATTAGGGTTCCAACATATGAACTTGGGGAGGACACAAACATTTAGTCCATAACAGGATGGATGAGGGAGGGTCAGAGCTGGAGATGGTGTGTGAGCTGGCTCACCTTCCAGCGTAGACGAAGCCACAGCCATGGAAGCCAAGGTTGGTTGGGGCTGGCCGAGATCACCTTAGTGAGTGCACCATTCAGAACAGCAGGATAAACGGCCCCTACAGCCAAGTGAGTGACGGGAGGCTCCCGCTGTCTCCATGGAGTTCTCTCCTGCAATTTATCTGTACTCTGCTTCTTCAAGGGTTTTCCCGGTGGCTCAAACAGTAAAGAATTCATCTGCAATGCAGCGGACCTGGGTTCAATCCCTGGGTTGGGAAGATCCCTTTGAGAAGGGAACAGCTACTCATCCCAGTATTCTTGCCTGGAGAATTCCATGGATAGAGGATCCTGGCAGGGTATAGTACATGGGGTCACAAAGAGTCAGACGAGACTGAGCGACTTTCGTTACTTCTTTAAAAAGCCTTGGGGGTGGAGGAAATGAGATAATGGCCTCCTAGCCTTTAGTAAACTCTCAAGGGCCGATCCTGGTCACTCAGGTAGTGTGGAGATGAGCAGAGGCTGCAGGTGAAGTGGCTTGGTGCTCCGTCAAGAGACTTCTGAGAGACCTGGAGGCTGCAGTGAGGCTCCATCACCCCTTCCCCAGCAATGACCCCTCTGCTCCTTAAGTCCTGGCCATCCTAGGTCCTGCTGTATCCCTGGCTTCAGCCCCACCCCCACCCTTCTTCCCCAACAGGGAGGGCAGGAATGAGGCAGGGCCAGGCTCCTACCTGTTCTGCTCCATTATCCAGGATTCTGGAACTCAGGGACACAGAGAAGCCCTGCATTGCTTGCTAGTCAGGAGACCTGAGGCTTAAAATCTGGTGGGACCCAGAGGTGAGCTCCCCAGCTCAGTGGCCCACAGTTGTCCTCATGTGCCAACAGAAGTGTTCCCGGGAGGTTCCCAGGACAGAGCCCCAGGCTCCAAGTTCTAGTCCCACATCCTGGATGGGTAACTTCAGGGAAATTTCTTGCCCTTTGTTGTACAGTTGCTCAGTCATGTCTGACTCTTTGTGACCCCATGGACTGCAGCACCCCAAGCTTCCTTGTCCATCACCAACCCCCAGAGCTTGCTCAAACTCATGTCCATCGAGTCGGTGATGCCATTCAACCATCTCATCCTCTGTCATCCCCTTCTCCTCCTGCCTTCAATCTTTCCCAGCATCAGGGTCTTTTCCAAAGAGTTGGCCCTTCATACCAGGTGGCCAAAGTATTGGAGCTTCAGCTTCAGCACCAGTCCTTTCGATGAATATTCAGGATTGATTTTCTTTAGGATTGACAGGTTTGATCTCCTTGCAGTCCAAGGGCCTCTCAAGAGTCTTCTCCAACACCACAGTTCAAAAGCATCAATTTTTCGGCGCTCAGCTTTCTTTATGGTCCAACTCTCACCTCAATACATGACTACTGGGGAAAAAAGACATCCCAGTTGCTCTTACCCCTATTCACCCCTCCCTGGGTGGAGCAGACTTTTTTCTCATCCCGTGAATTCAGGAAGTGGATTAAATAAGATTTTCCATGAAGACAAATGAAACAAGGCACCCCACACGGGCCACACACGTTCTCCGGAGGGGCAATCTGCCTCCCCCTGAACCCCACCCATGCGCCAGACCCCAGCCCCCGGCGCCCCCGTGCGCTCCGGCCCCGCCCCGCCCCTCCGGGGCCGCCCGCCTGCCGCTCTCCGCGAGCGCGGCTCAGACTCGCCTGGAGCGCGGCAGGCAGGCGGGCAGGCGCGCGGCTCCGCTCCACGCCGTCCCTGCTCTGTTCATTCATGATTGGTACTCGGCCCCCCGAGACCCAGCCCGAGCGCCGGGAGGGGAGCGGAGCGTGCGGCAGGAGGGGCGGGCGAGCGCGGCTCCCGCACCGCACGCGGCGCTGGCTCGGGAGCTTCGGCCGCGCGGGAGCGCCGGCCGGGTGTCCAGCGCCAGACAGGCTTCATCGTCCTCCACCCTCGGCGAGGGGAGCGGCCGGGCTCGGGTCCGGAGGCTCGCGAGGGGCCGCTAGCCCTGTGAGTCCGTGCATGTGCGGGGCTGAAGAAGGAAAGGAAAGGCTCCCAGCGCCCCAGCCCCACACTCGCTGAATACCAAGCTGCAGGAAGCTGCCGGGTGCTTTTTTTTTTTTTTTTTTTTAATCTCCTCCGATTCGGAGTAGGAGATCCACACCGCTTTCCTTCCAGGGGAGGGGAGGGGCAGGGCCCGAGGTCCCAAGTCGCACACAAGTCTTCGCTGCCATGGGGGCCGTCATGGGCACCTTCTCCTCTCTGCAAACCAAACAAAGACGACCCTCGAAAGGTAAGCCACTTCCTTCTTCCTTTTGTTCCCCTGGCTGGTTTGAGGGGTGCTCGGGGCTGGGCAGGGGTGTGCTACCTGTTCCCCTTGGCCCGGAGCCTCCTGTCCATGAAGAGCAGGTTTAGGTTCCTGTATCCACAAGAGTAAGAATCACGCTGGAGGATTCGTGTGAACGTAGGTGAGCTCGCAGAGGAGAGGGCCAGAGTGGATTCTGACCTCAGGGACCACGGGACCTCTCTGGGACACCAGGTACCACGACCCTACCCCCGGGGGACTCGCTCAGCGCAAAAGGCAGAGGCTAATTCACGCGGGGAGAGGGGGGAGGGCGGGGGCGGGGCTGAATTATCTGGGTGTAAATGTTGGGAAGCTCTCCCCATTCCCATAGACGGCTGTGGGCATCCGGGGAGGGTGCCGGCACATTCACACTGAACTCCCTCCTGGGCAGCGATGCCATGCAGATGTGGGGGCTGGTCATCAAGGAGAGAGTGCTGTCTGCCCACCCCAATAAGCCTCTGCAAGCCAAAAGGAGTCAGCTGCCATCAGGTGGTAAAACTTCCAAGGCTGTGTGGTGGTGGCTCAGGGCGTCAGGAGCCAGGGCATCACACGAGATGCTGCCATGCTCTGGGCACCGCTGAGGAGCTGAGGGCACTGTCAAGGTCTGACGGAGAGGTGTGCTAACATCAGGGATTAGAAAGCATGATATCCTGGAGTCCCTTCTCTGCCTGGGTGCCAGCTGAGATAAGCCCAGTCTCACCAGTGGCACAGTTGCCCCGCGGTCCATGGGAAGTTGGGGAAGATGTGTTGCACCGCGGGGGTCTATGTAGACCTCCTATCCACCTGCTTGAAAGTTGGTTGTTGGAATAAAGACACTGGATGCAGTTAGGAAAAAGAACATGTGGGTTTGGTTTGTTCGGATTTTATGCTCAAATACTCTTGTGAGTGGTAGAAAGATTTTAAGTAACCTGACCATTAAACCTTCAAGTTCTGCTGTTGGAGCCCAGGTTCTGGCTCCAGGTAGGGTTAGAGCTATCCCTTATGCTGGCTGGTGATTAGATCAGCGTCAGGATAATGGTGGACCCCAGGGTCCACTGCCAGGACTTGGTTGGTCTTCCTGGTTCCTTGGGGAAGTCTGCATCGCAGAGCTACCTCTTGAAGAATAACTTCTCGACGAGGGGTCTTGGCATCTGGCCCAGTCCACAGAGACCTCAGGCTGGCTGAATACTGAGGAATAAGATCTCTGCGTGAAGATCTTAGGTGATGAAGCTGGGTTGGCATTCTGAGCCTAGAATGTGGGAAAGAGGCCTCCACCCATATGTCCAGCTGAGTTATACATCCTTCTGGCAGGAAAGGGACTGGTTGCCTTCTTACCATTCCTAGGCAGGAGAGGTCTGCAAGCCTTGGCCTACAACCTTGACATTGAGCCCCACTCCTCACAGATGACTGGGGACAAAGCTCAGTGCCAAATCCTGGACTCGCGCCCCTCAACCACCATCTGACCACCATGAGGTCCCAGAGGCCAGAGTACTGTGGGGACAAGAAACTCAAGGATTTGCATCCTGGGAGGCAGCTAGGTGTCACAGAAAGATCTTGGACCCTAGAGCCCAACAGTCTGGGTGCAAACCTCAGGCCCATCACTCCCTTCTTATGTGACTTCGGGAAAATCCCTTCACCTGTCTAAGCCTCAGTTTTCTTATCCATAAAATGGACAGGCATACTGTCTCCAGGCAGAAAACAGGTTGTGGAGGAAGTAAAGAGAGGGAGGACCATGCGTGGATTACTGTGTTCACTGCACCCACCAGGGACCCGGAGGAGACTGTTGAAAAATGCCAAGGTCAATTCAGTGATGGATATGGAGGATACAGAGGATACAGTCCTCATAAAGGACCGGGCAGAGATGAAGAGCTCAGGCATCACTCAGACATTGCCATCCACCATTCCCTTTTCCTACTCAAAACTCCAGGTCATCCCAGACAAATTCTTGCAAGATTCCCAGAGTCCAGAGCTCTTTGCTTCTCTCTCTTAGGAGTCTAAGGAAGGAAAGAGGGGCACCAGCACTCAGCGAGCCCCCGCTGTGTGCCTGACACAGTGGTAGGTGCTTTATCCACCCATTGTCACTTAACTCTCAGAATAATGCTTGTTTGAAGCTCATTGCAGGTCCAGGGCTATTGACAAGCTGTCTGAGCCCGGGGTGTCCACTCGGCCCCACTTGCACAAAGCCCCTGCACGCTGGCTGGAATTGTCTGGGTCTCCAGCTCCACACAGGCTTTCCTGGTGGGGCTAATAGTAAAGAACCTGCCTCCCAATGCAGGAGACGTAAGAGACGCAGGTGGGGAAGACCCCCTGAAGGAGGGCGGGACAGCAAACTCCAGTACTCTTGCCAGGAGAATCCCGTGGACAGAGGAGCCTGGTGAGCTACAGTCCATAACGTCACAAAGAGTTAGACAAGACTGAGGTGACTTAGCACACTCACATACACAGCTCCATACATCCCCCCAAGCATTCTCCCTGGAGCAGTGACTTATCTTCCTGTGTTGCTCGGCGGAAGGCTGATCAGCAGAAGACCCTTTCAGCAGAGAAGGGGGACTTGGAAACTGACTGGAAATGCTAGTGATCAGATTTCACTTCCTGGTCAGATCTCTGCCCCATGGCAACCTCAGTTTCACCTTTGTTAAAGGGGAAAATTACATGAGACATTTTCTCAGCTTCCATCCGGTTCTCAAATTTGAAGATTTCTATTGCTGATATTCTTCACAGAGCTGCCACTATGATCTCTGAGACCTCAGGCTCAGATCTAATTAGAAGCAGTCAGAAGAGAGTGGTGGAGATTTTTCAACTCAGGAATCCATCTTCCTTCTGGGTTCAAATCCAGGCGCTACCACTTACTAACTGTATGACTAAGCCTTATTTTTCTCAACTAGAAAACAGGGACAGTAGTAGTTATAATCTTAAAATAGCTGTTGTGTTGTGTGGATTTCAGGATAATGCAAATCAAATGCTTAGCACAAGCTCTGCTACATGATACGTAGTCAGCAAATTTTAACCACTATTCAATTTATGGCTGTACTGTTTGGAGCTTCCAAATGCCTAGAGTAAACCATCCTGGAAGTAGTCTGTGCCTGAGTAAGCCATCCTGGAAGTAGTCTGTGCCTGTGGGAATCCCCACCACTCATTTCTGGAGCCTTCTTCCTGCCGTGTCCAGGAAACTAGGACCTAAATCCCACGTGCTCAGATGCGGGTCCTATTGCCGCAGCCGCCGCTGACCTCTGCTTTGTGGCTGTTCCTGAAAGCGTTGTATCTTAGTCAACAAATACCCTGCGTGTTTTGGAAATATAATTTGGAATCACATACATGTAAAGCTCCACAAGATTTAGTGCCGAGGGCAGGGATGTGCCTAGCCCAACCTAGGTGTTCAGGGAGAGCTTCCAGAAGGCAATAGAAATCTGAAATAATTTAAGAGCTATGTCACTGAATGAAAAACTTTCAAATTAATTTCCTGTCCTTCTCTCTGTTTGGAATCTTTGTCTTTAATTAAGAATGGGAGAAGTCCTGCTTTAGAGATTCAGACTCTGCATTCCAGATAGGGTTTCTGGTTCTAATAGTTTTGTATGTGCTTATCATACAAAAGACACAGCTCTGGGCTTAAAGGGTTGGCAGGTCAGGGGTGATTAGGGGAGGATTGCACAGGGGCAGCAGCTGGACCTGTGGAGGGAGGGGCCAGAGAATTGAGGGGGGCATCACATTGCAGGGGTGGCCGGGCTGTCAGTCCTCCGTGGTCGAGGGAAAGCATTCAGAGCCTTCGGCGAGGGCCGAGCCTGGGGTCTCCAGGGTGTTCGTGGAACAGATGAGCCAACAAAATCTCGTGGCTTTTAGATGCTTTTTCTGAGGCCACGTGGCAAATTAGAGACAAATACGGGACTGTTCCCCTCACTCCTAGATCAGTGAGCATCTTGGAATTTTAAAGACCCTGTGGGAGCACGCTCCTGCTGAGGTCAGGTTTGGTTTGCTCTCAGAGCAGCACGCTCAGCGAGGCTCAGTCCGCGAGGCCGGTGGGAGGCGACGAGACGGAGAGCGGCAGTGCCGCCCTCACACAGCCCTGGGCTCAAGGCCTTTGCAAGTCATCTCACCTTGGAGATGCCAGCTTTCTTATGTCTGAAAGAGGAATGCTGCTGTGCAGGGGCATTCATGTCTTGAGTATTACCTGTTTCTGCATCTTTGTCCTTTTAGCTCTCTGTTACCCTTTCCCTCACTTCCTTGTCTAATAGTTAAAATTCAACTCACATTCCAAGTCCCCACTTAGCTATTTCTACATTCAGGAAGGCTTCCCCAAGCCCCAGAAAGAAGCAACTTCTCCCATCTAAATTCCTTAATCCTTTAGATGGACGTTCTCCTGACTCTCAAGTCATGCTTTAAATAAGGCAACTGATGGAGGTTTAACCCCTCCCCCCACCCTCAGAATGTCAACTTTGCGTTACTCTGAATCATTCTTCACAGCCCCCATCTTCATTCCTTGCACATAGTAGGCACCCCATAAATCTTACGATTTATAAGTAATGGGATGCTTGGCCATTCTCTGTTATTTCCTAGAATTGCAGGCCCTGGTGGAAAAGTTAGCTTTCCTCTGGAATTTCACTTACGAGCCCTTTCCCTGAAATGAATCTGTTATTTGGTCTGCTGGCTTTGAATTAGCTTTGTCCAGGGACTGTGCTAAGCCTGTTTACCGTTTAGCAGGGAAAGGCTGAGAGCAGTGTTCCTGTTTGCCAGCCCCCTGAGAGTCACATAAGTATGGGAGACCACACGCAGGGTCAGGCACAGCTCTGGTCCCTCCATCCCAGAAGAGAGTCACTGGAGCTCGAGGCAAACAAGGGTCAGGAGATGGGAAAGGCTGAAGGATGGGCGTGAAAGGACTGCTGCTGCCTAACCTCAGTGGGAGTTTTTGTCTGGCCCCCAGAAAAGGACCTCTTTGTATATCTGAAAAGGTTTTGCTTTGTAAAGGTGCAAATGAGTGCATACATTATAAGTGAGTGGAAGAATGAATGATTGAATGAATGAAGAGATAAAGAAATGAATGGATGAGTGACGAAGCAAATGAAGGATCAAATGAATGACGGAAGGAATGACTGAAGAAATGAGTGCATGCATGCATGAATGGATCTACAAACTAGTGAGCGATTAATGAAGTCCCAGAAAGGCTGTGATAGCAGACTGCCTTTGCATGAAAAGCATTGATAGTCTTGCGCCCCAGATCCCGGATCTAAGCCCCCTACTGTGAAGCTTGGAAGGAGTCAGCGGTACAGGAAACCTTAGTTCAGTTAGTTAACAGTAGACATATAAGAGGTGCCCCTTTTTGGAGAGCTGAAAATTATAAACTCAGTTAAGAAGAGTCCTGGTCACTTTTTTTTTTTGATATCAGTAGGAGTGTGGTGTCTTTGGGGAAGGTGGGAAAATATCTCTCAGCTTTCACTCTTTTGTTGATTCATTCAAAAACCTAAAGTGAAGACTGACCCACAGTGGCCTCCCTTGTGTTTCACATTGCCCTTTATTTTGTCTGAGTGGGATTAAAAAAATCCGTGTATCTGTCCACTTAGTTATTTGTTCACTGAACAATCCCATGTGTCCTTTAACATTGCTTCCCTGATGTCTCTACCCGAGATCCCCTTTGGCCTCCCCACTCTTCTTCCTCCTCCCTGTTTATTGCAAACTCCTATACACCCGTTAAGGCCTCATTCAATATCACCTGCTCCCAAGCTCTTGCAGGCAAAGTACCTTCCTCCCTGCCCTGCTCCCCTACAGTCACCACTCCTTCCCTCGGCTACAGTTCCAAGTATTATGTGAGTACGGACGTGCACATTTATCTCTCTGACTACTCTCAGGGAATGAGTCTTATTCTAGGGCCCCTGTCAGGGCCTGATGCTGATGGATGTTGTCTGCTCAGAGGTAAGGATGGATAGACCAGGATACGAGTCCTTGATGGCTCCAAGTAGTACAGGAATGCGGCAGCACAGATGAGGAATTCGGGGCTACTCATGGGGAGGCGGGCTGCAAAGTTCTGCATAATGGCCCTGGAGATGATGTTCCCGTTCATCAGGCAGAGGACGAACAGTACTGGGGGAGAGAGAAGGCGTCTGTGTGTGTGTGTCTGTGTGTCTGAAAGACTGACCGAGAGAGCCCTGGGACCTGCAGACAACCTGACTCTAAGTGTTTCTCCATCCTCCAGGTAGTGATTTAAATGGGTCATCTTTAGGGAGTAGCTGTCGTCAGCTGGGCCATCACGTCCCATGCCCCAGCCACGGGAAGAGAACACTGGATCAATCCTTGTTATTCCAGGTGAAACTGAAAGCTTCACTGGGGCAGTGAGGGGCAGTGGAAGGTACACTCAACTCAGATCAGGGAGTCAGGAAGAGGGTGTGCAGTGGTTAGGATCTCTGGTTAAAGTAAGAGACTTGGGCTCCAACTCTGGCTCTGTGACTTCTTAGGTGAACCTCTCTGAGCCTGAGTTTCCTCCTCTCTGAAATGAGGACCAGACAGCATCCCCCTCGTCTCCCTTATGGGGCTGCGGAGGGGCCCCGGGAGACAGTACGCACTGTGCTTCATGGGAGGTGAGGTGATTTAACAACCCGAGGCAGTACTGGCTTTGCCGTTGCCTTTTGTCGCATCTCAGGGCAGGCCCCTTCCTCCGCGGTTGCTCCATCTGTACTGTGACTGGGCCTTCCTTGGTGACCTCTGTGCCTTGGACCTGTGACCTCTGAGTCCACCTCTCTGGCCCCAGAGCCATCACGACTGTGGCCACCAGAATCCCGGGCAGTTTCTCTGGTGATTCCTATGGGAAGCTGTGCGTTTTAGATGATGAAAGAAATTCCCAGTGATGAGACAGGAGAACGTGGATCACCTACCAGGGTTAATAATAATAGTGATGGCAAATGTTGACCTGGCCTTGCTCTTTGCTGGGCACCTTGCTCTACCCTTTGGTGGGTTATTTGATTAACATGCTCCCAGTACTTTGGCCACCTGATGCAAAGAGCCAGCTCATTGGGAATGACCCTGGTTCTGGGAAAGATTGAGGGCAGGAGGAGAAGGGGATGACAGAGGACGAGATGGTTGGATGGCATCACCGACTCAATGGATGTGAGTTTGAGCAAACTCAGGGATATAGTGAAGGACAGAGGAACCTGGAGTGCTGCAGTCCATGGAGTCGCAAAAAGTTGGACACAACTTAACGACTCAACAACAACAACCCAACCCTGGAGAACAGACCCTAGTACAGTTTCCATGTTGTTGATGAAGAAACTGAGATTCCAGGAAGGGAAGTGCCTTGTCCGTATGTCTCACGGCATATGGACGGCAAAGCCTGATTCTGGCTGACCCCAGAGCCTGAGCTCTTAACCTCACCAGCCTCCTCCCTCCTGACCTCGCCTCAAGCCAAAGCGGGGTGTGTGTGGAGGTGGGGAGAAGGCATCCAGGGATAGACTAAGGACCTCATTTCGCCATATGGAACCACCAAACCATCTGCAGGCCTTGAAAAAAATGCTTTTCACCCCATCCCCGACCACCCTGGATCCGTCTCCATTTAATCTGATGCCCTAATATGAAAGGATTGGGGGCAGAAGGCCAATTAGCAGATTCATTAACAGGATTAAACATCTCTCCTCTGCTCCCATCATTTCTGTGAACTAAATTCTTCCTTTGTTATAGCCGTCGTTGCCTGTCAGAGAAGGATGGAATGCTTAAATTCCTCCAAGGCTGTTAGAATCGGTCTGTGTTTTCAGGGGGTCCCGAGAGGCAGGGAGGGGTAAGTGGGTGGATGAGCGGTCATCTTTGTAAAACAAACAAATGCGAGAACTTGCTGGCGTGTTTGCCTTCTGCTCTCTCATTAATTTCCTTCCCGTTCTTAGCCAAACATTGGCCTAAATCTGTATCACACGCATGTATGTGGAATGGCAGGTATGGACACATGGTTTTGGTTAGACAGACCTGGATTCAAAACCTGGCTCTGCCACTTATTAGCTGTTTGACCTCAGGCAGGTCCCTTTGCCTCTGTGAACATTCGTATGCACATCCAGAGAATTAAGATATCAGTAGTAATTACCTCCAAAGTCATTATGGGGATTAAACACAACCAGGCATGTAAGATACAGTGGTCTGAATATAGCAAAGGTGCGTGAGAGGCAAATGACTGCTGTCTCGGAACCATGCCACTCAAAGCGTGGTCCTCATGCCAGTAGCTTCTGCATCAGCTGGGAGCTCATTAGGAAAGCAGAGTCTCGGGCCCCTGCTGAATCCTGCATCTTAACAGGGTCTCCTGGTGGCTTGGAGGCCCCTGAAGTTGGAGAAGCATTGACTTAGAGCACAGATTATAATGTGTGTGTGTGTGCATCATATATGTATATATGTAACTATAGGATTATATATCAGAGTGGTAGGGACTTTTGAAACTTGCTGGTTGAAGTATCATTTTAGGATAACCAAACAAGTCCCGAGAAGACAAGCAATCTGCCTACAGTCACACAGCTTGCGCGTCAGCCCTGGCATTTGAACCCCAGGCTTCCCCTTCACTGTTTTTTCTTTTTTTGGCAACGTAATTGTTTTACAATGCTGTGTTAGTTTCTGCTGTACAGCAATGTGAGTCAGCCATAAGTATACATAGATTCCTCTTCCTCCTTGGCCTCCCACACCGCCCCATCCTACCCCTTTAGGTTGTCGCAGAGCCCCGAGCTGAGCTCCCCGTGTGAGACCGCGGCTCGCCGCTGGCTGGCTGTTCTCCCTGTGATGGCGTGTGCGTGTCCATGCTGTCTCTCAGTCTGTACCCCGCTCCTTCCCCCGCCACTTTTGTCCACAAGTCTACATCTGAGCTTCTATTCCCGCCCTACAAATAGGTTCATCAGTACCATTTTTCTAGATTCCATATATATGCATTAATATACAACATGACATTTGCTCTTGCTTGTTTTTATATGAATTGCCAAGAAGTCAGATTTCCCCAGATGAGCATTTCTGCAATTGATCTTTTTTTTAATCTTTTTTCTTCCTTAAATGAAACAGAAAAGTAGGATTATATACTCCCATTAATTTTTAATTTGCTAATTTAAAATGTTATTCCAGCCAAGAGAGATCCTGAGTCTTGATTCCACAAGTCATCACCCTAGCGGTACCCCCAAGATCTGTGCCCTCTGAAGGTCGATGAAGGGGCACTGTTCATCCTCGTCTGCTTTGCTTCCAGGACCACAGGCTGGGACAGGTGCCAACAGAGCCACGGGAACCAGTGACCTCTCTCCACAAGGGCTGTCGTGACAGCGCTCAGTGTGGCAGCAGGCTGGTCACCTGGGTGTTGTGCAAAAGCCTTTGTGTGGGATTTGAAGCCAGAAGATTTGACCCAAGTTAGTAGGAATCTAATGGACAAAGGAAGGGGCTGAAGCTTGACAGTCAAATGCCTTTTCTGGGGGGGCCTGGTAGAATGCCTCTGTCGGAAAGAGAATGAACAATCTGAGTTATTGTAGGAGGCTTCCTTGATAGGAAGTTCAAGTTATTTCTTCTTAATAACCTGAACTTCCTATCACGTTATTAAGACCTGATAAGCTTTAATCAAGACTTATCCAGGGTGAATAGATTTGTTTAGGGTAGAATTTAGAGAGAGGGCGAAGCACTGCTTCAGGAGGAAGAATTCTAAATTTTGAAGGCCTGCCACGTCCCAGAGCCTTGCGCATACCTAATCTTCATTTCTATAGTAGTCCTGTGATAGTTGTATTGTTATCTTCATTTTGCAGATTGACTCAGAAGCAGCCACAGTTGTTCAACCTCTTCTTGGGGGTCAAAGGCCTGCTTGTCTTCTGACAAGCAGGAGGTGCCTTTAAATTGGACATGCTTCAGATCCTTGCTCTCTAATCACTGGAGCCTCAATTTCCCGCTTTGCGAAATGAAGATAACAATACAATCATCTGTAAGTTAGTGATCACTCAAGAAAGTAGGTTTACTTAACCATGAAATGAAGAGCAGGCTTGGTTAGCAACAAAACCAGCAACAGAAGCGCGTCCCAGACAATGAAACAATGGGACATGAGACCCACCTCCTGTCCAGTGAGCTCAGTAGTTAATGATCCGGGGACATGCTCTCTGCACACATAAAAAACAGTGATTTGTGGCCCTAGCTTGATCATGTAGGGACAAGAAAACTCCCCTGCTCACCCTGAAGGAGGAGCTGATGACAGAAGCATATTGTCTACTCAAGAAAAAGAAGTTCTCCTCCTCCCCACTTTTCCTTTGCATATAAAATGTAGCCCAGTAAGTTTTCAGGGTGCATCACCCCTTCACCTGCCCCCCTTGTAAGCCTCCCAGGCATCCTATTTTATTAAAATAGGATACTTCTTATCACTTCTTATCTATCACTTTGCTTCTCGCTAAGTTCTTTTCTGCGCTGAGACATCAAGGACCATGGTACCAGAGCTCTTCGGAGCCTCCCAAATGCCACCCAGTGATTTCAAAGTCAGGCTCCCATCTGCTTTCCCCTGAAGGAGGAACTGCCAGAAAGAGATGAGAGTAACGTAGGACAGTATCTTTGTCCTCAAGGAGCTTCATGCTAGTGACGATAATAATATTAACACAAATCTATCGATCTTCGACTGCGAGCCGGACACTTTAGCAGCCTGGTTTTTATATAAACCTTATGGCACCTCAAGGCAGTCAGCACTATTACTTGCCCCTTTACAGATGACTGAAGACCTGAGGGCTAAGGAGGGACATGTCCAGCATCTCTTCTCTCAGAAGTGGACAGGCCAGGGTTTGAACTCAGGGGGTTTGACTCCAGCGTCTGCATCCTTGATCACCAGGGTAGTCTGTATCCGGGTATCTAACTGTCCTCAACTGCAGATTGTGTTACACTGCAGAGCTTCCAAGGAGAGAAAGAGAGAGCGCGGCATCTCTTCCCGAGGGACAGGGTGAGAGAATTAGAGAGGAAGGCTGAGAGAGGTGGTGCTCAACGTGGGTGGCAGAGCTTGGGCTTGGGCCGAGCGGGAATGCAGGTGGGACGTTCTCAGCAGGAGGAGCAGCATGAGGACACCTGGGAAGAGGACGAGAGAGGGGACAGGATGAAACGACAGTGACGCTTGTGACGCGGAGGATGTCAGCAGAAGAGGATCATCAGGAATGGGAGGGAAGAGATGGAGGCGGAGACAGGCGGTCAGGCTGTCCATGCTCCAGGAGGTGGGGGAAGGGGTTCTGGAAGATGGCAGACAGCAAGGATGAACAAAGGGCGAAGTAAGTGGAGACTGGGACTGTCCCCTCTAATCCAGCCTGTCTCGCCCAAAGTCTTACTTCCACCCACATTCCTCCCCTGCCCTCCCAGCGCACTCGCGTTTGTCCTGCGTGATCTAGCAACTGACTGCCTTGAATTGCTCTATAATCACTCCCTGCAAGCATGTTTGACTCTCTGTCCTCAGTGACAAGGACTTTTCTCTCCGCCCTTCTGAGCTCCTGCAAGAAGCTCAACACAGTTTTGAGCCCACAACAGGTACCTGGTGACTTGACTTGACATTTCACAGAGATGCAGGAGAACTTGGGATTCCCTAATTAGGATGAATGTGACAAAGAAGCTTGGGCACCACTCTGACACGGCTCCTCACAGGATCTGAATGTCAGAGATCGTGGTTTAGTGCAGAAAGATGAGCGCACTGGGGACTGTTCCATAACCATTTACTAAGAGTTGACGCAGAAAAACAAACAAACACGTGGGGGTATTGGGTAACACAGAACCAAAGGCCGCTCCTAACTTGCCCCTTATGAGCTGTATGGTTTAAGAAAATTGTTCTCTGCATGCCAGCTTCTTCATTTATGAAATCATAACAATCATGATATCAACTCATTGAATTGTCATCGGGATTAAATGAGATAATGTGCATGTACATGTTTGGGAAAGACTGAGGGCAGGAGGAGAAGGGGACGACAGAGGATGAGATGGTTGGATGGCATCACCGACTCGATGGACGTGAGTTTGAGTGGACTCTGGAAGCTGAAGTACAGTGAAGTACAGAGAAGCATAGCTACTTGTAGTGACTGCATGCGCACGCAGTGGGTGCACCTGACAATGCTCCCCGACATGTGAACTAATTTATGTGATTGGACGTGCGAACGCACGTTTGCATCTTTGAAAGTGTGCAGCTTGACGGTTTGTGTGCCGGGGGCTTTCTGTAGCAGTGTTGCTGATGGGAGTGCTGTGGTAGTCATGCAGCGAAGCGTGTGTTCGTGGTGGTGGTGGTCACAGCAGGGGTGGTGACGGGAGTGTGTGGTGGTCGTGCAGTGGTGGGTGTGCTCCTGTGGTGGTGCTCACAGCAGGGGTGGCGGTGGCGGTGGCGGTGGTGATGGAGTGGGGTGAGCAGCGGCGCAGGCTGCAGGGCGATGGTGGCTGTGGCGGCGGTGGCGATGGGGGTGGCACAGGTGGGTTTAAGGCTCTCAGGCCCCTCGTCCAATCTATCTTTTTTAACTAGGCTGCACAGAAAGATTTCCAGCACCGAGAATTTGAATTCCCCCCGCTGTACTTGTCAACAATAGAAAAGAGTAAGACAAATCAAGCCCGTGCCTGTGGATTTGTACTTTTATTCGAGGGTGGCACTTGCAGAATCCTTTTCATGTAAGCCTTCTCAACACTTGCATCCCACTACAGTGCTCGGCCTGGTACGTAGTCAGTCTTCAATAAATATCTGTGGAAGGAAAGAATAACATTGCAGAAGGACACAGGCCGTGCTCTTAGGTGGACTCCCTGGTTAAATGTCTCATCTCCATAGGTCCATCGGGCAGCTCCCCAGCACATCAGAACGTGCCTGCCCTCAGGCCAGGACCAGGGTGGGTGTGCCGCAGCCCTTCTTATCCGGCAAGCTGGGAAGACTTCCCGGAGGTGCGCCTGGCCCAGACTCACTCTTGCCCTATTTCTATTCTGACTGACTACGAGCAAGGGTGGAGAAAATGGCGTCTCCCACCGGCTGTTTCTGGGGTGCCGTGCTCCCTCTGCGGCACCCATTTTTCCGTGTGTGCAGCAAGAATGAGAGGCACGCCCTGCCTTTAGAAAAGTTCCCCGTGGCAGCAGTCCCTCTGCCCAGATGCTGAGAGAGATTACAGGAGTGGCTTCAGGTCTAGCGTCTCCATAGCCCGGCTTCTACCCTGGGCAAGTCAGCGGCGCCTGTCGGGCCTCTGTTCTTCTTGGAAAAGGGGTAAGCGCATGCCGCCACTGCAGCGTTCCTGGGCCTTTCAGGTGTGTGGCCCAGAGCAAGGGCTTAACCAATGGTAGCGGTTCTTCACATTGGTAGCACTTATTGCTTCTGTCACTAGTGGAGAGATTGACGACATGTCCGACTCTTTGCGACCCCATGGACTGTAGCCCACCAGGCTTCTCCGTCCATGGGATTCTCCAGGCAAGAGTACTGGAGTGGGGTGCCATTGCCTCCTCCAGCTATCACTAGTGGAGAGATTAACGTAATAGGTGATGAGTAATGACAGACCAGAGATTTGTGTGTCCGTCTTTGACGCGTGCATGCTCAGTTGTATCCAACTCTTTGAGACTTCATGGACTGTTGTCCACCAGGCTCCTCTGTCCATGGAATGTTCCAGGCAAGAAATATTGGAGTGGGTTGCCGTGCCCTCCTCCAGGGAATCTTCCCGACCAGGGATCGAACCCCAGTCTCTTGCATTTCCGCATTGGCAGGCGGGTTCTTTACCACTTGTCCACCTGGGGGCATGGCTTTACCTGGAACCCCCTGGTCCTGGAACTCTGAGCCTGAGGGGATCCTCTGAGTGGATCACACAGTGTTGGTGGGATTGCTCAGAAAAATGAGAATAACCTTTCAGCATTTGGGCCAGCTACTGTTTTGACAAAGAATTCATTTGAAGACCAAATAATCTTAGATGTAAATCCCGGGCTTGCCTCTTACTGGCTGTGACTCTAGGTAAGTTGCTAGGTGAATCGTGGTTTCTTCTGGTGTCCAGTGAAGTTGATGATACTGAGCACATCAGCTCCTTGGAAGAGTAAGAAAAGTCAAGTGTAAGTGGACCTGGGAACGGGGATTTGTCTCAAAGGCAGCTCAGGACAGGAGGTCATGGAAGGACCAAAGTGGTTTGGGGGTTAGAGCTGCTTACAGCCTTTAACTGTCCTGGAGTTGATATATTGTTCCCCCAAAACCCTGAAACAGAATCAAGAAAGGAATGAAGGGAAGGAGAGCTTGAAAGAAGATGTAAACATGTGGAGAGCAGGCAGCAGGCTGCCTGCCCACAGCAAGCACTCAATACAGGGAGAATTCATTCACAGGTGGCGTTTTTATTGTTGTGACTGTTATTGTTGTTTAGAGGTGTATTGGGGAACCCAGGTAGAAAGAAGAACTCATGCAAAGACACCAGGTGAGTGTGGGGATGGAAGGATGGATGGAAACTGGGCTGAATCTGTTCAAGGTTACAAAGCACCGAGTGTGATCTGTAAAGGATGGAAACTGAGGCAGGCTGCCCCTCCCCGACCTCAGACTTCTGGTTTCACCCAGTGACTCTACACGCAGGTCAAGAGCTCTTTGAATGGTGTTTGGTATCTGTGCATTTGTGTAGAGAAAGATAGAGCTTGCTGCCCTGAACGGAGCATCAGACACTGGGCTGGGCATGTCCGCTGCTGGTGGTGGTGGTTTAGTCGCTCAGTCGTGTCTGACTCTTTTCGACCCCATGGACTATAGCCTGCCAGGCTCTTCTGTCCATGGGATTCTCCCAGCAAGACTACTGGAGCAGGTTGCCCTGCCCTCCTCCAAGGGATCTTCCTGACCCAGGTATCAAACCCCAATCACTTATGTCTCCTGCATTGGCAGGCAGGTTCTTTATGACTACTGCCACCCGGGAAGCCAGACTTTCCATTTGCTGCCTGGCATTAGCTCCATTGACACTTGAGGAGGCTGAGGCTCGGGAAAGCTGCTTCTGTGGGAACTCAGTGCAATGCAAGACTACTCCCACTTCTCCTGGCTGCCAGCTCTGCAGTCTCTCCCTGGCGGCTCACTCATCATTGGACCTGACAACGTAAGAGGCTCCCATCCCTTCTCGCCTTCTCCTCCTGCCTTTCTTGGCCTTCTTCCAAAACTTTGGAAGAGCAATAAACCAACTCAAGAGACGGAGAAAGGCTATAGGAAGCTCAAACCTGAAATCAAGTTAGTCTTCATACAGCCTCCATCTGAGCTGCCTGAGAGACAAGCCCCACCCCCACCCCCCGCCGCTGTTGCGTTTATGTCAGTGGGGCAGCAGCCAGACTGAATGACTCAGGGGTCCCCAGCCTCCGGGGTCTCACGCCTGATGGTCTCGGGTGGAGCTGATGGAATAGTAATAGCAGCAAAGTGCACAATAAATGTAATGCGCTTGAATCATCCTGAAAGCATCCCACCCCCCACCCCAGTCTGTGGGAAAATTGTCTTCCATGAAGCCAGTCCCTCATGCCAGAAAGGCTGGGGAACCGCTGAAAAGACTGGCATACTTTGCTCCTCTTAATCCAGACCCCTCTGAATACTGAATGCAGAAGGCATTCCATGCAGTGGCCACATGCACGCTTAGGAGCTGGGCAGGTCTTGTCCAGAACCTGGCTCTGCCTTTCTTGAACTGTGTCATCTTGGGTAATCACCTATTCTCTCTGAACCTCAGATCTGTCTTCTGTAAAATAGGGCTGATAGCTCCCTCCAAGGTTGTTGTAAGGATTAACAGAGAAGGTGTATGTAGAATACCTACGCCATAATGGGCACTCACTTGAGGGTTAACAGTAGTTTTGGTTGTTATGTTTTGACCCAGTAAGTTCCAGGCCGTAGTCTTGATAGAAATGGGCTCCTCTGCAACTGCAGGCTTCCCTGGTGGCTCAGCTGGTAAAGAATCTGTCTGCAATGCGGGAGATCTGGGTTCAGTTCCTGGGTTGGGAAGATCCCCTGGAGAAGGGATAGGATACCCACTCCGGTATTCTTGGGCTTCCCTGGTGGCTCAGCTGGTAAAGAATCTGTCTGCAATGCGGGAGACCTGGGTTTGATCCCTGGGTTGGGAAGATCCCCTGGAGAAGGGAAAGGCTACCCACTCCAGTGTCGCTGGCCTGGAGAATGTCATGGACTGTGTAGTCCATGGGGTCACAAAGAGTCAGAACCACCTCTGCAACCACGGTCCTAGTCCCCAGCACGAGTGCGACAGTTCCTGGCGTGAGCTGTCATTCCCCCATCTATTGTTAAGGCAGACCTTGCTCATCCGTTATAGCACTTTTTCTTCCGAGCCGGAATGTGATTCAGAATCCTTCTTAACACAGCATCCCAGGCAGTCACTACCAGTTGGTTACCGTCGACATGAAGGGGCGTGAGATTTATCTGCATCCTGGTTCTGATGCCGTTCACAGTTTCTGCTCCCTTTATGCAGCCCAGGTTGCCTTTCTACTCTGTCTCCTTCTGTTTCTGTGAGTGCATCTCTGTGCTGTGTGTGTTTAAACCCTTCACTTAGGCTGAAAGACCATTCCAGTCATTTGTGTGTCGGTTTATTTGTACAGATTTCTATACTTTCAGAGTCTCGTTTACCATGTCACACCTGTAGCTTGGGATCTGCAAGTAACATCAGCTCATATCTGGGAAGGAGGGCGGGTGAGAATCAAGTTAAAACTTGGGAAAGCATATCCACTCACAGCACACACCATCAGCCACCTTTAGAAATGATAGAAGAGATGGTGTTTGGATATGAATTTGCAGTTTCAGAAGATTTAAAATTCCATTGCCTGATGACTGTAATCTCTAGGAGGCAGGATTAGAATAGAAAATTTATTCTGGAGTGTGATGCTTGCTGCTGTAACAAATAGGCCCCAGAATTTCAATGGCTTCACGTGTAGAAGTTTACCCTTCATGAAACTGTTTAGTGTGGGTGTTCCTGGTGGGCCAGTAGCTTTCTTCCATGAGGTCACTTAGGGATTCAACTTCCTTCCGTCTTGTCACTCCACTAACCCCAGGGGCTCCTTTACATCTGGGTGAAGGGGTAGAGACAGCAGACTGCTTCTTAACCACGGGGACCCAGCCACGGCTAGCATCACTTACACACTAACTTCACCGGGGAGAGCTTGCTCTTAATCCCACCCAGATGTGGCAGGGAGGTGGGGTTGGGCAGAGAGGCAGAAGATGTGGTCCCTGGCTGGCCCAGCAGCAACTTTTTACTCTTGGGGAAGAACGAGATGGAGGCAGCGTGAAGACCACAGACAGGCCCGCCACAGACAGGAGTTTAGGGGTGAGTACCCAATCAGCTGGGCAGGGTCCTGCCTGGGGAGCAAGTCTGAGTCCAGATGCTATTTGGTCATCTTAGGCATTGAGAAAGGCAGCTCACCAACCAGAGGTCAGTTGGCAGGGTCCAAAGCAAACCTGCCCAGGGACACCCCGCCCTGCCCAGGGACACCCCGCCCTGCCCAGGGACACGGCCTGCGTGGCCCTGCTGTTATCTCTCTCCCTCCTGGGGAAAGGATGCATCGAACAGTCAGCGTCTGAGGCCATTAAGCCTTCTAGTGGTTCAGCCAACATTCCAGATGATGCTAGATCCATCAGGAAGCTTTATTATTATAACGTCCCTCCCCAGGCAGCTCTGCTTCTAGGGAGAGACAGTACTGGTCACAGCAGCTTCTGCAGTCCTGTTTTGCAAGGCAGTTCCTTTTCTCAGGGTGCTTTACATTTTGGTCTCATGATCTGGGTTAATAGGAGTGTTCTCCTGACAGATGGGTCCCTTCTGGGTGTGCCAGCAAAAGCAGATTTCTGAACCTCCAAGGCTGGGGGCCAGAGGCTGGGGAATTCGCCAAGGTAAATGCCACCTTGTGAGGTCTCTGGGAGGCAGCCAGCAGCCTCCCCTGGGCACCACTCCTGCCTCATCACGAGG
The DNA here is from genome assembly GCF_032405125.1 of Capricornis sumatraensis. Taxonomy (NCBI): domain Eukaryota; kingdom Metazoa; phylum Chordata; class Mammalia; order Artiodactyla; family Bovidae; genus Capricornis; species Capricornis sumatraensis. The sequence goes on from NC_091086.1 coordinate 9,200,607, forward strand.
CATCTTTGGCTGGCCGGTGAGCATAAGAGAGCCACATTTGCAAACCCATAGGCCTGGGGCTGTTTCCAGCCGTGACATTCTGGCAGCTTCTTCCTGATCTCAGTATGGAAAGAAACAGGAAGGAGAGGAAGTGAGAGAGAGAGAGAGAGAGAGAGAGAGAGAGAGAGAGAGAGAAGGGAGAAAAAAAAAAAAAAAACACACAAGCCTGTGCCTAGTTTTCCCTCCAAAGCAAACCTTGTGAGCCTCATCTGTTCAGGATTTGGAACAAAGGAATCTCGGTGCTTTGATTATCGTGTCTGCAGTGGCTGTTGAAATAAGTCTGACACTCACCAGTGCCTTAGTAGGAATTATAATTACATCAGAAGACCTGAGGCTACTGAGTAAACCGATTAGCTGCTTGCTCTGAGTTGATAGGTTTTCCCCACCCCCAGGTCATAAACAGGGCCATGGGAGATGGCGGAAGAGCGCCGGGCCGCAGTACTCGAGGACGGGGCTATGTGCCTCCAGGAAGCCAAACCGACTGATGCAGACAGGGGCCCCACCAGACCAGCAGGCGCTCACCTGCTCCTGCCCAAGAGGACTCCCCGCGAGGAGTGCAGCAGCCGTGGTGAGCATCCGTGGAGCAGACTGATGCTGACTGGATTGCTAGGTGATGCTCTGGGACACCCTCCCCCAGGAAAGCTGAAGCCTTCTGCCAGGCATAATTACTGCATGGGTAATTACACGATTCAGAGCCTGCTGGAGAATCCTGGGCTGGTGCCAGAGCAGAGAGGCAGGGTTTTGGGACTGTGACCGGTTCCTGCTTCTCAGGGCTGAGTTTGAAAGAAAAGGGTAATCACTTGGCCTCCTGAGAATCCTAGCTGGCAGGGCCGGGACTTGGCAAGTGCAAAGCCGACAGAGCTCGGGAGCTGATGACTTCACTCTTCTCTGCCCACCGCCTTCCAGGAGGGCTCCCAAGGTTCTACCCTAAGCTCTTTCGTGCTCTCCCTGCATGAGAGCCCATCGCCCCTACAAACACCGCCAGTGCCAAGTACTCCAGCACTCACATCCCCTGCTGAGCTTCAGCCGTGCATCTCCAAGTCATGCTGGGCATCTCCTTCGGATGTCTACTGCCGCTCATCACGCTCCAAACTGAGCTCCACTCCACCTTACCCTAATCGGCAGCTCAGCCCTATTCTCTTCTCGGTGAGCAGCACCCCAGACTCCCAACCAGAAACGCAAAAATCCTCTAACCTTCCCCTCACCTGCAGGTCATCTGAGGCCAGGTCGTGCCATTTTTAGAGCAGACGTGGCTCCTTCACTCTTCCTGTCCTCCTGCCCCCACCCAGGGTCATCTCTGGCTTCCTTCTCGGGGCCTCTCACTGGCCTCCCTGCCTCCATCCTCACTCCCTTGAAACCATCCTCCCCACCACTTCCAAATCCATCTCTCTCAATGTGAATCTGAGCCACCTTCCCATCCTTAGTGCCCTTCAGTGGTTTCCCAGCACCCTGAGAGCCAGTCTTACTCCTTCGGGCTCTGCTCAGGGCCTCTCCCGTCCGGCCACACACCCGCACCGCGCCTCCTGCCACACTCACGCCAGTCAGCACTATTGGATGCCACAGTGCACTTCCCCTAGTTCCTCAGTGTGGCCTGGCTGTGCCTGAAAGTGTGTGTGGAGTTGAAGGACGAGCACCCTGGGCTCTGAAGCTGGACTAAGGTTTCAGTCCTGACTCCATCACCAGGTGACCGGGCAACCTTGAGCAAATCACTTGTCCTGAGTGTTCTTTCTTCCCATCTACAACATAGAAATATAAGTACCGAAAGAACCTATCCCTTGGGGTCATTGGGAGGGGTCAGTGGGATAACTCCTGTGGAGCCCTCAGGACTGAATTTGTACACAGTAGCTCTTTTATTGAATGTTTGCTGCGTGTCCCAAGGTGGATACTCTCCCCCGCCCCTAAAAAAAGATTTAAACTGGTCCACATCTTCGTTTTCCAGAGGGGGAGACTGGGGTCCTGAGAGGCAAAGGGGCCGACGCCTTGCCACCTGAGGCCCCTGACTCCTGAATCGAGCCTGGAGCTCTGTATTCCAAGGCCCAGCCCACCGAGTGTGGAGTCGGACAGCCCCCTCTGGACAGTCACATGCTCTGAGCTCTCCAAGGGCTCGCCAGAGGAATCTCTTGCCTACACAGTCCCCTGAGAAGTGCATGGGGGTCAGGGAGAAGAAAGCTGCAACTTGGTTTTGTTCCAGACGGAATGAATGAAGGTCTGATGGCTGGTGCAGTTAGTGGTGGAGTGGGGGCAAGTGGGGCTTCTATCCAAGGCTTGGGAAACTTTGGCTTGCCTGGTGGCTCAGATGGTAAAGAATCGGCCTGCAAGAGACTTGGGTTTGATCCCTGAGTGGGGAAGATCCCGTGGAGAAGGGAATGGCAACCCACTTCAGTATTCTTGCCCGGAGAGTTCCATGGACAGAGGAGCCTTGAGGACTACAGTCCATGGAATTGCAGAGCTGGACAGGACTGAGCGTCCAGCACTTAGCAGTTGAATAAATAACCTTGGGCAAGTGACTCAACCTTCCTGCGCCTCAGTTTGCTCTTCTGTAAAATGAGGGATCAAAATCCCCCAGGGGGTGTTGTGAGGATGAAGGCGCAAACGCACCCACGTAGTGCCCGAGACTTAACAAAGTCTAACTGGGGAGTGACCAGCACTGTCTGCAGCTCACCCATCTCCGTGTCCTCAACGTGCATTCCCTTTCTGGATGACAGAGAAAGGAAGACTTCCATGAAAACCCTAGATAGAGTTTTGCCAATTGGCAGTTCTTTGAGTTAATTCAGGAGCCTTAACTTTTGCTGCCATGTGTCTCTGACTCAGACTGCAGTTTTGCAGTGCCAGCCAGATGTGGTGACGGGCCCCTTTCCTGGGCAACTGAGCAGAGGCAGAAGTGCTCTGGAAGCTTCTCTTGGAGCGGGAGGGGGAGGGGTGAGCCATCTGATTCCCCAGGGTCTGCCTGGGTGAAGGCATTAATTCCAGTGATCGTGTCTCTGGCGTTGCCCTTGGCAAGGGGTGATGGTTAGTTCCTGTCCCATGCTCAGAAGCCTCACTTCTGACAGTCGCCAGGGAGACAGTGCCGCCGTCCAGAACGCTAGAGCCAGCCAGGCTGCGCTCCTGGGGCGGACTCGTCTCCAGACTCCGTGCAGTTCCATCTCACAACCATCCTTGGAATTTCTTCCCAGCGCCAGGCCCCAGCTCGGTCCTGCCGAGTCTCCCAGTGCTGGCTCCCACCGTCTGCCCTGGCTCATCAGGCACTTTCCCCTACTGCAGTTTTTCAGTCGCTCAGTTGTGTCTGACCCTGTGACCCCATGGACTGCAGCACTCCAGGCTTCCCTGTCCTTCATTATCTCCCAGAGTTTGCTTAAACTCATGTCCATTGAGTTGGTGCTGCTATCTAACCATCTCATTCTCTGCCGCCCTCTTCTCGTTTGCTTTCCATCTTTCCCAGCATCAGGGTCTTTTCCAATGAGTCAGTTCTTCCATCAGGTGGCCAAAGTATTGGAACTTCAGCTTCAGCATCAGTCCTTCCAATGAGTGTTCAGGGTTGATTTCTTTTCGAATTAGCTGGTTTGTTCTCCCTGCTGTCCGAGGGACTCTCACAGGTCTTCTCTGGCACCACCGCTCGGAAGCCTTCTCACCTACCACTGGGTTCCAAATCCGGCTCTTTCACCTTCCAGCTGTGTGGACTTGCTGAGCTCCTGTCACCTTGCTGGGACTCAGTTTCCTCATTTGTAAAGGTCAGTCGTGGTGACTGACGTTTGCACGCTTAGTCTGCAGCCCCCGTGTGGCAGCACATGTTGAAGAGGAGGTGGTCTGTGCGGGCAAGACACGTGGTCAAAGACCGGGCACGGGGCTGAGGGCGGAGAGGCTCCTTCCTCCTCCTGCATATCAAGCGTCTGCTGAGCCCAGAACATGCCCCTCCAGTTGAGGATCTGTCCTTCTGGGCCTTGCAGATTAGTTGGAATTGGAGAATCACAAATGAAACCCAGGAGGTGGCATGTAGGAGGGGAAGACAAGACAGTGTCAGCGGCTTTCATCCCGTCCTCACTGTTCAGAACACTTCGGTGCAGCCTGGCACCCACACCCTTCCTGTCCTGTGGAACCTGGCACGCACAACATCTCCTCCAGGAAGCCCTCCTTTACCTCTCGTACATCCCAGAGCTGGATGAGATGACCCTTCTCCAGCTTTCAGGTCACCATTACCAGGAGCCCAGCATGAAACTCCAGACCATGAGGCTTCAAGGTCTGAGTCAAAGCATCTTCAACCCACAGTGCTTGACACTGAAAGAAAGTGAAAGTGTTAGCCGCTCAGTCGTGTCCGACTCTTTGCGACCCCATGGACTGTATGTAGCCCGCCAGGTTCCTCCGCACATGGCATTCTCCAGACAAGAGTACTGGAGTGGGTTGATGCTGGGCAGGAGGTAAATAAAGCTAGTGTTCAGTTCCTTACCTGCTAACATTCTGCCATATTACAAAGGAGAGTTGAGGCAACTGAATGTGTACGTGTTTGCTGGGCTGAATTAGACTGAGCGGGCAGGGGTGCTAGGCCGGGAGAGCACGTGATCATGGCATCAGAAAGACCTGGGGGCGGAATTCTGATCCTAGCCCTGTGGTTTCTGTAGTCCTCTGGGGAAGTCATTTTCCTGCTGGAATCTCAATGAGCCCATAACTCATAAAATAAGGCTATGAATGACCTGAGGGACCCCGTATGAGATCCCTGCCGAGGTCAGAGACGAGGCAGAACCTGGAGATGAGTCTGACATTGGCCTTTCAGGCTGTTCAGGGATGGTCCAAAGACCCACGGCAGGTGGTCACTAGTTATTTTGCGAAAGTGCAGACTTGAAGGGGTCTCCTTGGAGGCCTAGAGATGTGGGAGGATCACTGAGCTGGAGGCTTGCACACGTGCTTACACACTCACACCCCCATCCCCAGCACGCACATCTTAAGACAGCTGCAGCTTTCTCTGCCCGTCCTTGGGCTCTTAGTAACAGCAAGAACATCAAGTCAATAAATAAATAAGACCCCTTTGTTTTGAGAGTCACGATGTCATCTAATGCCATACAGCGTTTGTTCGCGTGGCAAATTTCATCTTAATAGTTTCAAAAACAATTATCAACCTGTATGTATAGATGCGGTGGTTCCAAAGGGGGCATTTCATTTGTATCTTTCACTGCACACCGGGGAGGTGGCACACCGCAGTGGTATCTGTGAGCTGGAGGATTTGGGAAGGCTCCCGGAGCTCACCTTGGAGCTTCGGGGATTGACTGCAATAGCAGTTCTGCCCGGGGCCTGCCCTGGGGGGAGTCTGCATCTCAGTAGCCATCCCACCCAGGCTGCTGGGGCTCAGCCTGCCTCCCGGCTGTTCAGGAACCAGAGGCTACCTCTCTCAGCACCCTGCCCCAGTCAGCAGGCCCTTTTCTCAGGAGGGAGCTGCAGGCAGCCTCTGAGCATCAGGACAGCTGTTTCAAAGGCCCGTTAGACCCTCCCAACACCCTGTGGGCCCATGCAAAGAGCTGTACGCCAGAATTCAGTTCTGCTGGGGTATTTGCTAGGTGGGTGGCCTTCCTTATCTATAGAACGGACCACTCTGCACAGCCGGCATGAGGAATTCACAAGAAGTGTTCTGTCCAGTGCCAGGGCATAGCAGGAGTTGCAGAAAACCTAGCCCATCTGCCTCAGGCGTCTGGAAGAAAATTGGAAACAAATGTCCAAGAGTGTGGAGCTTCCCTGGTGGCTCATCAGTAAAGAATCTGCCTGCAATGCAGGAGACATGGGTTTGATTCCTGGGTTGGGAACATTCCCTGAAAAAGAAAATGGCAACCCAGTCTAGTCTTCTTGCCTGGGAAATCTTACAGATAAAGGAGCCGAGTGGGCTACAAAGAACCCTAATAGGGTCGCAAAGAGCTGGACATGACTGAGCAACTGAGTACACACACGCACAAACCATAGATTTACAAGGTAGAATAACAAAGTTGTCCAGGGTTAGAGCTTATGAATGGCTGCGTTGAGATTTGAACTCACATTAGACAGCCTGACTCCAGAGTGTAGACCCTTAGTCACCAGGTCTTAAAGTCTTCCCCAGAAGTGCCTCGTAACTCTCCCCTTCTATGCCTTGGTTCTTGTTGGTCTATAGACTTTAAATACCCTCCTTCCCATCTTTTCTCCCTTGGCAAAGCTATCCTTGAGTGTTGTCTCCTCTGAATGGTTTTCTTGGGGGTTAATGCTGACTCTCCTTTTTACACTGCCATAGTCAGCAGCCCCTTGCATAATGCTGTAGGCATATTTATTTCTGCTGGATGGCCAGCTTTTGGAGAGCAGAGACCGTCTCTCTCATTTACCATTCCAGCACCCAGTACAGCGCCTGTCACATAGAGGTGCTCATTGCTCATGAGATATTTGTTGATTGTTTAGGTGGCAATGCAAATGAAATCAAAGCACAGAAGGTCACCAGGACTCTGGGATAGGACTGTGTTTGGTGGCGATGAGTATTATGTTAATAAGAGCACGTGTGTCAGGTACTACATTGGGGGCTTCCTTTCAGTCCTCCTAATGACGCTACTGGTACTGCTCTTCTCAGGGCTCCCTTTGTGGGCCACCCACATGGCATGCGGGATCTGACCAGCGATTGAACCCATGCCCCCTGAAGTTGAAGCTCAGAGTCCTAACCACTGGACGGCCAGGGAATTCCTACACTTTTCTCATTTTGTAGGTGAGGAAACTGGGCCTCAAGCTGAGGAAATGACTTGGCCAAAGGCTAGAGCGTTATGTAACTGGGTTTCCAGGACAAGGGTGGGGCTGCCTGCCTCTCTCACAGCCTCTGCCTCTCATGTCCAGAGAGCTGCCCACAGGATTGGTTCAGCAGTCTGTGGCTTCCCAGTATCTACTGAGCACTTTTCCTCCATTTAATTCTTGGCGTTAGAAATTCTCCCCACCCTCAGTGGGAACTCACACTCAGACTTCCTGCTGCCCTTGCATCTAGGGCTAAGACAGCAGAGGGACCCCCATGAAGCTATATTTGGAAGAGGTCCACCTAGAAGTATGGAATCCATTTTTGGCAAGAGTGGCAGCAGAGACAAGCGTTTGTGGGGGCAGTGGTTCTGGGGTCATCTCCCTCGTGTGGCCATGGTGTCTGTGTTGAGCAATGGGAACATGGGCGGGGTTTCTCCTAAAGAGGCCTGGAATGTTGTCCAGGTAGAATGGCTCCCAAACCTAACACCTTGACCTCTTGGAGATTCTCTGAATTCCCAAATATCTTCTAATAACTTATTTCTCTGTGTTAACCAACTAGAGTGGATACTAATAGTTTGCTACCTAGAGCTTTGCCTGATAGATGCATTTCCGTAGGACAGAGTATGTGGGTTTAAGACTTAACCCTCTTCTGAAGGCAGCGTGGGCTCTGGACTGTCAGTGGGACCAGGCGAGAACAAGGCGGCATCTGTAGAAAATTAAGGAGAACTGTTATGCTGGTGGATCTTTGGAAGCTTTCTCCTTCTACTTTAGTACATTCACACTTTTGTGCTCACAGATCACCCAAGAGTGTTGTTAAAATGCAAATTCTGATCCCGGAGGTCTGGGCCAGGACCTAGGATCCCGTGTTCCTGACGCCTAGCTTCCACAGGTTTCGTTGAAGCTGGCAGCCTGAGGATCACCAGTGAGATGGTGTTCATGTGTCCTCAGGAGAAACTGTGAATGTTACGTAAATATCGACTTTGACTTCATGAAATAATGAGATCAGTCCTCTCCTGGCAAGTCCACGACTAACTATTATTCCTATCTTTGGTAATATCAGTTCTGTGGCACCGGGAGCTTCACATCTCATAATTAGCAAGCTTTGTTATGCCGCTCCTGTTCCTAATGAGGACATTTTAATAATTTGCTTTGTTGAAGAAACAGCATTGGTTCCTTTACCCCACAGTGCAGCATGAAAGGAATGTGGTTTGCTGTTTTTATATCCGACTCAGCCCAGGCAGGCTGAAATGTGTGAGGCACTGCAGAAACCCCAGTCCCCCAACCCAGGGGATACAGGCCGTTGAAGCAGCCAGCACGGCCTCTGAAATCATCAAGTCCTGGCCCCACATCTTTCCAGACCCAGCTCACATTATTTCCCATGGTCACCTGGCTGCAGGCCACTCTCAACTCCCTCAACAGGGCAGCCCTCTCTCTCTGCCAAGCCTGTGCACAGGCAGTGCCCAAGCCTGGAACAACCTCCCCACTGTCATCCTTACCCATCACGTCAACTCCTTTATGATCTTCAAAACCCAGTTCCTGGGTTACCTCCTCTAGGAAGCCTTCCTTGACCCTCATCCTTTATAGTCCTTACACTGACCTAAACCTTTAGCGATCAGTACTTCATTTTAAAACTTTTTCTTGGCTTATAGCTTGCAGTCAGTTCAGACCACAAATTTGGATATGCAAAATGTTGCTTTCATTATTATTCAGTAACTCAGCTTAATTTCAGCTTCAAGCCTTCATTCTGCCAAATGAAAGAAACAAAATTCTGATCAATTTAGGTTCTCCTCTGCCTTCTCTGGAATTGCATTTTCATGTCAGAAAGTTTTTGCCGTTGCTGGCAGGCAGGAGTGCAGAGGCATGGGGCAGAGCGGGGGCATTTGGTCTTTAGTCGTCTGTCTGTGCTGGCATCCACTTGACGTCCTTGACATGCCTCACTTCAGGTCACAGGTCCATGTGTATCCTGAGGTCTTCTCTGTATCTGAGCCTCAAAGCCTCTTTGAGTCCAGTTCATGCTCGCGCTCTCCCTTTCTCGGTCACAAGGAGATGGTGAGCTTTCTAGGATAAGGTCCTCTGACCCCCACTCCCAGACTCATTATCCAGGATGCCCCGTGAGACCATCTCGGTGTCCAGATCACAGGCCCCAAGGCTGTGTGGCTGCCCTCTGCTCTCAAGCCCACCTTGGGGACTCAGCTGGAGGGGAGGTCATAGTCCCTTGCAGGTGACCACCAGCGAATGCCTAGTCTTCTTTCCCTTGGTGTTCTCCTCCTCTTCACCCCAGTTCAGGCAAATTTTAGATACAGGGCAGGGGAGAGGGCGGTCAGGCCCGAGCAGGTAGCCTTCCAGATCTGCCATGTTTTTTCAGGTGTCCTTCACAGCTCTGGGTTTCTGGAATTCAGAGAGTCCACATAATCAAAGCCTTTCCTCTGAGCACAGTTAGGCCTTTGCCTGCAGTCGCCAGAGTCTGTTTAGGGACTCAGAAGTCAAGCAGGGTCTTCTTTGTTGTCTGCTTTCTAGGAGGCATCAGTGTGGATCACTCTGCCTGCACCCTGACCTGGGGAGGGGTCTCTGGGTGTTGGGAATAAGAAGAGAATAAACACAACAGACTCAGAGAGCTCACAGAGGGTAAGGGAGCAGCTGCCTCATCTCTGCATTTCCAGAACCAGGCACAGTGGAAGTGCGTGTTAGCTGCTCAGTCGCGTCTGACTCTGCCGTCCCACGGACTGTAGCCCACCAGGTTCCTCTGTCCGTGAGATTCTCCAGGCAGGAATGCTGGCCTGGGTAGCCATTCCCTTCTCCAGGGGATCTTCCCGACCCAGGGGTCAAACCCAGGTCTCTGGCATAGCAGGCAGATTCTTTACCGTCTGAGCCACCAGGGAAGCCCCAGGCATAGTAGAACAAGGGTTAAAACCAGCCGACATTTATGGAGAGTTTCTGGTGAGCTTGGCACAGTCCTACCTACACTATTTCATAATCCTGCACAGGAGGTACTATTTGTGTTCTTTAGCCAAAGAAACCAACGCAGAGAGGGTCGGGTAGCTTGCCCAAGGCCGCACTGCCAGCGTTTGCAGTCCCACTAGGCAGTGTAAGCGGAGAGCTATAACCACTGGCTCCACTTCCTCATATGCCCAACACTTGGCACAGAGCCTGGAATTTGGCTCTGTAATTTCCTAGCTGAGTGATATCAGATGAGTCACTCAACACCTCTGAGCCTCACTTTCCTCATCTCTAGAATGGGGGCAGTACACGTGGGGAAGACATGAACAAGGAGTGACTCGGGCTCAAGTTTGACGGACAGAGCTTTGAGTCCCAAGACCTGCATGCACAAAGTTCAGATTTCATCTTTTAGATTGCAACCCTTGGGAAGTCACATCCCCTCTGCCAGTGCAAGTCTCCTGATCTACAAAATGGGTACAGCCAACACCTCTGATAAGTAACACCCCTGATGAACATGCCTTGGTTCCAGCCGGGAGCATGGGCAGGGCAGGCTGGCTGTGGTTTTCCTAGGCAGTTGTTTATTCATTGGTTCAAGGTCACCCCGGCCTCACTCTGCAGTCAGACTCTGCCCCATGGAAGCTCCAGACAGCTCTGGCTGCCCTGCCCAGAGGTGAGGCCTGGGGGACACGAACCTGCAGGGTGACAGGTGGGACCTCACAGGTCTTGGCTGTGGCGCCCGCCTCCAGGCCCAGGGTCATTAGCAGCCAGGGCCTCGCCTGCACGCAGTGGTCTGTGCTGGCTGCCTCGGTTTCTTAGAGAGAATCTGATGAACGTGTTTCCCCCACAGCGGGGACTGCTTCCATTGTTTGTTTTTTCTCATTAGCTGCTAAATCATCCCGTGACGGCAGACTCTGCTGTCTCTGACCCAGTCAGCAGAGGTTGCGGTCCCCGCACCATGCCAGCCGCCTGGGGGAGGTCTGGAGCAGGGGACCCTGCCAGGCTCTGTCTCGGAGGATGCCAATTAGGTTAGCTTCTGTCCTTGGGCTTCCCTGGTGGCTCAGTGATAAAGAATCCACCTGCCAATGCAGGAGACATGGGTTGGATCCCTGGGCCGGATCCCTGAGTCAGGAAGATCCCCTGGAGGAGGAAATGGCAACCCACTCCAGTATTCTTGCCTGGGAAGTCCCATGGACAAAGGAGCCTGGTGGGCTGTAGTCCATGGGGTTGCAAAGGGTCGGACAGAGCTTAGCAACTAAACAACAACACCTGTCCTTGGAAACTTCTGGAGGGGAGGCAGGAACAGAAAGTTCTCCTTGATCACTGGCCTCATAACTCGGTGGAACATGATAGGGTGCCCTTGAGTGGGGGAAGAGAAGATATGAGCTTTCTTCAGTGTTTTTACTCTGTGCTAGAGGCCACCACGAAAGGCTGGCAGCTTTCGTGGACTAGAAAAAGCCAGAAGATAGGTGTCCTCATTCTGGCTGCTCTAACAAATGTTTATAACAACAAACATTCACTTCTTACAGTTCTGGAGGCTGGCAAGTCCACGATCAAGGTTCTGGCAGATTCAGTGACTGGTGACAGCCCACTTCCTGCTTCACAAGCTCATAAACATCTGTCTTCTTGTTGTGTCCTCGGGGGGGGGGGGGCGCAGCGGGAAGGGGCACGAGAGCCCTCTGGGGTCTCTCCTGTGTGTGTGCTCAGCTGCTCAGTTGTGTCTTGACTGTTGGTGCCCCCATGGACTGTATGTAGCCCACCAGGCTCCTCTGTCCATGGGATTCCCCAGGCAAGAATACTGGAGTGGGTTTCCATTTGCTTCTCCAAGGGATCTTCCTGATCCAGGGGTTGAGCCTGCATCTTCTGTGCTGGCCGGTGAATTTTTACCACTGTTCAGTGACTCAGTCGTGTCCGACTCTTTGTGACCCCGTGGGGTGCAGCATGCCACGCTTCCCTGTCCTCACCATCTCCCAGAATTTGCTTAAACTCACGTCCATTGAGTCGGTGATGCCATCCAACCATCTCATCCTTTGTCGTCCCCTTCTCCTGCCCTAAATCTTTCCCAGCACTAGTGTCTTTTCTAATGAGTTGGCTCTTTGCATCAGGTGGCCAGAGTATTGGAACTTCAGCATCAGTCCTTCCAATGAATATTCAGGGTTGATTTCCTTTAGGATTGACCGGTTTGATCTCCTTGCTGTCCCAGAGACTCTCAAGATAATTTTCCTGCACCACAGTCCAAAAGCATCAATTCTTTGGCCTCTTTTATCAGGGCACTAATCCCATTCATTAAGATCACAACCTCATGACCTAATCTCCCACCAAATGCCCCATCTCCTAATACCATCACATTGGGGGTTAGGCTTCAACATATGAATTTTCAGGGGACACAAACATTTAGACCATGGCACCAGGAAACAGGATTATATATCTTTCTGCTTCCCCAGCAACACTTAGTAGGTGTGCAATGAGCTCTCAGCTCCTGTTGATAAAGGACCAGAGAAAAGAGGGGAGGGGACCACCTCCAGAGGCCCCCTCCCACTTCGTCCCCAACTTTTGTAAATCTGGCACCTCCTACCCCAGTTGTTCTCCTTGGGTGAATGCTCAGCCTCTGAATACCTGCAGGAAATACTAAAGTCCCAGCCTGTCCACCCCCACCCCTTGCCTCTCTTGCTTCTTGAGGCCTTTCCTAAAGCAAACACTCGCCTCCTGTGTTTATTCAGGGAGGGAAAATTAATATCATTGTAAATCTACCTCAAACATAATTAAGAGGGTAAATCTACTTTTGAAAAAAAAAATCTGATCAGTCATCTCCAGACCAAATAAATAAACTTTTAAATATGGGCGATGTGCAGCCTGGGGCCTGAGCTCTGCTACTCTCTGCCAGAAGAACATGGAGGCGGAAAGAGTCCTGGGAGGAATCATCTCCTGCAGTCCCATCAGTGCAGAGATGAAGCTCAGTGTCCTCATCTGTGAAACGGCATTCGGAATATCCATCTTGGACGGCTGTCTCGAGGACTGTCTCTGCTGAGCCTCCTCCTGAATGTTAGCTCCATAAAGGCAGGACTGTGTTTGTTCCTTGCAGCACCCCAGGGCTTCCCACATGGTAGGTGCTGCCTGCTAAGTCACTTTGTGTCTCGCACTGTGCAGCCCTATGGACTGTAGCCCTCCAGGCTTCTCTGTCCACGGGACTCTCCAGGCAAGCATACTGGAGTGGGTTGCCATGCCCTCCTCCAGGGGCTTTTCCACACCCAGGATCAAACCCTCTTTTACATCTCCTGCATTGGCAGGCAGGTTCTTTACCATTAGCACCACCTGGGAAGCTCTGGAAGGTGCTGAATAAAAATAAAATCATCAGACTTTGAAACCCAGAGAGTGGCAGCAACTTGCTCAGGCTCACACAGCAAGTCAGAGCAGAGCTCGGAACTGAGGACGCCTGGGTCCTAACCTGGGAGCTGCTTCCATTAGCCCTGGGCATATATGGTTTGCTGCCTCATTCCACTGATTGCTACTGTCTGTGACCTTGGACACCACCTTTCTTTCCCTAGACCTCAGTTTTCCTACCAGTAGAATGGGTGTATTATTAGCAACCAGGCCATATCTCGACCTTAGTAATCAGTCCAAACCCTGTCCCATCTTCTCCAGAAGCTGGCCATTTTCTGTCCAGACTGTGGCCCACAACCTTTTCCCTACTATCATCAAAATCACCCTCTCCTCCTCTGACCTTCCTTTTTCTCTCTGTCCTCCCCAAGGGTGAAATAGTGGAATGCAAACATTTCCCAGCTGCCAGGCCAGTCCCACCAGTCAAGCTAGCGTGAGGGGAGCAGAGGGATCAGAGCCCCGCCTCTCCCACCCGCACCCCTGCTGAGACCGTAAGGAAAGCGGGGCTACCCTGTGATTTAAGTCTCCCTCACTCCCTCATCCGCAGTGCCGCAGAGTTAAAGATGACCTTGGCAAACGGCCTTATGTATTATCTGCCTGGTGCAGAGAGCAGAGTCAAAGAAAACCCGCTCAGAAGTCTAGAGAAGCTGCTGATGGGGGGCTGGGTGGGGGAAGGACAGGAAAGGAGGGAGGCAGGGTGGCAAGACATGTCCCCCAGGTGTTAGGGGAGATGAATTAAGAAGAGTCATGCCTGTGAAGCTCTGCGCTGGAAGAATCATCTCTGTGGAGAGATTGCACCCTGGAGCTTCACTAGGATGGGGCTTCACAGAGAGACACGGGGCAACAGCCAGCTCTCCCCAGACATACACCCTCACCGCCATCCTTTGGCCCTTCAGGCTGGTGGCTCAGAGAGGTTGCGGCCCTGGTCTAAACAGAGCTTCTAGAACCTTCTCTCCTGCCAAGGCCGGATCATGCTGAATGATGAAAGCAGCCTGGCACTGGGGCCCCCAGGCCTGGCTTCTACCATCTGGACTCTGCTGTGTGACCTTGGGCAGCCAGTTTACCTGTCTGGAGATGTGTAAATAAGGAAACTAACACCCAGCTCAGGGTAGTGATGGGCAGAACCACAGGGAATAACGGGTAAGAGCATGAATGAGGGAGTCAGGTAGTCCATCTTCTGTGATTCTGGGCCCGTGATCTAGTCTCCCCACTGAGCCTCAGTTTCTCCATCTGTAACATGGGCCTGCGCAGCTGTCTGCTTCCCCTTTTCCTGCTCGCACTCGCCCTTGAGCTGGACAGTCTCCGTTTCTGCCTCCTCCTTCCTGTGTGCCAGGAGGCTGACCTGGGAGGCCCCATCAACGAGGCCCTGCCTCTGGCTTGACTGTTCTCATTTTTATTTATGTGTTTTGGGGGATGTTCTGAGTCTTCACTGCTGCATGTGGACTTTCTCTGGTTGCAGGGAACTGGGCTACTCTGTTACGGTGCCTGGGCTTGCGGGGCTTCTCTTGCTTCGGAGCATGGGCTGTAGGCGTGCGGGCTCAGTAGCTGTAGCATGTGGACTTAGCTGCCCTGTGGCATGTAGGGTCTTCCCGGACCAGGGATCACACCTGTGCCCCGCGGATTCTTAACCAGTGGACCCCCAGGGAAGTCCTGGCTGTTTTAGGCAGAGTCACCAGCAGGAGATGCAGGATGGGAGGAGTGACTTCAAGGGACCCACCCCTGGGCTCCGTCCCATGGGACTGTAGTGAGGCGCTCGACCCCTCGACAAAGGACCGGGTCTCTCTCAGACCGCCCTCTGCACCCAGATCTTTCTGTCTCTAGGTTTTGACAACTTCCTTTATTCTTGGGATTGGCGTGCTAAAGGCACCCACTGTTCCCGGCCCAGAGGTTGGCACCATCCACAGTCTCCCCACACCCTGACATCACCACTGCCAACAGTCCTTTTGTTATGCTGCCTCAGTTTACCCAATCTGAGTGGGCCTTTGTGTCCTGCTGAGACCCTGACTGAAGCGGCTATCCCTGCGGCCACAGACCCAGCTCCATTGCCCTTTAGGCATTTCAAGCAAGAAGACGCCCCACAGCTGAGTGCAGCTGTATGCTACACCCTGAAACCTCACAACCTCTCACCTAAGCTCTCAGATAGCCCTGGGAGGAAGCGACTATGGTTCTTCCTGTCTTGCAGATGAGGAAACCGAGGGTCCAGGAACTGTTCTAAGCCAGGGTTCTAACTCTTCTGCACCCCCCAGCCCCAGCGTGGGCAGGGGAGCCTCTGAGCACACGCGGTGCAGACTCCCAAGTCTTGCTCTCTGGTGGACACGTCCTCCTCAGCCACTCTGGGAACACATCAGTCTGCAGTCGGGCTGATAATCAAGCAGGGTGACTTGATGAAGCCCGCAGAGCCTGACAGCCGATGCACGAGATGCTGAACCATTCTGTTCTATTCTGATTGTCATTAGAAGGGGACGGCAGAGGATGAGATGGCTGGACGGCATCACCGACTCGATGGATGTGAGTCTGAGTGAACTCCGGGAGTTGGTGATGGACAGGGAGGCCTGGCGTGCTGCGATTCATGGGGTCGCAGAGTCGGACAGGACTGAGCGACTGAACTGACAGTCCCCCTAAGGCAGTTCCTTCCTCACAGCCTGACGCCCCTGTTCTCCTGATCACCTTGACCTTGGACCCTGCCAGGTCAGGCCCACAGGAAGGGTCTCTGCACCCAGGCAGCTCCTCCTCCTTCACTCCTCAGGCCCTCCCCATCCCAAGCCTGCCTCCAGGGCCCTCTGTCACTTCCCACTTCTCTCCTTCTCTGCCTGGAGCCTAGGCAGCCGGGAGGAAACTCACTGTTACTTTGAGGATGTGAAATATAATTAGAGTCAAGGCTTCAGCTCAGAGTGAAAGGTTCAGGCTTGCAGTGAGTCAAGGTGGAATTTTGCTGCTGAGTGAGGGGAGTTGAGGAGGTGAGGGGGGACACCAGGCGGCCCCCAAGCACTGCTCATGTCCCATGACGTACATGGTGTGTCCTCCAGTCCTCATCCCAGAAGTCTCCTCTGCACCAAGCCGTGTCCTTGGCATAGAAGGTACGTAAATGCTGCCCAGGCCCTGCTCAGAAGCTCTCCATCCGCAGAGGAGACAGCTTGAAGCAGCAACCAGTGTGCTTGGTGCTCCAGCAGAGGGCACCTGGCTTTCCACACGCCCAGAGAGAGGACCCCTCCTCACCACGTGGTCCTCTAAGGCAAGCACCTGGCGCTCACACAGTCACTCAGTGAACCACTATTGCTCAGTGAATCCAATTTTGGCTTCCTTCGTTGGGTTACCCTCTAGGGGGACCCACTAAGCAGTGACTGGCCCCAGGGCTCTGGGCTGCCTTCCCGTCTCTCCGTCCCTTGTTTCACACATTCTCCTCCCAGCCTTGAACGGCATCTGTATACAATTTGCAGGATCTGTGATCATGACCTCCAGAATAACCCTCGGCTCTCTCACTTGCTTTCACCTCCTCCACAGCCTCCTGGGCCCAGGCTAGCCTCCTGCCTCTCCTGGACTGTTGCCATAGCTTTCAGACTGCCGGCTGCGAGTCACAGTCAGTTCACACATAACGTTGAGTTTTCCTGGGTGGGGAGTGGAGAGAGATTCCCCCGGGATCTGAAAAGGGAAGCAGCATGTATTGGGAGCCTCACTGTAATGAGAAGTCACAGGCCCAGAGAGGGAAAGTGAACAGGGCATGTCCAAACAGCCGGCTGGTGGGGCGACTGAAGCCAGAATCCAGACTGAGAGACAATCACTGTTATTACTATTTAAAAAATCAATCTCTTCTTATTTCAGCTCAGGCGTGAAGTCACTGGGGAGGATAAATTTTTACTCACCCTATGTTCTTGATATGCAGCTTAACTGCCCTGAGAACGGAGAGATCTGGGTTCAGAAGATGCACTTGCAGAGATGGCTGAGCTGCACACTTGGCACCTGCTCCTTAACAAGTTAATTGCTGGGCGCCTGTGCTATGCCAGGTGCTAGGACAGTGGCGAGCAGGCCAACCAGGCCCTTGCTGTCCTGGGCCTTGAAGTCCAGTGGGAGTGACAAGGCAGCAGGCAGGTGAACAGACACATTCACAAGATGCCTTTAAGTTGGGGTAAGACCACAGGGGCTTTCCAGGAGGCACTAGTGGTGAAGAACCTGCCTGCCAGTGCAGGAGACTTAAGAGACATGGGTTCAATCCCTGGGTCAGGAAGATGCCCTGGAGGAGGGCATGGCAACCCATTCCTGTATTCTTGCCTGGAGAATCCCATGGACAGAGGAGCCTGGCGGGCTACAGTCCACAGGATCGCAAAAAGTTGGACACGGTTGAAGGGATTTAGCACGCTTGAAAGCACTATTGGAAAAATAAAGTGGACCGATGAGATAAGACACCTGGTGGAGGCAGGGGCCGACTTTGGCTAGAACGGTCAGAAATATGAGTGGGGCAGTTCTGCTGAGCCCAGAAAGCTGAGAAGGAGCCGCCAGCCACAGGAAGACCCTGTGTTGGCAGAAGCCACAGAGAGCAGGGTGTGGAGGAAGGCTTCAGGGAGGTCTTTGGGAGCATAGCCAAGAGTGTGGACTCCACTCCAGGTACAAAGGGAAGCCATGGAAAGGCTCTATGCTGGGGAGTGATAAACCGATGTGAGAAAACTAAGATTTTTAGGCAAGGAAATGAGCCTAAGAGCCTTACTGGGGCATGGCTTTAGCCCCCGTCCTGCAAAGAGACCAGATGGGTTTCCCGGAGGGTACGCCTGTCCAGAAGCCACACCCACTCCACTCTGCAAAAGTCTCTAAGGGTTTATGTAGAGGTAGCAGGAAGAGGCTGCTCAAGCCGGGCCGCCCTGGGATTGGCAAATAAAAAATGAATCCCCATTCCTCACACAGCTTCCAGGTCATGAGTTATTACAGCGACAGCCTGGGACTGCTGCGTGGATCACAGGGACGGTGGACTATCCACAATTACACAGCAACCATAGGCCTTCCCACATGACAGTGGAGAGTTCACAGAGCCCCCCACGTGAGGAGGACTCTCCCTCCCTTGGCAGAGCAGAGTCGAGAGAGGTTGAGAACGCTGAGCAGTGCCCCTTGCTCAGTCGCGAGATCTCGATAGTGACCCCCCCACTCCATCCTGGCAGGGCCCTGAAGCTTCTGAAAGATCAGAAACACTGGCAAATTTACCACGTTCCCTCGCCTGCCTGAAGGAGTGCTCTTTATTCAAGCTAACCCTCCTCCAACTGCGGAAACTGGGGTAAAAAAAGAACCCTAGTGGGAATTCTCGGGTGGTCCAGTGGTTAAGACTCTGCGCTTCCATTGCTGGGATGTGGGTTTGGTCCCTGGTTCGGGAACTCAGATCCCGCGTGCCGTATAGCATGGCCAAAAAACAAGCAAGTGAGCAAACAAGACCCCAGCACAATGGGCAGGCAACAGGGCTGAAGTGTGCCGCCAGCAGGATAAGAGCCCCAAGCACTTGCTGTCCCTGGTGGCCACACCCAAAGGTGAGCAGAAGATAACAGATCTGATTCTGTTCACCCTGTCATTCTGCGCTGGGGTGTGTCATCTCTGCTTCAGTGACCCCATCTGTAGAATGGGGATTTAGGGGTAGGTAATCTCATAGGGTGACCTTAGGTGAGCGACTTCTTAATGAACCCCAGGTTCCCCAGCTGTGAAATATTGGTGGGAAGAGCTGTAAAAATAAAGTATGTACATCCCACCTTGCTGAAAACTAGAATATACTAATATCAATCGTCTTTCCACTCCCTTGCCCATCTGTTTTCCTCTTTTTATTCTTGCTAATTTTCCCACTTATGGACATAGCCCTAGATAACACATTTTTAAAATATTGCATTAAATTTGAGATTGAAATAAATGGAATCACACAGTTAAAAAACCCATAAGCTTGATCACCTTGGCTGTGTGACTTGGGACTAGTCCCTCCCCTCTCTGGGGCTCTGTTTCCCGTCTCTAACATAGGCTGGATGGGGGCGGTGGGAGAAGGCTGACTGCTGAGGCCCGCTTCTGCGCTCGGCTCTACACTGCCCGTGCCCGAACGCTCCGCAGGACCGCATGGCCTCTCCGGCTGTGTGCCAGGCCCGAGGCAGGCCTTTGGGACCGGCCAGTTCTCATCCGGGCCCTCTGGAGCCTGTTGCCATTGCTCCTCAGTCCCTGTGACTATGAGCCTTCTCTCTGAGCTCAAACCAGCTTTGAGTCAGCTCTGGACGGCAAGTGCCGTCTCCATTCACCCCAGTGGGAGGGATTCCCCTTTCTTGACTGAATGAATGATGCTTTGAGTGTTGCCCCAGAAAAGTGGGCTGGACTATTTGATACTCATCCCCAGCAAGCTCTCTTCCTGAAACCTCTGCCTCTGGCCACCCAGGTGACTGAGCACCTTGTCGTCCTTCTTGACAGCAATGGCAGAACCACCCAGCAAAGCTCCCCTCTCTCCTCCTCTTTCTGGCCTCGTTTGGATGCTCCAGACAATGATGGTGAAGTAGCGTCGTAAAGAGGCAGAGAGGTCTGCGGTGGGGCAGCGTGAACCTTGGCTCCGCCGCCTGTAGTCCATTCTGCCTTGGCGAGGGCCCTCCCCTCTCTGAGGCTCAGTTTGTGCATCTCCCAAAGTGAGACTGTGAGACCTCTTGCAGGCTTCTTAGGAGATTCAGAGAACACATCGGAAACACCTCAGACAACACCTGGCACGTTGTAGAAGCTCAGGACCTGCTGGCTCCCTTTCAGCTCTCCCATCCCCATAATATAGTATCATCTATAAAGCCAGATGGGGAAAAGATGCTCCACTGTCAGCACCTGTTCCAAAGAGGCATCCCCATCTACAGATTTGTAGCACCTGGGCTCCTAGCCATACACCCAAAAGTCAAACTGAACAATGGTCATAATAGTTACTCATCCATATCACACTGAACCAGGGACTCGAGTTAAGTCACAACTCAGACATGCTAGCATTCACTATGCGGCAGGCTCTGTGATGACCCCTGGGAAGAGAAAGATGGATAAGGAAGTGTAGCATTGAAATTAAAAGCTTGGTTTGCAAGTCAGACACACTGGAGGATTGGACTGAGTCGTAAACTCCCTGTGTGGCACTGGGCGAGTCCATCACTTAAACTCTCCAGACCTCAGCTCCTAAATCTAAGGTGTCTCCGAGTTGCTGGAAGGATTACGTGAGAGGTACTTAGTAAGTGTCTGACTCATAGCAGCTATCAAAATGCAGAAAGGTGTCAGGACTCAATCTGGTGTGGAGAAGAAACTAAGACGTACACGCAAATATAAACACACAGAAAGATGCTTCTCAGGTCAAAGAAAGCAGACAGAAGCACGCTTCAGTTCTCTAAGGATAATTGATACCAGTAAAATACCACTTAAGAGTCTTCTTAAAACAAGGGTCAAAATATCCATTATAAATGGTAAAAGAAAAAGGTTTGAATGGGGGGCCATACTTTAAAAAACTGAAACCGAGAGCTTGAAAACAAGCCTTTCTTATCTCCTGTTAGCAAAATGTAGGTTATATTGTCAAATGTGCTAATGTTTTTTCATTAAAAATAGAAATTCTCAAGTGTTGATTTTTTTTAGTGGGGGGGGATGAAATTTTTAGAGAAAATCATGTCTGAGCACAAAACATTCTTCATTTTGTGTTTGATTTTCACAGCGTGGCAATAGAGGCATCTGTGAAGATATTTTAGAGATTTATCAGTTTTCCCAAGAGTATCTTCCAATCATTAGACGATGAAATTTTCTTCTGAAACATCTGGCGTCTTTGTCCGTTTTCTCTATTTGATCGTTAACTAGTTCAGTTCTGCCACTTCTTCATCTTTAGTTTAAATGTGATTGGAGCAGTCATCCAGCCACTCTGGCTAACTTTCTGAAATCTGGCTCTGTTTAGAGATTTGTCCTGTTTCTCCATTGCATTTTCTGATACTATAAGCAACAAGCTGAAGAAAACCAACCAAGGCATGGATGAGATGAGTAAAGATAGAAAATGGTGTCTGTGGAGAGTAATACTTGATTGGAAAGCAGCTAGCTCATTAGTCAATATTTTTGGGTTAGGAGGAGGTTTACGTTTCTCCTAAATCTTGTAACTGTACAATAATAATTGTCAAAATCAGAGAAACTGACAAAGATTTCTAAAGGAACTCAGAATAGAGAGCTCACTAAGATTGCTTTTTTTGAGTGGGTATTCTAGATATTTAAACATGCACACTTAACAAGGTCTGAATCTCACTGATATTAATATCTTTACTCAGGAATAATGACATTATACTTCTATAATGTTTGGACTCTTACTACCTCTGTTGGGATTCAGAGCAGGCTCCCCCCAAATGTGCCGTTAATTTTTCTGCATTAAAGTTATTTGGGAAACAGCTGCTGAAAAATAAAGATATTAAAAAATAACCCCAACACTTTGACCCACCTCTTTCCCCATGAAAGCAAGAAATAAATCTCGCATTTGAATGTATCCTCCCCATATTAGGAGGTTGGAAAACATTCTTATCACCAGAGTTGGGGAATTCAAGGCTAAGAAAGCTGTGTAAACCAATCTCATTACTTCTTCATTAGTCTGTTACCCTATGCACAGACACCTTTGTTCTGCTAAATCTTTGAAGATAATTGTTTTTAGTCTAAAACTGATCTGTAAACCAGCCTACCTTGTCACTTTGGGGGTCTCATTTCTAGGGGATTGCCATGCATGTGAGTTTTGTTTTTTTCCCTGTCAATCTGTCTTTTGTCAATTTCATTAACAGATCAGCTAAAATAACTCAAGGGCTTCCCTGGTGGTTCAGAAGGTAAAGAATCCACTTGCAATGCGGGAGACCTGAGTTCGATCCCTGGGTTGGGAAGAGTGGCAACGCACTGCAATATTCTTGCCTGGAGAATCCCCATGGACACAGGAGCCTGGCAGACTGCAGTCCATGGGGCCGCAAAGAGTCAGACACGACTGAGCGACTGAACTGAACTGAACTGAACTGATATTTAATACACTACTGATATAGGTGGGTTTAATTCTGCCACCTTGCTATTTGTTTTATATTTGTCATTTCACCCTGTCTTTTTTGAAAATTAAACAAATATTTTTATTATTTTATATTTTTCTTGCAATGACTTTTGTTTTACATTCTATAATTATTTTTCAGTGGTTATTCTAGAAGTTTTACTGTACATCCTTAGCCTGTAACAGTTTCAGTTCAGTTCAGTCGCTCAGTCATGTCCGACTCTTAGCAACCCCATGAACCGCAGCACACCAGGCCTCCCTGTCCATCACCAACTCCCGGAGTCCGCCCAAATCCATGTCCATCAAGTCGGTGATGCCATCCAACCATCTCATCCTCTGTCGTCCCCTTCTCCTCTTGCCCTCAATCTTTTCCAGCATCAGGGTCTTTTCAAATGAGTCAGCTCTTCGCATCAGGTGGCCAAAATATTAGAGTTTCAGCTTCAACATTAGTCCTTCCAATGAACACCCAGGATTGATCTCCTTTAGGATGGACTGGTTGGATCGCCTTGCAGTCCAAGGGACTCTCAAGAGTCTTCTCCAACACCACAGTTCAAAAGCATTAATTCTTTGGCGCTCAGCTTTCTTTATAGTCCAACTCTCACGTCCATACATGACCACTGGAAAACAAATAGCCTTGACTAGACAGACCTTTGTTGGCAAAGTAATGTCTCTGCTTGTTAATATGCTGTGTAGGTTGGTCATAACTTTCCTTCCAAGGAGTAAGGTCTTTTAATTTCATGGCTGCAGTCACCATCTGCAGTGATTTTGGAGCCCAGAAAAGTAAAGTCAGCCACTGTTTCCACTGTTTCCCCATCTATTTCCCATGAAGTGATGGAACTGGATGCCATGATCATAGTTTTCTGAATGTTGAGCTTTAAGCCAACTTTTTCACTCTCTTCTTTCACTTTCATCAAGAGGCTCTTTAGTTCCTCTTCACTTTCTGCCATTAGGGTGGTGTCATCTACATATCTGAGGTTCTTGATATTTCTCCAAGCAGTCTTGATTTCAGCTTGTGCTTCCTCCAGCCCAGCATTTTTCGTGGTATACTCTGCATATAAGTTAAATAAGCAGGGTGACAGTATACAGCTTTGACGTACTCCTTTTCCTATTTGGAACCAGTCTGTTGTTCCATGTCCAATTCTAACTGTTGCTTCCTGACCTGCATATAGGTTTCTCAAGAGGCATGTCAGGTGGTCTGATATTCCCATCTCTTTCAGAATTTTCCACTGTTTATTGTGATCCACACAGTCAGAGGCTTTGACATAGTCAATAAAGCAGAAATAGATGTTTTTCTGGAACTCTCTTGCTTTTTCAGTGATCCAGTGGATGCTGGCAATTTGATCTCTGGTTCTTCTGACTTTTCTAAAACAGCTTGAACATCAGGAAGTTCACAGTTCACATATTGCTGAAGCCTGGCTTGGAGAATTTTCAGCATTACTTGACTAGCGGGTGAGATGAGTGCAATTGTGCGGTAGTTTGAGCATTCTTTGGCATTGCCTTTCTTTGGGATTGGAATGAAACCTGACCTTTTCCAGTCCTGTGGCCACTGTTGAGTTTTCCAACTTTGCCTGCATATTGAGTGCAGCACTTTCACAGCATCATCTTTCAGGATTTGAAATAGCTCAACTGGTATTCTATCACCTCCACTAGCTTTGTTCAGAGTGATGTTTCCTAAGGCCCACTTGACTTCACATTCCAGGATGTCTGGCTCTAGGTGAGTGATCAAACCATCGTGATTACCTGGGTCATGAAGATCTTTTTTGTATAATTCTTCTATGTATTCTTGCCGCCTCTTCTTAATATCTTCTGCTTCTGTTAGGTCCCTACCATTTCTGTCCTTTATGGAGCCCATCTTTGCAGGAAATGTTCCCTTGGTATCTCTAATTTTCTTGAAGATGTTATGCCCAGTGTCCGAGTCCCCAAAACTGAGAGAATAAGACATCCACAGCAATGCAAAAGCATAAAGGGGTTTATTGCTAGCTCGAGCTAGGGCTCTAGTCTCATCCAGCGCAGTGGCGTCTTGACGAATCACAGCTGCTTATATACAGGCGGTCCTTTGTCTCAGCAATAGTGTGGTTGACGTGTGGTGATTGGCTGAGCTGTATGCGCACGCGCGAATTTTGAATCCTGCATCTCTATCCGGATTGGCTCAACTTTGGCTCAGACGGGGCCCTCTTGATTGGCTTGGGGGTGTAGTTCCTGGAATCATGACCCAGGTTTTAGGCCTAATGCGGCCTGCTGAGCCTGTCCTGGCGCTGGCCCTAACAAAGAGATCTCTAGTCTTTCCCATTCTATTGTTTTGCACTATTTCTTTGCACTCATCACTGAGGAAGGCTTTCTTATCTCTCCTTGCTATTCTTTGGAACTCTGCATTCAAGTGGGTGTATCTTCCCTTTTCTTCTTTGCTTTTCTCGTCTCTTCTTTTCTCAGCTGTTTGGCCTCCTCAGACAGCCATTTTGTTTTTTGCATTTCTTTTTCTTGGGGATGGTCTTGATCCCTGTCTCCTGTACAATGTCATGAACCTCCATCCATAGTTCATCACGCACTCTGTCTATCAGATCTAGTCCCTTAAATCTATTTCTCACTTCCACTGTATAGTCATAAGGGATTTTATTTAGGTCATACCTGAATGGTCTAGTGGTTTTCTCCAGTTTCTTCAATTTCAGTGTGAATTTGGCAATAAGGACTTCATGGTCCAAGCCACAGTCAGCTCCCGTTTAGGTTAGGACTTTTGCTGCTTGCTGAACAATGCAAGAACTTTACAACCAAAGTTCCATTATTCCCTTCTTGCTTGTTGTGCTATTGTTGTTAAAATTTTTACATCTGCATATGATATATATTGTGACTTTTAAAAACATTTATTTGCCTCTGCCAGTCTTAGCTGCATCATGTGGGATCCAGATTCCTGACTAGGAATCAAACCGGGCATCCTGCATTGAGAGCGTGGAGTTTTTTAACCACTGGACCACTGGGGAAGTCTCCATGTTGTGATTTTTATATTGTGATTTTTAAAGTAACCTAAATATTTCATTTGTAGTGTTTTCCATTCCTTCGTACAATTTTGTGTCTCTGGCAGGAATCACTTTCCTTTCATTTCTTTGGTGTATGCCCTAGTTCTTGTCTGATGAAATTACATGTTTGTTGATTTTTAATTTCCATTTGCCTGAAAATATCTTTATTTTGTTCCATTTTTTTTCAGGCTTTTGTTGTTGTTGTTGTTCGTATAATACTAGGAGTACTT
This sequence comes from Capricornis sumatraensis, assembly GCF_032405125.1. Classification (NCBI taxonomy): domain Eukaryota; kingdom Metazoa; phylum Chordata; class Mammalia; order Artiodactyla; family Bovidae; genus Capricornis; species Capricornis sumatraensis. The sequence goes on from NC_091086.1 coordinate 9,225,923, forward strand.
TGTTATTTTTAAAATTTAAGCATTTTAAGAATGTTTTCTGAAGTTCAGCCATTTTTATTGAAAAGGTACCTAACAGACTCATTCATGTTTCTTTGCAGATAATTTGGTTTTTTCTTTGTGACTGACTGCTTTGGAAAATTTCTCTTTGTCTTTGATTTTTAACAGTTTGACTGTGAAGTGTGTAGGTGTGATTTTGTGTGTGTGTGTGTTAATTCTTTGGGAGGTGTTCACTGGGCTTCTTGAATCAGTGAGTTAGTGTGTTTCATAAACTTGGAAACCCTTGCTTATTATCTTTCCAAAGATAATTTTGGGACTCCAAAAATGTGTATATTGAACTTCGACATGACCCGCACGGTGCTTATGCTCTGTGAGAAGCACCTGTTTAGTTTGGCTGTTTCCCATCGTTTCTGCCTTTCAGCAACTGATCGCATCATCTGCCGTGTTGTGTCTACTGTTAAGCCCATCTAGTAAGTTAGTGCTTGTTGATTCCAGGTAACTGCTGAGAGATAGTAGACTTTAGAAGGCTCATATTTTCCTCCATTGCGTCCATCCCTTCCTTTATCATCTCTAACACTGTAGTCATAGTTAATGTTTTTATCTGACTACAGTATCCAGATCACCTGTGAATCTGTTTCTGTTGTTTGCTTCCTTTTCTCTTCCGCTTCCTGCCTCTTCACACATCTTACAATAGTGACTGTATGCTGGACATTGTGTGTTAAGGAAATGTGGAGGCTCTGGATGATTTATTCTATCACAGAAGCTTCTTCCTTTCCTCTGTCAGGGAACAGGGTAAAAGGCTGAGTCTCTCAGCCCAGTCAGAAACTGAGATGGGTCATTGATGGCTTAACCAGGCTTCCCTGGTGACCCCGTGGCAGAGAATCCGCCTGCCAATGCAGGAGACACGTGTTTGATCCCTGGATCAGGAAGACCCCCTGGAGGAGCAAATGGCAACCCACTCCAGTGTTCTTGCCTGGAAAATCCCATGGACAGAAAAGCCTGGTGGGCTAGAGTCCATGAGGCTGTAAAAGAGTTGGGCACGATTTAGTGACTGAACCGCAACGGTGGTGGGTTGCAGTTTTTGACAGACTAAATCCACCATCTCTGGTTTGTCCTCGTTCCTTGAGTGTGACTGTCGAGTAAGAGCCCCACTGATTCTGTGTTCTCGTTCCACAAAGGGGGAAAACAGTCAGGCCCTCATGTCACGTCCTCTCCGCCTCGTGGGACTCTGTCTCTTAAGCACCATGAGATCGTAAGAGATTTTCATTCCAGTTCTCCTCCCCAGCTTCCATGTTACCTGTGCTGACTCAGCACTGAGCAAGGTCCCGTAGAGAAAATCAGCCTTACATCTCTGACTTCTGCTGTCCCTAGTCTGTCATGCCAGGCCATCATTACAACTCTGCTGGATTCCGTTTCCCATAGCATTCAGCCTCTGCTTGGACCAACGCTAAGCTTCAGTTAACGTCCAGAATCACAAATGCCCCCAGGGAAGAAAGCTATCAGTAATTATCAGCTTATGTAGGAAGAGCTCTTCCTTTTCTGCAATTTAGGTCCACTTACTTCTCTTTTCCACAGCTCTTTGATATCTTCACATTTTCTACTTTCGCAGCTTTTTTTTCCCTTTCTAGTTCTTGCCCCGGGAAAGTTGGCCTGCCATGATATACTGCTTCCTCCTTAAAAGACGTCATTTATCTTTTTAAGTCAACAAATTAAACACTAGTATTATTAATTTACATAGTAAATATTAGTTTAGATTTACCCTCATATGGGTCAAATATTTGCTTAGTATTCCTCAGACCACCTGTCTGGGTTAAATTCTTTCTGACTATGCAAACATCTTTAAGAATGTGCTTTGGTGAGAATCTGTTGATGGTTAAACCTTCAGTTCTTATTTGTCCAAAAATATCTCGTTTGCTTGTTCTTTTTTTTTTTCTTTTTCTTTCATTCTTGAAACATAATTTCTCTGCTGTGCATGCAGGTGGCCAATTATTTTTCTCTTGGCTCACCAGAAATACTACGTCGTTACATTTTGGCTTCCATTGTTGAGAAGATAGCTGTTAGTCTAATTACTCTTAATTCGTAGGTGGTCTAACTTTTCTCTCGGATTGCTTTTAGTATTTCTCTGGCATAGACTGTGACCTGTCCTGCGCTTTTAGAACTGAACTTTCTAACTGAACTGTTTACTCTCCAGATAGTCATAAGCAACTACCCCGTGTGAGATCTTCTCACTCTATCCCTCACATCTTTTAGCATCTTTCGTTTTTTTCATCGTCTTTCTAGCCTACATTCTAGATACCTTTATTTATATCTACCTAATTGTTTACCAGTTCTCTCTTTAGTTGTTTCTAATTTGCTCTTTAATTTATCCATAACCATCCATTGAGCTTATTACGTTTTAATTTAAAATATGTTTTTAATTTCCAGATGTTCTATATTAGTCTTTCTCAAATCTCCTGACATTTTAGAGCATCTTAATATTTACTCATATTTTCAAGCCTCTCTTATGTTTTTACACATGTGAACATTACTGTCTCATATTCTGTGTCTGATGAAAATTCTAATATCTGAAACTTTGCTGATCTGATTTTGATATCTGTTGTTCCTGCTTGTTCTCTATTATAGTGTCTTATATTCTTCTGTGTTTTGCAGTTTTTGACAGTGAATTTCCCTTGGAATTTATCTTTGAGAATTTTTTGAGGAATGAGTTAAAATTTCAGTTCAGTCCAGTCCAGTTGCTCAGTCGTGTCTGACTCTTTGTGACCCCATGAATCGCAGCACGCCAGGCCTCCCTGTCCATCACCATCTCCCAGAGTTCACTCAGACTCACATCCATTGAGTCAGTGATGCCATCCAGCCATCTCATCCTGGGTCGTCCCCTTCTCCTCCTGCCCCCAGTCTCTCCCAGCATCAGAGTCTTTTCCAATGAGTCAACTCTTCGCATGAGGTGGCCAAAGTACTGGAGCTTCAGCTTTAGCATCATTCCTTCCAAAGAAATCCCAGGGCTGATCTCCTTCAGAATGGACTGGTTGGATCTCCTTGCAGTCCAAGGGACTCTCAAGAGTCTTCTCCAACACCACAGTTCAAAAGCATCAATTCTTCTGTGCTCACCTTTCTTCACAGTCCAACTCTCACATCCATACATGACCACTGGGAAAACCATAGCCTTGACTAGACGGACCTTAGTTGGCAAAGTAATGTCTCTGCTTTTGAATATACTATCTAGGTTGGTCATAACTTTTCTTCCAAGCTGTAAGCATCTTTTAATTTCATGGCTGCAGTCACCATCTGCAGTGATTTTGGAGCCCCCCAAAATAAAGTCTGACACTGTTTCCACTGTTTCCCCATCTATTTCCCATGAAGTGATGGGACCAGATGCCATGATCTTCGTTTTCTGAATGTTGAGCTTTAAGCCAACTTTTTCACTCTCCTCTTTCACTTTCATCAAGAGGCTTTTTAGCTCCTCTTCACTTTCTGCCATAAGGGTGGTGTCATCTGCATATCTGAGGTGATTGATATTTCTCCCGGCAATCTTGATTCCAGCTTGTGTTTCTTCCAGTCCAGCTTTTCTCATGATGTACTCTGCATATAAGTTAAATAATCAGGGTGACAATATACAGCCTTGTTTCTTATAGTCACCTGGGAGAAATACCAACCCTAAACCATTTCAAGTTAAAATTTCTACTTAAGGTTTCTCAGACCACAAACCCAAGTGATTGAAAGCATATGGTTACAAATTCTCTAGAAACATGAGTCACCTCCCTTCTCCACTTCACCCCTAGCATCAAAGTCAGGTCAGGCAGATTTTCTGTATGAATTTATTTCTCATTCACCTTTACATTAAAAGTGTAACCCTTTGAGATCTCAGATTTAAGTGGGGAGGCTTTACCCACTTGGCCTCCTTTACCTACGGCTTCCAAGCAAGGTTTGCCATGGCTAGGAGTGACCTCTGAATGTGTAACTAATTCTTTATGAATCATTATTTAAAGGCCGTAAATCTGCTTTCAGAGTCACTAAGTTCATGGTTGCCCCAGGCTATATCATCCCATCCCTCTTTAGACGAGAGAATCCTGATGCTGGGACCTCCGGAAGGAGCTGGACTAACGAAGCCAGGCAGCACGCTAGGGAACTTATGGTCAGTGTGAGTGCTGGTGTTCCTGCTTGCCTTCTGCACACATGAGAGTAAGCCCTGCTGTCTCTACTCCAAGTCAGAGGTCTGTTGTCAGAAGCTAATGAAACAAATTCTCACATGACCTGAAAAAGTATTTGCCATAACTCAGATCTTTTGATTCCCTGAGTTCTTTTTAATACAAAAAGATTTTAGTTCCAACCTTAGACCATAATGATGTTCTTGGCTAAAAGAACCTGCTCTGATATGAGGAACTGACATTAATTGATAAAATGCAACTAATTGATAAAATGGATCATCTCTCAACTATGTTAAGAATGTTATGAAGGAAAACTGCAATGATAGCTGCTTTACTGCTGATGAAATCACTGAACACTTGATTTAAATCCAGTATTTCCAAAAGTGTGTTCCTTGAAACATTAGGTCATGCAAAGGATCTTTAAATAAGGACAGAAATGGTAAGGACCTAACAGAAGCAGAAGATATTAAGGAGAGGCGGCAAGAATACACAGAAGAATTATACAAAAAAGATCTTCATGACCCAGATAATCACGATGGTGTGATCACTCACCTAGAGCCAGACATCCGGGAATGCGAAGTCAAGTGGGCCTTAGGAAGCATCACTTTGAACAAAGCTAGTGGAGGTGATGGAATTCCAGTTGAGCTATTTCAAATCCTAAAAGATGATGCTGTGAAAGTGCTGCATTCAATATGCCCGTAAATTTGGAAAACTCAGCAGTGGCCACAGTACTGGAAAAGGTCACTATTCATTCCAATCCCAAAGAAAGGCAATGCCAAAGAATGCTCAAGCTACCACACAATGGCCCTCATGTCACACGCTAGCAAAGTAATGCTCAAAACTCTCCAAGTCAGGCTTCAATAGTACATGAACCGTGGAATTCCAGATTTTCAAGCTGGATTTAGAAAGGGCAGAGGAACCAGAGATCAAATTGCCTACATCCACTGGATCATCAAAAAAGCAAGAGAGTCCCAGAAAAACATCTACTTCTGCTTTATTGACTACGCCAAACGCTTTGACTGTGTGGATCACAACAAACAGTGGAAAATTCTGAAAGAGATGGAAATACCAGACCACCTGACCTGCCTCCTGAGAAATCTGTATGCAGATCAAGAATCAACAGTTAGAACTGGACATGGAACAACAGACTGGTTCCAGATCAGGAAAGGAATACGTCAAGGCTGTATATTGTCAGCCTGCTTATTTAACTTATATGCCAAGTACATCATGCAAAATGCCTGGCTGGATGAAACACAAGCTGGAATTAAGATTGTTGGGAGAAATGTCAACCTCAGATGTGCAGATGACACCACCCTTATGGCAGAAAGCAAAGAAGACCTAAAGAACCTCTTGATGAAAGTGAGAGTGAAAAAGTTGGCTTAAAACTCAACATTCGGAAAACTAAGATCATGGCATCTGGTCCCATCACTTCATGGCAAATAGATGGGGAGACAATGGAAACAGTGAGAAACTTTCTTGTCTTGGACTCCAAAATCACTGCAGACGGTGACTGCAGCCAAGAAATTAAAAGACCCTTACTCCTTGGAAGAAAAGCTAGGACCAACCTAGACAGCATATTAAAAAACAGAGACATTACTTTACCAGCAAAGGTCCATCTAGTCAAAGCTATGGTTTTTCCAGTGGTCATGTATGGATGTAAGATGTGGGCTATAAAGACAGCTGAGCACCAAAGAATTGATGGTTTTGAACTGTGGTGTTGGAGAAGACTCTTGAGAGTCCCTTGGACTGCAAGGAGATCCAACCAGTCCATCCTAAAGGAGATCAGTCCTGAATATTCACTGGAAGGACTGATGCCGAAGCTGAAACTCCAATACTCTGGCCACCTGATGCGACTGATTCACGGATTCTGGGAAAGATTGAATGAGGAAGGAAAAGGGGACGACAGAGGATGAGATGGTTGGATGGCATCATCGACTCAATGGACATGAGTTTGAGCAAGCTCCAGGAGTTGGTGATGGACAGGGAAGCCTGGCATGCTGCAGTCCATGGGGTCGCAAAGAATCGGACATGACTGAGTGACTGAACTGAAATGGACTGAAGGAATGTTATATAATAAGCTTTCTCCTAGAGATTCACAACATACAATATAATATTCACGAGTCAGAGAAGTCCTGCTATTTAAAAAACTCTGTTTAATTTTGTTTGATTCAGTGTTTTCAAATCACATTTAACCACAGAAATATAAGAAATTTGGAACAGTGATAATTCATTTTTTAAGATAGAATTCACTTCTGTCACAGAAATTTGCCAACCCTCAATGAACACTGAGAAGTGGTTTATAGAGATAAATAACACTTATTCAGCAAATTCTTATTGAATGCCCACTATACTGTGGGCATTCCACTGTGAGTATACAGTGATGAGCAGAACAGACATGGTTTCTGTCTTGTGGAGCTTCTGGTAGCACTGGGCTGTCAGGGGAGGCATTAAGAAAGGAAAAGTGAGTGGTTAGAAACCTAAATACTCCTCAAGTTATGGAACAGGCCCGTGAGCCAGGCAGTTAGCTCGGCTATTTGCACCCTGTCTGGAGGCTCTGAAACCTACTGATGTAATTGCACTATTCGAGAGAAACATAAGAAAAAGTAAATCCAAATACATTTATTTCTGGAATAGCAGAATTTACCTAGGAAAGGAAGTTCAGGAAAGACAGGTAAGAAGTAGGTCATTTTAAGGCTTTTGGAATCTCTGGTGGATTTGAAGGTCCCTCCTAAGTTAAGCTCTGTAACAATGTCTGAAGTCCAGCCAAGTCCTGTAAATGTTAACTGGAATGACAGTGGTGGTGATGGTGACCCATATCGTGATGGTGGTGGTGTTGGTGACGATGATGGGGATGGTTGTCATGGCAATGGTGGTGATGATTGTGGTGATGGTTATGATGGTGACAAAGCCAGTGATGACAGTGGTACCGATGGTGGTGGTGGCGATGCTGGATGATAATGGTGGTAGCAATGGTGATTCTGTGACGGTAATGAAGACGGTAGTGACAGTGATGGTGATGATGGTGATGGTGGTGATGATAATGATGACAGCAGTAGGAATCTCCACCTCCTTCCTTTCACTCAATACTGCATTTAGTTGGTCACCAAGAACTGTGAGTCTACTTATTAAGTTACCCTCAAATCCATCCTCTCATTCCTCTCTAAAATTCCATTTCCCTGGAACAGGCCCTAGTCCTCTCTTAGTGACCAGCTTATCTCATTTCACTGCCTCTAACTCACATTCTTCCAATCCCTACCCCGCACTGTGCTAATGTAATCTTCCTAAAGTTTAAGACTGACCACAGTTCTCCTTTGTCAAGCAGGCTCTGGAGTTTCCTGAAGGTCTATCCTCCAGACATCTGGGTGCCTTAGCAGGGATTAAAGACTCTCCACAGCTTCCCTCCCCAGCCGTATCTCGTCCCCTCTCATTGTGTATCCACTCAGCCCACCGCACCCAGTCACTCCGCGCACATGGACACATCCGTGCCTTTCTCAGGACCCTCTCCTTACTTTTCTATTCTTTCTTGGCTTTTAGCAAAACACAGACAAAACACACACTTGTCCTTCAGCTCCACAGTCAGAGCCTCTCTGGGGCTTTGCGTCGTCCTTGGCCCTGGAATATCAGAGCCTCTCTGGGGCTTTGCGTCGTCCTTGGCCCTGGAATAGACTGGAATGTTCCTTTGCCCGACCTCCTGTAGCGCTCTCTGCCTGTGTCTGTGTGGCCTTCGCCACATGCAAGGTCATGCTGCTGTCTGTCCATGCGGGGTGGGAGGCGCTGTTTGGAGGCACATACCGTGTCTGGACTTGCAGTCCATTCTCGACCCCACACAGCGTAGAACACCAGGGAGCGGGTACAGGCACCACAGGGCAGCCGCGATCCAGAAGCTCACACGGCTTCTTCTGTGATCTGTGTTGCCCAGGTTTTCTTTTCACCGGGTTGGTAATCCATTCTCTTTTCCTCTATCCACACAGTTTCACTTATTTGCACAAAGGTGTGTGTGTGTGTGTGTGTACATATGCATGTGCACATACGTGTGCATGTGGGTGGTTTTGTGTGCCTGCTCATGGTGAGGTCTGGGTGGGCTGGAGGGAGACTCGGTTCTCGGTGCTATAGAGCGAGGACTCTGCCTTCTCCTAGCCTTTAGGAAGGTGTTAGAATGAGAGCCGTTTGTCACAGGAGGTCTCAGTGCGCTATCAGTCCCTGGGAGGGACCAGGACACATCTCTTGACCTCTGAAAGGAGTGAACCCATTCATCCACACATTGATTTCACGAATATTTATTGAGTCATCTGAGCACCATGCACTGTGCTAGGGGCTGAGGGTGCACAGCTGAGCCAAAAGGAGCAAAACCAAGCGCTGTTCTCACGGTCCTGCGGTCAGTTGCTGTACTAGTAGGGGGTGGGGGCGGATGGCAGTCAAGGCAACGAAGCCGTGAGATGAGTGGGAGCAGTGACACGTGCTACAAAGGAAACGACACGGGGGACGCGGGCAGGTGGTGCTGGGAGACCGGAGGGCTCTTTGATGGCAAAATCTGGGAGGACTCCTTGCAGAGGCGGCATTTGTGCTCAGGAACAGAAAGGGCTCAGATGTGTAAACATCTGAGAGAAGACGGAAGGCCACTCCAGGCCAGGCAGAGAGAAGAGAAGGAAGACGGTCGTGATTGGACCACAGTAAATGAGAGGGGGCATGCTGGAAGCAGAAGTCAAAAAGAGAGCAATGGCCAGGTCACGCAGGGCCTTCTGGGCCGTACCAAGGAGTTTTATTCTAAGGGCAGCAGGGAGGTTGCTGGATGGTTTTAAGCAGGAATAACAAGTTACCATTGATGCTTTTCAAAGCTCAGCTGTGTGGGGAAGGAATTGCAGAAGGGACTAAGTGGACCAGAGAGGCAGTCAGAAGCTATCCAGGCCAGGGCTGGTGCTAACAAGGAGCAGGGTTAGCGCATCGGCGTCTCAGAGTGGTGAGATGCAATCTTTCCCTCCCTCCTACCCCCCTCCCTCCTCGGAAAACCAGCTGGCCCTGGAGAGCTCCCAGCGAATGACATCATCTTCAGCTCCGGGCTGTTTGATATGCAGGGAACTCGTCCCAAGGGTGTGCTGAGGCCACACACCGAAGCATGAAGCTGCCAGTGTGTGCCAGAGGGAGAGATAAAGAAAGAAAACCTGGATGAGTCCGTCGTGTGGCCCAGTACTGGGTCCAACACCCTTGTCCAGCGCGTCCTGTATAATACAGCAGCCCTGTGAGGGACAGCCCTGTTTTGCAGATGATTCCTATAACCCTGATCAGGGAAGGATACTTGGAACTCACATGATCTGCACCCCTGTCTCAGAATTTGTGTGCATTTGTTAATCATATCCTTTTGGCTCAGGCGGTAAAGAGTCTGCCTGCAATGCAGGAGACCTGGGTTCGATCCCTGGGTTGGGAAGATCCCCTGGAGAAGAGCATGGCTACCCACTCCAGGATTCTTGCCCAGAGAATTCTGCAGACAGAGGAGCCCAACGGGCTACAATCCATGAGGTCACAGAGAGTCGGACACGACTGAGCAACTAACACACACATCCTTAAGTAGAACTCTTACTGTGTCTTAACCGCTTTGCAAATGTTATTTCTCATAACCAATTCATTAAGTAGGAATTATCATTATCCCCATTTAACAGGTGATAAAAACTAAGACCCAGAGATGCTAAGTAACTTGCCCAAGGTAGCACTGAGCCAGGATTTAAATACAGGTCTATGGTGTCCACATTCTTTTTGACTCCACCTGATGCCCTCTCCCCTCTGTTGTCTGTGAGCTAGAGTAATGGAGAGATCTCCACCCGACCTGTGCCCTTCAGCAGGCTAATGCATCTCTTGTACACATAGTGATTGAGCTGTTCAGTGGCAAAGTGATCATTATGGGAGAGTAAGGACACCTCCTAGGAAGGCTGGGCTGTCTTGAAAGGGAGTTCATTTCCAGTTACAGGGAATTCCCTGGTGGCCCAGTAGTTAGGACTCCGTGCTTTCACTGCTGAGCGTTTCATCCCTAGTTGGGAAACTAAGATCTTGCAAGCTGTGCAACGTAGCCAAAAAATACAGAAAGAAAAAGCATAATGGGGCATTTCCAGCTACAATTCCTTACAAGCAGTGAGAGGGTCTCAGACTGGAAACTCAGAGTGAGAAGGAGGTGGACCTGGGATGTCCGTCTTACTTAACCTTCTGTCTCTAGATTTAGCAGAGGGAGTGCTCAGTAACAGGTGCTGAGTGAGTGGATGGACGGGTGAGAGGTGAACACAGGCTCAGCCTCCTGTGAGATCGTACGGCTGATCCAGTACCTGGTGCAGTGCAGACAGGCAGTGCAGGAGCGCCCCGTTATGACTCTTGCCCACACAGTCCACGCTCTAGTCCCGTATGCTAATGTCACATGCTTGCAAGGGCATGGCCTGTCCTTGGTTCCAGTTGACCACTGAGGCCTGTGGGGATGTGACCCTGTGCGGCCAGGTCATCATTTTTCATTACACAGATGTCATACGAAATTATCTGATTTTTAGAAGACTGTGTGTCCCCAAGAAAATATATCTAAGCGCTATCTAGATGAAGTCCCTTGGCCACTATGTTGAGACACCCAATCTAGAATCAGGAGGAGGTGAGCCAGAATGGGGTCTGGATTGTTGACCACTAAGAAAGATGGGAAGGTCCCGGGAGCCTCAGAGAGGAAGTTGCATTTTGCACGCCGGCTTATCCAGACTCAGGATATGATCAGTGTTAATTTTCCAGCTGTCATCTCAGGATTTCAGTTAAGTCTTGTCTAATATCGCAGCCAAGCTCAGTCATTCTGTAGAGGGATTAGAATGGCTCTTGCCTACAAAATGGGGCCAAGGTGGCAAAGACAGAGCAGAGGCTTTTGAGGCCCGAGGAAGGGGGGAAGGTGGCTTGATGCATGAGCCCCATGAAGTGCTGCATCTTAGAAACCAGGGCTGAGCAGCTCCGCCGTCCTCCCCAAATGGAGATTCACCACCCGTGGCCAGACTCAGGATGTGAGTTTTATTTTCTTAATCAAGAGAGAAAATATCTTTGCAGGCACGATTCCCAGTTGGGAAATTCTTTCTATGTTCCATTTAATCCCTTCTGCGGCAGCGGAGCCTCCTTCGGTTGTTTCTTTCCCGTTTGTCACCCTCTCCCCCCGCCCCACCCCCACGCTCCTCTCCCTTTTTCTTGTCCCCACCCTCTTCCCCAGCACCACTCAGAGCTTGTGGGGCGGGGAGAGGGAAGTGCTCGTCCGGGCCCTGTCTGGGGTGGATTTTTAATCCAGGCATGTTGCCGACACCCAGTGCCTAGCATTTGCACCAGGTATTTAATTAAACCAGGGATTCCCAGGGGATTTGAGAAACTGGCTGGCAGGGAATGGGCTCTATCTCCACATCTTATTTTGACAAGCGCTGTAATTATCCTTCGTTGCTGGCAGGCAAAGCAGAATCTCTTTCCTTCCAGCCCCATCTCCTTAGAATAAGAGTACTCAGGCTCCTCTTCGCCCCACCAATCAACAGTCTGCAGACCTAGGTTCACCAATTAGGCTGAGACTGAGCTTCGCCGTTACTCAAGCTAATGCAGGTGTGCCACTCAGTGTTGTCAACAGCATCTGCGGGGCCGGCTTCCGAGCACCCGGTCCCCCCGCTCGGGATTGTTGTTCAGTCGCCCAGTCCTGTCTGACTCTCTGTGACCCCCATGGACTGCAGCACGCCAGGCTCCTCTGTCCTCCACTATCTCCCAGAGTTTGCTAAAATTCATTGCTCAAATCCACTGAATTGGTGATGCTATCTAACCATCTGAGGGCAGAGCGATTGAAGTGGGAACCATGCCCTCCAAAGGGACAGAGGTTACTTCAGGAGCCAACATGTGTGGAGCATCTTCCATACCTGTCTGATGTTTAATCTTCTCTGTCACCTGCCAGGTTGGTATCATCCCATTTTACAGATGAGGAAACTGAGACTCTGACAGGCAAAGTCATACTGTCAACTGCAGTGGCCTCAGGACTCTCCCCCAAGGGCTGTCTGGCCCCACAGCTTCTGCTCCTTCTACATTATGGCACTGTGTCCCAGGTTCCTCCACCCCAAGACTCTGCCCCAAGCAGTTCTTAGGCAGATGATGGAAACGCCAGCATGTCAGGAGCAAACACTCCTCCAGAGTCCTGCTGTCCACGCTGCCCAGTTTGCAGGGAGGCTGTCAGCAGGGGTGTTCCTGTTGGACTCCTCATGGAGTCCTCATGAAATGAACTTGGATGGCGTCTTCGAAAGCCCTGGGAAGGACTTCTCTGGTGGTCCACTGGTTAAGAATCCTTCCAATGCAGGGACAAGCGTTTGGTCCCCGGTCAGGAAACTAAGATCCCACATGCCTCAGGGCAGCTAAGCCCATGAGCTGCAACATCAAGTTATTGAGGCTGTCCTATAATTTGGGGGCAGCAGGGGTACAAAGCACGGGTGGAAAGTCACTGAGGAAAGGCTAACAGGATGGAAACACTGATCAGACCCAGCCCGGTTTCTAGGTGCCTGTGATCCAGTCTCTTGCCTCAGCACAGGGCAAGGCTGGGCCAGTGTAGACCAGCCTGCCAGGAACTTTCCATGACCTGCTCCAACAAGGAACTTTCCAGGACAATAGCAACTATTAATACTTGCCTGTTGATTGAACATAGAATACACCCTAGACACAGCATTATCCACATGAAACACATCTCAAGACTCAATTCTCAAGACTCCATAAAGCAGGTGTTATTATCCCCATATGACAGATGAGCAAAGTGAGGCCCATCAAGACCACTTTCAGGTCACACAGCAAGTGGTTGGCCTGAAAGTCTGTCTAAACCACCGTGCTCTGAACCTCCCTCCATGCTGCTGTGTCCCAGGGTCCCTCCAGGGTTCTCTTGGAGGAGCTGCAAGAGACAGTTAGGGGTGAGGACGAGGAAGAACGTCTCTGAGGTGCCAGTCTCGTGAGATTCCTGGTCCTGCTCTGTGTCCCGCTTCCAGTGCTTCAGGTGGCCCCACCCTCGTGCAGTACCGTCAACCCTTCCCTTGCCCTCGCTGCTCAGAGATTCGCTCCCCAGGCCAGAGCGGAGCCAGTGGAGGGCATGGTGTCAGCAGGGAGAGAGACAGAGGGCTGCGGGCGGCCCGCTGCAGATGGGCCCGGAAGCAGGCTGGAGCCAGCTGGCCCGCTCTGAAAATCTGAAGTGTCTCTTCCGATTATCTCTTTTCAGCCCCATCTGCAGATGGCTCATTTCGTGAGGGAGGCCCTGGGCATTTGTTCTAGAACCTGAGCCGTGATGAGGACAGGCAGGAGCACTTGGCTGGGACGGGGAGAGACACCCCTTAATGCCCCAGAAGATTTCTATGCCCTCATCTTGCGGTCGGCTCCAGCTGCCACATGGGGGGGATGCTTGCTGGTCTGTAGCCTCGATTCTAATCGCTGACGCTGCCTGCTAAAGATTCCCTAGGCTGTCCTGCCTTCGGATTTGGACAGACCGGGGCTTGTATCTAAGCATTTCCATATTCCAGCTGTCATGACGTGAGCAGGTCCGCTGGTTTCCCTTTCCGGAGAGGCAGTGCAGTGAAGCACGTGGACTCCAGAGCCCAAACTGCCTCCCAAGGCTCCAGTCCCCACTCTCTGTGCCAGCCCCTTGCTGGCTGTGCAACCTTGGCCGAGTGACTTGACACCCCTGGGCGCCTCTCCTGAGCTGTAAACTAGGATTCCACCGGTATCCACCAAAGGAGGGGCATCTTCGTGCACTGAAAGGACGCGGCACATAGGAAGCACTCGAGTGTGTTAGCCTCTGTCAGGGCAGGCGAATATTTTCTGGAATGAATATGGATAAACTGCGGTCAACAGTTTTCTCTCCTGAAAACTGTCCATTGTGAAGCCCGATCAAACGGGCGCAGTCTGGAGGAGTGACGTAGGCAGGCGGTTCCGCCCCCTCCTGCCATTTTCCCCGCCTCCTCTCTCCTGACTCTCCCTGGCACTCTTCACGCAGCAGCTCGTGCCATAAGCGTTTCCTCAGGGCCTGTGTGCCAGGCTTTGCCCCTGGGGTTAGGTCCCCGGCAGTGAACACTGTGGGCCCTGTCCTCTCAGGGACAAACAGTCACAGGACTGTGGTGCAGTGCTGAATGGGGATCACGGAGGATCTCTTTAAGAAGCTGATGTTGCAGTCACGTGCGTGCTCATCAAGTAGGGTCTCTGTGACCCTAGGTGACTATAGCCTGCCAGGCTCCTCTGTCCATGGGATTCTCCAGGCAAGAATACTTGGGTTGCCGTGCTCTCCTCCCGGGGATCTTCCTGACCCAGGGACTGAACCTGTGTCTTTCTGTGACTCTTGCACTGCAGGTGATTCTTTACCACTGAGCCATCGGGGACGCTCAATGCTAGAGCCATATGACCGTTGTTAGGAAGAGCATTTCTAGACAGAGGGAACTGCTTGGGACGATGAACTCGAAAGTAAAGTGCCACCATCAAAGATGCTAATTATTTAAGCTGCTCTTGCCATTTAAGATTGGAAGACTAAAACTGGGTGGGATGTTAGGGGAAATGTCTCTTCAAGCTGCATCACTGGACAGGTGGGATGCCAAGTTCACCTGTAGAGAAAGGTCACAGCAGCCTGGGGTTGAACAGAGTGACTCCACTCAAGGTGACAGGAGGACTCTCAGAGTGACCCCGACAGCTGTCAGCACAGCCGTCAGCGCAGCTGTCAGCTTGTGCGGCCCCTGGGGCCGGCTGGGAGTGACACTGGGTACTGCCGTCTAACCTACCTGTGCCTTTCCCTGAACGAGGCAGCCAAGTGCTTACTCAGGGAATTGAAACTCTGATGGTCCCTAGTCTGTTATTATGTTTTAATGAGCTGGAAAAGCACAAACAGAAACCTTAAAGGC
Source organism: Capricornis sumatraensis (assembly GCF_032405125.1). Classification (NCBI taxonomy): domain Eukaryota; kingdom Metazoa; phylum Chordata; class Mammalia; order Artiodactyla; family Bovidae; genus Capricornis; species Capricornis sumatraensis. The sequence goes on from NC_091086.1 coordinate 9,240,948, forward strand.
ATCAGCCATGACACAGAAATCTAATAAAAGAAAACAAAGTGCTTATAAATCCAAGAGTTGTTTAAAATCCAGAAATTGCAGATTGACGTATGCAGCTGTATCTTGCTAGCCCCTAAACAAGCTGAGTGACCTTGAATAAGTCCCTTTTCTTCCCAGGACCTCAGTTCCTCCATCTGTGAAATAAAGGACTGAAAAAAGGATCCCTGTGTCCTCTTCCATCGCATACAGGCTTTGATTCAAAGTATCTCTTAAGGCAAGTCTACCCTGGGCCATGCAGCATTTTTAGGCATCTTGTCTGATCTGCTCTTGAGAAGCTTCTTCCCAATCCCACCTTAAACATCACTCCTCAAGGCAGCATGCACCATCACCCTAAACATAATCACCTTCTCTCTGTTACCACCTACATTCCCTTTGCAAATTTGATAGAAGTCCCAGGTGGCTCGGTGGTAAAAAAAAAAAAAAAAAAAATCCGCCTGCCACTGCAGGAGACGTGAGTTCGATCCCTGGGTCGGGAGGATCCCCTGGAGAAGGAAATGGCAACCAGTTCCAGTATTCTTGCCTGGGAAATCCCATGGATGGAGGAGCCTGGTGGGCTCCAGTCCATGGGACAGCAAAAGAGTCAAACGCAACTTAGCAACTAAACAACAACCACCACAAAGAATAAATTCATTGTCTTCAAAATTATACTTCTATAGCTTCAAAGTACTGTTTATATTACTCTTATTCAAGCTATCACAATAAACCCACAATTAGTTATTTGCATATATGTCCAGTTCCCTACAAAGCAGCAACATATATTAGTCATTTTTGGCTTCCTCTCCAGTACTGTCTACAGCATACCCTGGCTCCCCAAACTGTAATTGCACTTGCTCTGTGTGCCGATTAGGATGGCCCTCCCGTCCCCTTGGCCTTGAGGTAGGCTCCTATTCATCCTTCAAAGTCCAGCCTCCAAGTCCCCTTCTCTGTTAAACGTTCCCTCTTCTGGCTACGTGAGTCTTACTTTTCTTGTTGTTGTTTTCCAGTCGCTAAGTTGTGTCGTCTCTTTTGTGACCCCATGGACTGCAGTACTCCAGGCCTCCCTGTCCGTCACTATCTCCCAGAGTTTGCCCGAGTTCATGTCCATTGAATGGGTGATGCTATCCAATCATCTTTCGAATCCTTCATGTCTATCCACCTTCCATTGTCAAGGATATTGCATGCTGTCAGGGTCTATGTATTGTCAATACCCCCTCTAGGTGGGGTCCTTGAAGAAGGACATTTCTCTTCTGCATCCATCCCCAGTGTTGGCCCGAATCTGTGAGGGAGTTGGTCCAAGTTAGGGAAACTGGACTTAATTGCCAGACAATGATGGGGCTTTAAACAGATGTGTCTGAGCTCTGACAGATAACATGGACAGATGCCCATAAGTCAGCAAGCTCCCAAAGCTGTAGACCCCTCAGCTTAAGCCCTAGAGAGCATCCAGACTGTCATTCCAGTCCCAGCCAGATTTCTACTCTCCCAGCTCCCTCCTGCTTTCCCCTTGTCCATGTAAATAAGGCTGACAGTATTTCCCAGGGAACGTCCAGCTACTTGCTCACTGCTGTGTTTCTGAAGTTGGGAGAGTTGGGTGTCCATAGATAGTTCAACCATAGGCTTACACTATGAGTCAGTGAAGCTGCGCAGTCATGTCTGACTCTCTGTGACCCCATGGACTGTAGCCTGCCAGGCTCCTCCATCCATGGGATTTTCCAGGCAAGAGTACTGGAGTGGGGTGCCATTTCCTTCTCCAGGCTTACAGTGTGAACTATGTCTATTTTGTGTAAATCAACTACTTTGTCATGAGAACGTTTATGCGACAACAATTTTAGTAAAGTCAGTGGTCAGCATAAAGCAGGTTCCTGAATTCTTCCTGTGGAGCCTGCACTGGGCGGCAGCAGGAAGAGCCAAGCTCGCTGCGGGGCAGACAGAGCTGTCAGATCAGCCACCTGCCCTCCAGTCCTCTCTTCCCTGGGCTTCCAGCAGGAAGCCTCACTTGGGAATTCTCCGTGCTCTTCCCCACAACTTGATGTGACAAGCTGTGAGTGCCCCAGTACTTATCACTCCCAGTCTGGATCCGGGCTAAAAGCCTGGGTCAGGCTTCAGATCTGACCAGGCAGAGAGCTAGAGTGTCTGGACAGGTGAGCTGGCTCATGGCAAAAGCCCTGGGAAAGACAAGACCTGAGTCTGAGGCTTGATTCTGCCTGTGACCTTGAGCATCTCACCTTGTGACCTTGGACCTCAGTTTTCAGCTGCCCCATGGGTGTGGTAGGACTTCCATGTTGCACAACAGTGTTGTGAATTCCCTGACCCTCTCCCTCCCAGGGCCACCTCATGTGTTTTGTTTTGTGTTGTTTTGATTTGGGTTTTTGCTGCGCCTGTGGCATGTGGGACCTCAGTTCTCCACCAGGGCTCGAACCCATCCCCTGCAGTGGAAGTGTGGAGTCTGAACCGCTGAACCGCTAGGAACTGCTTGGAACCACCTCGTGTTAGCCAGTGTTTCCGTCTCCCCCAACCCTTCCCCTGGGGGTCATGTGAAGGGGACAGACAGCTGAGGGTATCCCAGAGTCAAGTTTCCGGGACTGTCTAGTAAGAACCATTTTCATTTGCAGGTTGATGCGTCTCAGCCACTATCTTTTTTTTAAACTGAAGTATAGTTGATTTACAATACTGTGTTAGTTTCAGGTGTATAGCAAAGCAATTGAGTTTTATATATATATATATATTTCAGATTATTTTCCATTATAGATTATTACAAGACTTTGAAAATTGCTCCCTGTGTTAAAAACAGTAAGTCCTTGTTGCTGATCCATTTTATGTATAGTAGTTTTTATCTGTTAATCTCATTCTTCTAATCCATCCCCCCCCCCTCCCCCTCACTTTCCGCTTTGGTAACCATGAGTTTGCTTTCTCTGTCTGTGAGTCTGCTTCGGTTTTATAAGTAGACCCATTAGTATTATCTTTATATTTCACATGTTATATCATATAACATTCGTTTCTCTCTGACTTCATTTAGTGTGATATTCTCTAGGTCCATCTATGGAAACGGCAGTGTTTTGCTCATTTCTGTGGCCGAGTAATATTCCATTTTATATACTGCATATACATGCGTGCATTGGATACCATATATGCCACAGCTTCTTAGATGAGCCAGCTGCTGATGGGCTTTGGGGCTGTCTCCGTGTCTCGGCTCCTGTAAACAGCCAGTCGCCGTCTCTTCTTCGCCCTCTCTGTTAGTTCCCTGTGTCCCTCTCTGTGAATGTGTCTCTTTCGGTCTTAGCCTGCCTTTCTCTCCGTCTGTCTCTTTCTGTCCTAAGCGCTCTCTTCCTCCTGTTCCCCACCCGCTCCTGGCCCCTAGTGTCTTTCTCTCTGGGTTTTTGGCTGTGTGTTTCCTCCTCTCCGTCTCCTACGTCTCACCTTTCTCCCTTCCTCTCCCTGCGTCTCCCCCACCTGTCCCGTTCCTCTTCCTCTGATTCTCCCTCTGTGCAAATCTCTGTTTCTCTAACTGTCCATCCTTCTCATACTAAGAGGCCCAGTGGCCAGGCCAGGCTTCTTATCTGTGATGGACTTCCTTGCTGTCCAGCTTCTGGCTGGACTGTGGCATCTGCCCTGGGTTTGTTTCCACGTACAAAGGGCATCTGTGATTAATGTGGGCAGTTCTTAAGGAGCTGGAGATGTGTTTATGCTCCTTGCGAGCTGTGATGAAACACCCGTAACATTTAACGTGGCGCGTTGACATTTAAATGTCAATTAAAAAGTCCCCGTTCTGCTTGGCCAGCCCCTGGATCCTCAGATGAACATTGCCCTCCCGCCTGCCTCGCCAGCCCCACTGAGGGCTACTGGCATGTGGGTGGCACAGCAGACACAGTGGCCAAGACAGAAGGGGTGGGCAGGTCTGAATGGGCTGCGACCGTTTCAGGCACGGAGGCCAGCTTGTGGAGAGGCAGGGAGGGAGCCGGTCCCAGGCTACGGAAGGAATGCACAGGAGGTGGGCTGGAGTGGGTGTCTAAAGGGGACACGTGGGAAGCTAGACTAGAGGCAGCGTTTACCTGCTTCCCTTCTTGTCCCTTCAACTCATTGGAAAAGACCCTGATGCTGGGAAAGATTGAAGGCAAAAGGAGAAAGGGGTGGCAGAGGGTGACATGGTTAGATAGCCTCGCTGACTCAATGGACATGAATTTGAGCAAACTCTACGAGATAGTGGAGGACCGAGGAGCCTGGCGTGCTGCAGTCCATGGGTCACAAAGAGTCGGACATGACTGAGCAACTTCTTGTCCCTGACCCTGAAGGCATCGCCTAAAGCTCATCTATCACTTATCACTTAGGTGCAAAGTCTCTGCCTCTGGTTGCCTTCCACCAGACTGGAAGCGTCTTAAAGCCTCTCACTCACCTCTCCATTGCCCAGGTTGCTTAGTGCACACAGCAGGTACACAACAGTTTGATGCGATACTTATTTCTTGAGTTTCCTACTATATGGCAGGACTTATTCTTGGAACTGAAGCTACGAAATGATTAGGACTGAGACTTGACCCCAAGGACTGTATTATATTTTCAAAGACAAACAGAAAAGGCCAATGCTGAGATAAATGGAAACAAAGAGGAGAGGCAGCTGGCCCAGCGAGGATGACAGAGGGCTTCCTGGGGGAGCCCAAATGAAGCTGAGACCCAAAGAGCAAATACACATTTTCAAGGCAGACAGGAGGCAGAGGGGATTCTAGGCAGCAGACCCAGCCTATGTGTGGAGGCAGGGATGAGCCCTGGAGGGATCAGTGACAAGGATGAAGGAGTGGGCATCAACAGGACGTGTGAAACCCATGCCCAGGGGACACACGACTGTACAAGAACTCTGTGAGGCAGGGGCCCTGGCTGCCGTGTTCACCGCTGTTCACAAGAGGCAGGAGGAGCACCTCTCTCGTCCATTCCCAAAGCCCAGTGAGTCCCTGCAAGTGTGTTTATTTCTCCAGAGTCCTTCTCAGACCCTGGTGTCCTGTGGGGCCCCCTCCCCCCATCCCCTGCTTGTCATCTCCCAGCCCCTGAGCTGCCGTGTCAGAGAAAGACATGCTCTATTTTCTCAAGAAAGTCTCTTCAACAAGAGGCACATTTTCATCTAAAGTTTCCTGGAATTGCAGTCCAGAGAAATCTATCTTCCTAAGCCCAGGGATCAGATCTTCAGCTGAAGAAAGAAACATAGCAAGTGGAACATCTGCCCAGAATGGGCTGCAAGCCCTGGAATGACTCATGGGGCCAGGTATAGTCACGTGGCCTCTGGCAGTCCCTGGCACCAAGATGAGTGTTCATTTCCCCTCCACTCTAGAAAGGAAACCCAGGGTTGGGATACCAAGTTTCTAGACTGTCGGGTTGGTGTCCAGAGGCATCTCTCATCCCCATTCACAGCCTTCCACACCCAGATCTAGTTCCCCCCATAATCTGCCCTTTCAGTCTTGGATGCACAGGAAACTTCCTGGGAGAGCTGACGAAACCCAGAGCTTCCCCATCCTCCGTCCACCAACCTGACATTTGCTCATCCCCACTGTGGGTCAGAAGCCCCCCAGGCTGCAGGGGGCCATCTTGCCTCTTGACTCAGCAGGTGCTGCTTCTCTCTGCTTGGGCCAGGGCACACTTTACACTCCCAGCTGTGAAGGCCCAGCGGCGAAAGGAGTGAGGTAGTGATTGTGCTGACTTTGGATCAATCAGTTGCTTACTCTCTTGGAATTTCACCCCAGTGGTTGCTATTGATGGAATTGCATGGAGCGGTACCCAGAGCCTGCTGGACATACATTCACAGTCCTAAATTCAGTTTGATGATACCACCTGCCCTCCCCCCGACGCCTCACATTCTGGCCTGAGTTTTCTGAGCAAGGAGATCTGTGCTAAATGTTTGGCATAAGAGATGCAGCAAAAGTCTTCCTTTGTCTCCCTGTTTCTTATATCTTACCTGTAGAGGGATGGAAAGGTATGCTATACAGTTTAGAAGTGGAAGTTTTACGATGTTGAACATATTTAGGAAGGTGTTTTTTTTTTTTTTTTTTCAGGAAGGTTTCTATCCCAACACATCCCTGCTTTCAAACATTGTCCCTGCACACACACAGAGGTACAGACATACACACACAGAGGTACACACACACACACAGATTTCCCAAAGACCCTTCATCCTCCTTCCTCTGTTGCAATGTCACAACACACTGTGAACACATCAAGAAAGGTCTTCTGAATCCTTGGCAGCAGTTATCGTCAAATAGAAGAGCCCACACCCCAGAGGTACACAAATGTTCATCAGAAATTCGGAAAGAGGTCATTGACCCTCTACTGATAGTTTTTATTTTACAATTCCTAATTCCTATAATTATGCATGTTTGATAAGTTCGTTACATGTTATCACTGTTGGCGTTGTTGTTCAGTTGCCCAGTTGTACCCGACTCTTTGCGACCCCATGGACTGTAGCATGCCAGGCCTCCCTCTCCCTCACCATCTCCTGAAGTTTGCCCAAGTTCATGTCCATCGCATCGGTGACGCCATCCAACCATCTCATTCTCTGACCCTCTTCTCCTTCTGCTCTCAGTCTTTCCCAGCATCAGGGACTTTTCCAATGAGTCGGCTGTTGGCATCAGATGACAAAAATACTGGAGCTTCAGCTTCAGCACCAGCCAGTGCTAATAATAGAGGAGTTTGGGGGAGAAGGAATTCATGGATATGTATGGCTGAGTCCCTTTGCTGTCCACTTCAAACTATCACAACATTATTACTTGGATATACTCCAATATAAAATAAAAAGTTTTGCAACTTCTTCACAAATTGAAAAAATAAAATACTGATATTTTGGAAATATGAAAAAAATTAAATAAAAGTAGAAATAAAGAACTATACTCAAGTTCTGGAGGAGTTCAAAAATTAGAGCTCCGTGTTTTTCTTATAATCATATTCTTTCAGTCTTGCTCATGTAAGTCTTTCAAAGTTCCCTAAAGGTCCTGGAGGGTAAAATGAGAACAGCTCTTACTGGAACGACATCTTTCCTGTGATGCCTCATTCCGTCTTTCCAGTGGTCAGAGGTGCTGATCGCGGGGGAAAAGGCTGTGGGGTGGAGCTGCCCAGGTGGCGCTAGTGCTGAAGAACCCAGTTGACAATACAAGAGACATGAGACGGGGTTTGATCCCTGGGTCAGAAAGATCCCCTGGAGAAGAGCATGGCAAACCCACTCCAGTACTCTTGCCTGGAGAATTCCATGGACAGAGGAGCCTGGCGGGCTACAGTCCATGGGGTCACAAAGAGCCGGACACGGCTGAAGTGACTGAGCACAGACTAGGATTGCCCCTCCGGTGAGCTCCTCAGGGGCACCAATAGAAATTCAGATTCCTGCATTCTCCCTAGCCTCCCAAGACCTGCTGAACCATACTGTCTTCAGAGATGTGCCCTATGAATTTGTATCTTTAAAAGCTCCTCAAATAATTACCCAACCAGACATGGGTACCACTGGGCTAGGACATGGTGTTACTCTTCACCACAGGAGACGTGGGACTCTTGGCCAACCTCACCCAGAAGCTTAATGTCATTATTTTCTATTTTTATGACATATTTTGCCTGTTTATGCTCTTACAGACTATTTGTATCGCTGATGTCACACCCTTTGAAAAGCCTATCAGGTTTCATCCATTCAGTCAACAAATGTTTTGCCAGTTACATTTGTTTCCACTTGACAGATATAGAAATTAAGACCCAGAGAGACCAAGGGGTTTGTTTCTTCCTTAGCTTGTAAGACATAGATTCAGAGACCCAATCCAAGCTACCTGGCCCCAGATCCTGTGCCCTTTCCATTTTTGCTTCGGTACGTTTTGATGAGACGGCCATGAGACCAGAGCTCTGTGTGTGGGGTGTGTTGTGCCCCTCGGCCCTCCTTCCTCCCCCTCTCGTCCCCCGCCCCTGCATGCAGGCTGCAGAGGAAATTAACATTCAGGGCACGCTCTGCTCCCTTCTGATCCCATAGAGAGAACACAGCCTCTGCCTGCCAATTAGTAACGTTCGGATCTTTATTAGAGCTGGGGACAACACGTTCCAGTTATGCAAACGCCCTTGTCTGGGAGCAGCCGTGGGCCAGCACACCAGCCCCATCTCTCCCCACAGAGACATTCATGGAGGTGACTTGGCACCCCCAGTGCTGCTGCAATCAATGGGTCAATCAATAACTATTTATTAAACCTTGTCCAAGGTGCTGAAGGAAACATGGGGGACACATACTACCTCTGCCTAAAAGAACCTAGGGCTCCACAGAGAGTGTGGTCAGGCAGAGGGAACAACTTAGAAGGCCCTTTGCTCTTTTTGAAACACTAACAGTTTCTATTTATTATCCATTCCCCAAACAGGTAAAGAAAAGCGTGAACAGTCGATAAGTGCCCACCGTGTTCACAGACACTTGTTGGGCACTTTATATGCACCAGCTTATTCAAATCTATTAATTTTTATATGAGAAACAATGTGCTTGTTTTTCAAAACGTGTGCTTTAAGTTGAGAAGACTAGGATTGCAATCTCGGCCCTGTCACTTTCTCTCTAGGAGGCTTCGCGACCTCAAATTCTTCATCCATAAAATGGGAGGACGTAGTATCTGTCTCCTAGGATTGCTGGGAGAAGCAAATACAGGCAGATTCTTTATCATCCGCATCACCAGGGAAGCCCAGTTAGGCAGTATATTTAAGTCACATGCCTCATCTCCATATGACACAGCAAAGTGTTAAGAAGCCTAATATGTAAGAAAATGAGAAAAACGAGTCAAATGCAGCATATACGTTAGCAACAATGCAAAAGTAATATATGTATAGCGTCCGAAAGAGGAGTCGCGAGAGGAAACTTGTCTCCTAATTCTGAGTTATCTGTACTAGTGTGTATTTTCATTTACGCTTTTAAGGGAAAAGGGAAAGACTGCATGAAACTGAACCTCCAAGCAATTCAATTACTGGCCCAAGTTCACACAATGACAGGATGGACCAAGACACCCATGCTCTCCCCACCCACCAAGCTGCCCCCCTCCCCTCGGGAAACAGATTTGCATGGTTCAGAGACCATACAATCACACTGATACATGCACCAGGGCTGACGTCTCTCCTGGAGATTGGACTAGTGAAGAAGCCTTGAGTGAGTGAGTGAGTGAGTGAAAGTCACTCATTCGTTTCTGGCTCTGTGACCCCATGGACTACACAGTCCATGGAATTCTCCAGGCCCGAATACTGGAGTGGGTAGCCTGTCCCTTCTCCAGCAGATCTTTCCGACCCAGGAATCGAACCAGGGCCTTGGACCAAAGCAAAACACAAGGCAGAGGAGAGGGAGGATGGAAGTGAAACAGTCCCCTGGTTGTCAGGGGCAATGCTGTTAATGGGAGTAGCGCACCGTGAAATTAACGACCCACCCAAAGGACCTGAGAGATTGAACTGGCCATTAAAATGCAAAATCACAATGCAGGAGAAGGAGGGAAACAAAGAAGCAGGAAGAAGGAAGCTGTGGCAAGAGTATGGAGAACAGAAAGTCTGTGGCAAGCAGTCAGATACTCAGAAAAAGAATCTGGTTCAGGATTCTCGAGGGCAGGAGTATGTAGCTTGGGAGGTGGGAATACTTTTTACCTGGGGAGCTGGGGGATTCCCAGGTGGGACTAGTGGCAAAGAACCTGCCTGCCAATGCAGGAGACTTCAGAGACACCAGAGAGCTGGGTTTGATCAGGAGATCCCCTGGAGGAGAGCAGGGCAGCCCACTCCTGTATTCCTGCCTGGAGAATCCCATGGACAGAGGAGCCTGGCGGGCTACAGTCCATAGGGTCACAAAGAGTTGGACACGACTGAAGTGACTTAGCACGCACACAGAACTGGAGACAGCAGTGCACAGGTCGAGTTGTGGAAGAGAGTGGAATACAGTGTCAGTGTTCAGAGAATGGAATACAGAGGCGCAGAGGTGGGAGACAGTGGTTCTCACCATGAAGGGATTTGCCCCTGAGGATGTCCGAGAATCTCTGGAGGCGTGCTTGATTGGCACAGGTGTGGAAGGTGCTCCTGGTCTCTAGAGAATGGAGAGCAGATGTGCTGCTAAATACCCAACAATGCACAGGGAAGTCCCTCACCACAGAGAGCTGTCCAATCCCAAGTGCCTGAAGGGTCTAAGGGATGAGTCAGCGTGGGGGATGGGAGGTAAAGGAGTCAGAGATGAGACCAGACATCAGGTGGGAAGTCAGGAGGAAGAGAGGTCAGCCCAGGGGCGAAGAGCTAAGAGGACAAAAGGAGGCTCAGTGATGAGTCAGTGTAGGGTCTCATATGGACCAGGCAGCAGGGCAGGAGATGGAAATGGGCTTCAGAGCTCAGACGGAAAGTCAGGACCTAATCATTGAAGAAGCAAAGATTAGGAAGCTATGAGGATGACTATTGAGACCAGAGACAGGAAGAAAGAGGGCCAGCTGGGCAATGCTGGTCAGAGTTTGAATGGGGGGTAAGCATGGTGTATGTGAGTCAAGGTGATGGATGGAAGTTTGAACAAAGCCAAGGGCCCAGCAGTGAACTGTGGGATCTAAACAAGGGTCGGGGCAGGTCACTGGCTGGAGGTGACCTGCAGTGGCTGAGAGGAGGGGTAGCAGGGGAAACCCCAGGGGGACAAAGAGACCACCAATGCTGGGAGTATTGGTAGGACTCTCAGGAGAGCAGAGACCTGACCAAGAATCTCCAAGCAGAAAAATGGGAACCCGCTAGCAAGCCTGACTCTGGAGGCAGCTGCTCACCACAACACCTCCTATTCTGGCTCTAAAACATTGCCCACTGCAGGCAGAGTCTCAGTGAAGGGCTGCCCTGGGCACAGGCTACATCCTTGGCAAAGGGTGAGTTTTGTAGCCATAGTCACGGCGGCCCTAGTATACAGAGCATGGCTAGGAAGTCAGACCCCTGCGGGTCTGAATCCTTGCTCTGCCACCTTCTACATGTGTGACCTTTGACTCTGAACCTCAGTTTCCTGATCTATAACATGGGAGCAATAAAGGAGTTTATCCGTATGGACTATCTGAACTGTTGAGGACTTCATGTGGCTTTTATTACTAACAGAATAATAATAATTGGTGTTTCCCTCATTGGTGTTTCTGAACACTTTGGTGTGTATCTATGGCAGCAGATCATTCGTTCATTCAACAAACATTTCCTTAATCTCTGACTTGTCCCAAACATGTGCTGACTGCTCAAATGACATGGAGGAAGAGAGACTGAGTTTGGTTCCGTGTCTGCTGCCCTGCTGAGGTTGAAAGAGATCTTAAAGTTCGCAAACTCTCTCCTTAGGCTTAAGGACTGTCTACAACATCCCACATAGGTGCGTGACCCTGGCCCACACTCTCCTAGTCGTGACTGTGAATGGTGATCCTCTTTCATAGACCCCTCTGACTATGAGAACGATCATAGCTGTACTGAGTCCTGGCTCTTTCTCTGAAGCTTCCCAGGCTTGTTCACTTCCTCTCCCACGTTGCACCCCATTCGGGATTCTCAATGGCTAACGTACTCCCATTCAGCCTCCTCTGTTGGACAGGATGGATTTTAGACCCCACTCACTGAGTGACTCGCCCCAGAATGGGCTCAGGTGTATCTCTTCCCTCTCTAAGTGGAAAGCAGCCAATGGCTGCAACCCTTGGACCCTTCCCCCAACAGTCATGGCCTTGTGTGTGGAGGCGGGGAGGTGGCAGGATGACCTCCGGAAGACAGAGACAGAGCTCCTTCACTGTAAGCTGGAACAGTCTCTTACCTTCCCAAGATGAAGAGAACAAAGCAACTTCTCAAACCTTCTTTAGGGAGCCCATTCTGATACAGCTTGTTTCCATCAGAGGCGAGAATGCTGCAGTGGTTTGCCAGACCCTTCTCCAGTGGACCGCGTTGTGTCAGAGCTCTCCACCGTGACCTGTCTGACTCAGGTGGCCTATGTGGCAGGGCTCCCCACGACCGACCCCAAATGCACAGGGTTTTGTAGAACCATGAACTCCTTGAGGGTATTGGTGGACATTTGGGGCCCTCCCAGACCTGGCTCTCAGAAGCCTCAAGCTGTCTTTTCCACCCTGGAGGGCAGTCCAGATCCCTGTAGGGGTTGTTTGAATGAACTTCCCAACACCTGTGAGCCTCAGTTTCCTCATCTGTCAAGTAAAGATGATAACAGTGTTTAACTCATCAGGCTGTGGTGTATCACAGGACGACAGGTGGGAAAAGAGGCAGAAAGTGCTCAGGACTCAGTAAGTGCTCAGCCGTGCTGAGCATTGTCAGGTTATTTGAATAGACAGAAGCTGTCCTAGGTGAACTGACATTCCAGCAGCGTCATCAAGATCTGGATGAAAGGAAGAAAATGAGCATGGAGGGAGGCCATGAGCTGGAAGAACAAGAAGAGCAAAACATTCGGGCATTGATATCTGACCACTGGCGGTGTCCTCTTCAAAGACAGCTCCCTGTCGTGCCTATGGATGGGGGCAGGGGAGAAAGCCGAGGGCCCCTGCTTTCCTGTGGCATTTTCCTGCTCTGCTCTGATCCTCCGCAGTGCTGTGCTGGGTGGGGCGCGGGGCCCAATCGACCCAGTCTGGGTTTCAGTTCTCCCAGTAACTGACTGAGTGATACCAGGAAAAACTCACAGCACCTCTCTGAGCCTCTGTTTTCTATAAAATTAAGAAGAAATCTATTCCCTTCAAAGATGGTTGGGAAAACTAAAGGTCTGTTCCTTACACACATGCCTGGCCTATATTGGGGGCCTGATAAATGATTGCTACTATTGTCTCAGCATCATTTGTGTGATAATAATCTTCAGTATTACTGGCTTTCAAAACCACGAAGAACCTGAAAGAAGGAGGGTCTCCTCCCCTTTTCTTTCTGTGGCTTCCCTCTTTGGAGGGTGCATGCCAGCGTACCCTCCCTCATGTGCACCCTCTCTCTCTCTTTCTCTCTGGCTCTTGCCTTTTTCGGTGCCCTGATAAGTTCCTGAGAGGGCTGGAAGCTGGGATTGTAAACTGCCAGATTTCATACCCTGCTCTCATCCCTCTCTCCAAAATCTTATCAAATATTAAAAGCTGTGAAATAGGAGGCAGGTTTTTAATCATTTTAATCACGGCATTCCTCAGCCTGCTCCAAAGGGCTCGAAGGAATCGATTCAGAAGTGGTAATTATCCTTGCGGCCCTGTGCCAGACTCCAGGTCAGCACTGGGGCCAGTGCCAGCGACAGATGGCAGGCACCGGGGAGGGCTCCTCCCGTGTGCGGGCCCCCGAACAGGAGATGCCTCGTGGGAGGAAATGAAGCTAAGTCATCCCAGGTTAGGCATCAGGTTTCCAAATGTACACCAAAATCAATTGAAAAAAATCAACTTACTCTCATTACCATCTCTTTAAGTGCCAGATGTTTTTAGCCTCATTTAACCCGCCAAGCAAGTCAGGAAGGTATTTATCATTATCCAATTTATAAGTGAGATGACTGAGACTGAAAAATATAAAGTAGTGTCCCAAGGCCTGTTAGAAACTGGCGGTTAGATCTGTGCAGCTCCGGGCCTGCACCATTTCCTTTGGGCCCCCATCAGCCCTGGATTGGGTCAGGGGGAGTCCTGCTGCAGAGCCATTGGAGGAGCTGTGCCCTGACGCCCTGCCCCCTTCAGCAGCCTCGCTATCTGTCTGTCTTTGCTTCCCCCCCCCCCCCCCACTGTCCTCATATGGGCTCTGGCTTATTCTTGCTGTCCTCTAGCTACTGGGATTTTATCCATGCATTTCAGGCCCCCAGTGAGCCGTGAACCCTTTCCAACAGCTTACACGCATCACAACCCAGCTGCGCACCTCCCTGGACTCACTTCTGGGCAATCATCCACCTCCATGCTCCAACAGGACCTAGCTTCCCGCAGTTCTCAAACACCCTTCGCTCTGGCCTTCTTGCCTTTGTATATGCTTTTCCCCTGCCTGGAACAACACACTCCACCGTCCCATCCAGGTCTCAGCCTAAGCATCAGGTCTTCCTGGAAAGATGGCTGACTCCTCACTAGGCATTTCCCACCTTGGTGATATTGCTATGGCTTTCTCCCTATGAAGGCAACCAGGATTTGGGGGAGGACGGGGGGGGTTGTGGGGAGCACTGCAGGGTGCTTTGTTTGCATTGCTGCAATTCCTTTAGCTGGCCAGACTGAGAAGACAAGGACACATCTGCCTGACTCACCGCTTGACAGTCCCTGCGTCAGGTAGGCATTGGCTGAGTGCATCACCCGAATAAGGGGACTGCGCTTAAAGGTGGGGATTTCCAGAGGCTTAGGAAGTAGGGCAGAGTTGTAGCTCTGGGCCAGATGAGGCATGCAAGTGAGCAGGGATGGCCATTTGCATACAAAGTACCTAAGAATATTCTTCAATATCATAAGAAAGTATGTTTTCCATCATTTTCCTTGAAAAATGCATCCCTCTTGATCTATCTTTCATTTCCCCACATTTAATAGAGATGTGAATACAGAGAACTGTGTCTCTTCAATAAGACAAATAGCATCCCACGCACAGTAATAAATGACGACCCAAGTGGTCTACTTGTCGGGAAGATGAAAGGGATCGGGGGGAGGGACGGTGGTGAACTGAGGCGCGTGACCGTGTCTAAACAGATTGCCGTTCTCCACCCACTTTGTTGTTTTCCAGGGAAACGTGGCCAGATTTCCTGACTTTTCCAAAGGAGCTGGGAATAATAGACTATATGCATAATGTCCCAGTTTGTAAGAGTTGTCTCAAACCGACACGCACGCACGCACACACACACCAAAACAAAACAAGCCCAATAAAGCATCTGCCAAGAGTTTTGGGTCGTAGATCGGAACTTCTGTATCCATTTTCCTGCTGGGTAGACAAAAGCTCCCTGGAGATGGACCCAAGTGCCCCCCGACACCCGCAATCCACCAAACACCTAGGGTTAAGTGGTACCACCCAACTCAGATCCACCCCGAACACTCCCTTCTTATGTTCACAGGCTTTCTTGAAGATCCTCCAAAACCCCCACATCAAAGGGAAAATATTCATAACCCAGCCAGGCAGCCCTTAAAAGATCAAGGCGTCTGTGGATGCTGAAGTCCCCGTTCCCTCTCCCCGGTAGGGTCAGATGCTTCCAGCCCCACTGATGAATCGCCTCTCAGTTTCACCACAACTTGCACAGTGCTATTGACTCGAGTAAAGGAGCAAGTGTGAGTCTTGGGGGCGCGGGCGGGGAGGGCTGCTGCCACCTGGGGCACCTGTGTGCCACGTGGCCCTTCTATGTGGGCTGATTCAATCCACCTTAGATTAAGTGAGACTAGCCAGGGCCACCACTTACAGACGGGGCTCAGGGAAACTCAAACAACTACCCCGCCACGACTTTACTATCCGCTGAGTGTTTACTGTGTTCTGGGCCAGCACATTGCATACACCATCTCATTTAAGCCTCGCAACTCCCCTCATATATTTGGGGAGGAAGATGGATCCTTGGTGGCAGTGTGACTGTTTTACACACGGAGGAAATGAAGCAGAGAGAGGTTTAGTCCAAGGTCTCACAGCTAATAAGCAGTAGAGCAGAGAGGCCCGCTCTGCATCCAGGGCCCCTAGCTGAGCTCGGGCATTGTTCTCTTACCTGAACCCAGACACAGACCCACAGAGTCTTTTCCAAGCTGCTTGGGTAAAGAACTCTTTTGCAAAAGCTGCCGTTGCTGCGCTGCTTCCGTGGTGGTCTTGGGAGTACTGCTGGTACTTAAGCCCCTACTGTGTCGCCTGTGCTTGGGGGTAGGGGAGAGATCCTGCAAAGGACTGGAGACGTCCGTCCCAGCGCCCAGTGCCTTCCTTTTCCTGTTGAACATGGCGAGCTTGCTCTCTGGGGATGCTCCAGGGTCCTGCCTCTCAACTCAGTTCCTCAGAAATATTCTCCAAGGCTTATGAATTCTCAAGGGTAATATCCTTTTAAATTTTAAAAAATTTCAATAGTAAATTATTTGGACATTGGTATAATATTCTAGATTATCAGCTGTAACCACCTTGTCACAGTCTATGCCAGAAATCCTCAAACTGCAGTTCATGAATTGAATCAATGCTCAATTTGTTTGGGGTTTTCTTTTTTTGGTTTGTTTTAAATTTATTTATTTTTTTAATAGATCATTGCTTTACAGAATTGTGTTGGTTTCTGCCAAACATCAACATGAATCAGCCATAGGTACACATAATGTCCCATCCCCGTTGAACCTCCCTCCCATCTCCCTCCCCATCCCACCCCTCTAGGTTGTTACAGAGCTCCTGTGAGTTCCCTGAGTCCCACAGCAGATTGCCATTGGCCATCTATTTTACATATGGTAATGTAAGTTTCTGTGTTACTCTCTCCATACATCCCATGTATGTCCTAGGAGCCAAGAATTATTTCTACAGTTTAAAATCACTGGGGGGAGAAAACCAAAAGAAGAATAATATTTCATGATATTTGAAAATTTTGTAAGACCCCAGTTTCTATGTCTCTGCCTAGAGTTTTATTGAAAGACAGCCGTGCCCATTAGTTTGCATTAATGTGAGCTGCTTTAGCAATAGTGAGCAGAGTGCAATAGTCTCAACAGAGACCATCTGGCCCAAAAGGCCAAAAATATTTACTATTTGGCCCTTGACAGGAAAAGTTCACTGACCCCTGATTTATGCAATGTGATTTTAGTGGCCACTGATGCTTCCAACTGAGTCAGGCATCTGTTTATTTTTGGGGTTGTTTCGTTGTGTTTTCGTTTTTCTTGTTATGAGCTAATAAGGAAAAATAGAGAAGGACTTAGGTCCCCAGAGTGTCCTCATGTGATCGAATACAATTTTCTGATAGTTCCGAGAGAAGCCAGGAGAGCCTTGAACCGTCATAGCATGAGGCAGACCAGCAGGTTGAAGTGAAATGTCTGTAGTAAGATGAAGAGAAATGGGGGTGGGATGGGGAGGAAGGTGGGAGGAAAGTTTAAGAGGGAGGTGCCATATGTACACCTATGGCTGATTCGAGTTGATGTATTGCAGAAACCATCACAATACTGTAAAGCAATTATCCTCCAATTAAACATAAAATTAAAAAAAGTCAACTCCACACCATGGACACTCTGCAGGCGGCAACTCACTTCCAACCAAACCACCTTACATTAAACTAATGTTGCTAATTTGAAGTTAACTGATTTTGCAGTCTTATTTGTGCTTAATTTGGAAATTTGTTTCAGTTTTATAGCTCAATGAGAGCTATAAGCACAAGGATTTTATACCTAGCTCTATGTTTGCCCATATTAAGTAACATTATGATAAAAATAATTTGAGTCAACACTAACTGAAATGTTTTCCCCTTTAATAGGGCAGGAAAAATGAATGCAAGAAGTATCAGTCACGTTATATCTTTGAGTCAGTGTAATCTAGTATAAATTGCTACCTGCCACCCTGGCAGAAAATTCGGTCTTAGTTATTTTGGGAGGTCCTCTCCTCAGTTTGAGAGGAGAAGGGAGGGTCAAAGAATAGCCCTAAGCTTAAGTTGAGACCAGCTTTAGGGTGGTGACCATTTCTTTCTATTGCTCCTGTGTCTACACTGCATTTGTGTGTGCTGATCACCACCATTCATCCTTTAGGCTCTGCTGCTGAGTAGCTCAAAATTGCCCCTCACGAGTCCTCCCACTTGCTTCCTTTTCACCCGCTTAGCTCCCTCGCCCTTTATTCTCTCTCCTTCTGGACAAAGGAAGCACAATTTTTCTCAATAAGCCTTTATGCTAGCTTGACTTTCCTGTGTGGAGATGGGCAAAGGAATTGGAGAGGACTGCTAACAGTGGCCTTTCCTTCTTAAAAGTCTACTTTATTACACCTGTTATATAAAAAAACATAGTTTTTTTTTTTTTTTTTTACTGAAAGGTTATACCCAGGCACTGAAGATTAGAGAATGAATGGAGCTCTTTTAGCCCTCTTCTGCATTCCCCCAGTGTATCAGTTAGCTATTGCTGCATGACAAATCACTCCAAATGTACTACCTTAAAGCAATACGAATTGTTTATTTTGTTCACAAGTCTGCAGTTCGTGCAGGGCTCGGCAGGGGTGTTTTGTCTCTGTTCCATGTGGAGTCAGCTGGGGTAACTCTGTACGGAAGTGGAGGATCCACTTTCAACTTGTGGCTGACAAGATGGTGCTGGCTGTTATCTGAGAGCTACAGTCAGGGGCTGTTTTCCTCTCTAAATAGCCTTCTCCATAGGTTTCTTGTTTGGGCCTGACAGTAGATGGTGACCCCAGGGCAACCAGACTGCTTACATGATAGCTAAAGATTTCAAGAACAAGTGTTCCAGCAAACAAAGTAGAAACCATAGTGCCTTTTATGATTTAGCCTCAGAAATCCACCGTACCTATCGGCTGGTGTTGTAGCAAAACCCCACTCCGATTCAAGGACAGAGGCTTAGAGTCCATCTCTTGATGGAGAAGTGGCCAAGTTCTAAAAGAACATGTGAGTTGAAAGCTCTTGTTGCAAGCATCTTTGGAAAACAGTCACGTCCAACTTAGCATCAAGCTGACCTTCTACCCTGACACAATTCCCCATCCTGTGTTAGCTGCTTGGGCAAGTGACTCCAGCACTCTAAGCCGTTGTCTCCTGCACTAAAGAGAAGTCAGTGAGTACTGCCCCAGAGTCATGCTGTGATTGTTGCTGTGCTCGGTTGCTCAGTCGCGTCCGACTCTTTGTGGCCATGGACTGTAGCCCACCGGGCTCCTCTGTCCACGGGATTATCCAGGCAAGGATACTGGGGTGGGCTGCCGTCTCCTCCTCCAGGGGACCTTCCCGACCCAGGGATGGAACCTGCGTCCTTTGCGTCTCCTGCATTGGCAGGCGGGTCCTTTGCCAGTAGTGCCACCTGGGAAGCTGTGATTATTGAATAAGATAATAATAAAAAGTTAGCCTGGTAGCCAGCACAGAGTACCTGCCTGACAAAGGTTAGCTTCTTTCTCTGTTTCCCGTCTCCATCTCAGCCAACCTGCCCTGACTCAAAATGGCATTCTTCTTGGCTACCACTTTGGAACCATTTTCCCTCAGAAAAGGACGTCCGTGTATTCACAGATTCACAAGTTACACAATGGTTGTTACTCAAACGTGGTTGAGTGATGGGCCTGTTCAAAGTAGACTCCTATCTTCAAAGCTGCGCGGTGGCTGTGGGAAGGCGCCGGCAGGGTCCTTTGCCCCCTCGGTCTGTGGGTCTGGGAGACCTGCACCTCCCTCCGGCAGCGCTGATTGAAGTGGCAGGACCGCCATATGTCTTTCCCAGAAGGGTGACTGACTCCCGCTATGGTCCCGGTTCCCCTGAGAGTCTCCTGAAAACCCTTCCAGCTAGCCCAGTTGGGCGTGTTAGCACATCAGATCCCATGCTTTAGTGAAGAATGTAAACACAGGCCTGATTTTTCATTTTAAACGAAGCCAAGCATATTGCTCCCAGCAGATGCCGAGTGACTCAATCTGTCCTCTCGGTTTTGAAGGGACCTGAAGAAAACATGGTAAAATAAAGCAAACAGCACATTTATTGGTTGATAAAATGCTGTTTTAGTCTACCCTGGCATTATATGGTGATTGCTATGCAGCGAACATCTGTTATTAAATCCAGACTTCTGTTGCCTGGATACATTGAATCAAAAGCTGGAGCCTATGAGAAATTCATTTGTGTGTCTGTTGCGTGTGAATGTCAGAGCTCATATGATGCCTTTGTCTTCATTCTAACTGAATCTTTTAATATGGAATGTCTTGCTTGTTAATTCTGATTCTGGGCCAATACTGTTTTCGTTTGATTAAAAAGGGTTAAAGAAACAAAGAAACTGTATTCCCTCAGGTGCTCTAAGCAATTTTGTTGATTAATTTTTGGAGATGGCATGGTGTATTCAGAAAAAGTAGACGTTTTTAAAAAGAATTCATACCAAGTAACCCAATAATTCAAATTCTAGGGGTCTATCCTAAGGACATAGGAGAGATGAGCATGTATTTAAGGCCAAGGATGTTCGATGCAGTGTTACTTATAAAAGAAAAAACAAGTTAAAAGTCACCTAAAGGCATGTATGTAAAGAGCTTCATTTATATTGGCAGCAAACTCCATGTTCTTCCAGACTGCAGCTTATTAGTTGATGAACTAATGATGAACTTTACACTGTTTATAGCTTTATGCTATACTCAAAAGTGTTTCTATGAACAACTTGGTGCAGCTGTAATTACCTCTTAAGGATAGATCACTAGGTGTGCAATTTGTTAGGACAAAGTGCATATTATGTTGTTAATTTGCTCAGTCAACAGATGTGTCTTGAGTGGCCACTGTGTGCTAGACAGCAGTGCTCTGCCCTGGCCTGACGTCAGAGAAAAGGCCCCCACCTTCACGGTGCCAACAGAGTGAGAAGGGAGGAAGGAAAACCAGAGGGATCTCGCAGATGGCAGCAAATGCCAAGGAGGGGGCTGAGAAGATTGAGAAAGCTAGACGGGGGTCTCTGAGTGCCACAGATAGGAGAGCGTTTAAAGACTCACTCAGCAGTGGTTCCTTAAGACGTGGTGCTGGGAAACGTGGTGCCTTCTCTCCATCACCAAATATTTGTCGAATGCCTACTGATGCCAGGCTATGTTCTAGGCACTGAGAACCCAGCAACGACTCTATCCAATAAGCAGAAAGAGGTGAGTGATAACCAAATTTCAAAAATGATTAATGCCATGGAGAGGCTAAAGAGATCTGGGGAGGGCACAGTTCTGCTTAGACAGACAGGACAAAGAGGGAGCCTTCTGAACTGAAACACAAATATTGAGAGAGGGTTGGTCACGAACAGACTGGGAGAATGAGATTCCAGGCAGAAGGACCAGCAAGAGCAAAGGCTGGGCATAACCTTGGTATGTTTGAGGAACTGAAAGATGGCCTGAGTGAAGCCTGGTGAGCTAGTTTGGAAATGGCTTAAGTCTGGCAGTCACTGGAAGGCTGTGTGACAAGCCACCCCAGTACTCAGCAGCACACAACCTAGGTGTGAATCTCTACAGCCTCTGTCCTCCTTCCATCCACATTCACCTCCTCCCTGTGTAAACCTGTCTGCTCTGAACACCGCAGCAGCCTCAGAACGTATAAGTACGTAAGAAGTGATCCTGCAATTAGATGCAGTGGCTCTCAAACCCTAAGGAGCATGAAAAATGCCCACTGAGCCGGTTACACGTGTAACATCCTAGGTCTCGACCCCAGAGAGTGTGACTTGGCAGGACTGGAGAAGCCTCAGGAATCTGCATTTTCAGAAGTAACTCTTCTTGTGATGGTGTCAGTGGTCCATGGACCACATTCAGAGAATCAACAATGCAAAAGTCCCCAAAGTCAGTCCCAGGCAGGCCAGGAAAACCACCCTGCCTGTCTACCTTCAGAGTTAGGCAGAAGTAGGCCCAGACCCCGGTGGCTGCCATTGTCACGAAATGCCCCTGGGCGTTCTTAGAGAGCACATCTCCGCTATGATGGGCCCAGCGGGGAGAGCCGTGAGTTAATGGCATCTCCTGGGTATAATAAACCTCCTCTAAGGCTCTCGTCCCCGCTGAGCTCTCCTGGATCCTTTGCCATTTCATAGTGAAGTCAGAAGTTCTTCAAACAGCTCAGAGAGATTTCTTGGAATTCCAAGGCTCCTCATCCCCTGCTCAGAGCCGGATTTGGCTCCTAACTTGGAGGTGGGAAGACGTGCTGAGCCAGGACTTAGCGTGGCTCACAGGGAATCAAAGCCAGCCTTCCCCGCCTTCCTCTGACAGCCCTGCATGCTTCTTCTCTGATCCCTGCCAGAGGAGAAGGGTGGAAGCGGGGCATCCCAAAGCTCATTACCAGCTCATATTCTTTGCCCTAAATCAGCTCTTGAACACCCTGGGATGAACAGCCCTAAATGGGAAAGAAAAAAATAAAATAATGAGTGTCTTACAAGTTCATAGATATCCCTGGTGCTTTCCGTCAGGCCAGGATTTAGCTTTCTCTGCTCTGAGTTTTATTTTCTGAGTCTCTAAGGAGAGTTGGCTCCTGGTCCTCTGGCCACCAATTGCCTGGGTGTGCTGACCCGGTCCAAACCTCTCCACCACCACACGCTAGTCCATGTCCCATTCCAGAAGTGACAGAACTGCTCCAGGGGACCTTCACTTTCTTATGAACTGGGTAATTATTTCTTTAGTCCGTGTTAACAGAAATACTGTTTCTAAGAAGATGGGGTGGTAATAGCTAATATTGCTTGAGCATTTCGTGTGTGTGCTTTTCATGCAGGAGCCAACTTAATCCTTGTAATAACCCTATGAGGCAAGTACTGTTTTCACTCTTGCTTCCAGACCCAGCATTTGAGGTCCTGAAAAGTCCCTCACGCAAGGTCACACAGAGCTGAGGTCCAAATCCAAGTCCCTGGACCGTAGGACCCAGGCCCTCTGCCATCTACCAGCTCCGTTTCATGTTGCCTTGAGCAGATCATGCCTGCGTGGCTCTGTTCAAGCTGGATGTTGACGTAGAGAGCCCCAGGCATATCCAGGGCGTGGATACTCATAACCATGTCACCTGATAGTGGCAGGAGGTAGGACCTGAAGAAGTTTTAGCTGAAAGACAAGGAAGTGTCATGGCAGAGGCTGAACAGGGATATAGAGGCATGAAGTGTTAGTTGCTCAGTTGTGTCCAACTCTTTGCAATCCCATGGACTGTAACCCAGCAGACTCCTCTGTCCGTGGGATTCTCCAGGAAAGAATAATGGAGTGGGTTGCATTTCCTACTCCAGGGGATATTCCCAACCCAGGGATTGAACCTGGGTCTCCTGCATTGCTGGCAGTTTCTTTACAATTCTGAGCCACCAGGAAAGCCTTATAGAGACAGAAGACCTGAAAAGTAGCTTCAGGTACCTGATGATGTATCAAGCAGGAAGAAGGACTAGATGGCCCTGTATGAGCCCAAGTTTCAAGGTCCAGTGAGGTGAAGTCATGCCAGAATAGAAGAAAAGCTTTCAAATACTCAAGTGTCCAAAAGAGGTCAGGCTGCCTTGAGAATCTCCCTGTCACAGGAGGAATACAGCAGAGACTTGGAAAATATTCCATTTGGCCTGGTATAGAGGGGTCTCAGTGTAAGATGACACAATAACTTCTGAGGCACTTTCGATCCTGAGTCTGTGCAATTGTATCGTTATTTACTGGAGCCTCATCTCAAATAGCATTTTATGTTGTGGTTAAAATGCCTGGCACAGACTCCTTTCAATAAGCCTAAAGGGAGGCATCATCATCACTCCTAGATGATGTCTTCTTGGCCTGGGATGCAAATTGTGAGGAGTCACTTTGTATCCAATCCTTATCAGATGATGTGTCATGAATCACAGGTTCTTGGAGCGACATGAGACCACAGAGCTCATGAGACAGAGGAAGAGGCTGACGCCTGGGGACAGCAGCTGACCGGTCCCAGCAGCCGGGCCGGGCTGGGCTGGGCTCTCGTGGCGTGAGCTGCAGTCTCCATGCCACAGAGCCTCATGGAAAGTCAGAGATGAAGGGCCCTTCGCAGTCTTCTGTCTCCTGTTGCTGTTGTTTAGTTGCTAAGTCACGTCTGACTCTTTGTGACCCCATGGACTGTAGCCCACCAGGCTCCTCTGTCCATGGGGATTCTCCAGGCAAGAACACTGGAGTGGATTGCCGTGTCCTCTTCCAGGGGATCTTCCCAGCCTAGGGATCGAATCTACATTTCCTGCTTGGCAGGCAGATTCTTTACCACGGAGCCACCTGGGAAGCTATTCTCCTCTTTTGACAATGGCAAATAGGATTCGCTTCTCCATGCCAACTTGTAATTCATTGGTTGTGATTTCCTGAAGAGCTGTTTCAGGATCTGGGGCCACATGTGGGTTCGGTGGAAATGAGATCTGTGAATCATTTATGATGGTTGCCTGGGGCATAGGTGGGAAAGTAACGTCCTGTGTGCCCAGGCTTCTTGAGCTCATCCATCTCAGTGACTTTTTGGCTGTGCAAGCTGAGCTCTCTAAAAGTGACATGAATATTGCAGACGAGATTATGAGGCAAGAGAAGGCCTTAGCTACCTCATTTATGAAAATGATTTAAAGATTCTTGCATGATGGTTAAACTCACCTATGGAATGAAAAAGATACGCAGATGCCTTAAGCCCCAAGAATATAAAGCAGATGACGGGTGATATGTGGATGGTTTGAATAACAATTTCTAGTTCATCTTGACTAAGGTGCTTTGCCCTGAGTAGCAGGTGGCTCCACCCCTTACTTGCTGGGAAGTCATAAGCAGTTAACTTCTCCCAGGTCCTTTTGCTGGTTGGTAAAATGAGGGATATTGTTATTCTTACAGGGTTTCCATGATAAGTAGGAAAAAAAGAGAAAGAAATACCCAACACAGCCTAACACTTAGCAGTTGCTCAGTAAATATTACACTCCAGTAATCTTGCCTGGAAAATTCCATGGATGGAGGAGCCTGGTAGGCTGCATCCATGGGGTCGCAAAGAGTCCGAAACGACTGAGCGACTTCACTTTCACTTTTCAATTTCATTCATTGGAGAAGGAATGGCATCCCACTCCAGTGTTCTTGCCTGGAGAATCCCAGGGACAGCGCAGCCTGTGGACTGCCCTCTGTGGGGTTGCACAGACATGACTGAAGCGACTTAGCAGCAGCAGCAGGAAATATTAATAGGAGCAAGTGCTTGCAACATAGTATTGCATCTGCCCCCTCTCTCTGTGTTATCATCTTCCCAGATTGTTAAAGGGTTAGCAGCAATGGCCACCCAAAAGCAGATTCCAGGGGACACATAGATCATTAACTCTGGATTATTGGTCTGGGGCATGTTTTTGGAGCCCTTTATTCCCAAAGAGACAGGAGTCGGCTTCCTAGCTGACTGAGAAGGGAGAAGCCAGGAGGGAAGACTCGGAAATCCAGCGGTAGACCTCTTAGTCCCATAACGCCTTCCACCCTTCAGTTCTCCTTGGGGATTCTTGACGTCTATACCCCTGGTCCTAAATGTGGGGGAAGAACCAGAGAGGAGGAATGTGAAGTTTACTGAAAGCTCAATGCTGAAGAATTACACGTTTCCTTGAATTACAAGGAAACAATCTGCCTCCCAAGTCTGCTGTTCTGGATTTTGTCAAAGCACGGAGCATTTTTAAAGACCGCTTCATGAACTGATCAAATGTACTTGACAAGAGAGCCAGCAGGCCAGTCAGATCATCTTCAGAACCCCTGAGAAGTTGCCTGCACAATGGAAATGACAGTTCTCAGAATCTGCCGGTGGGAGGGATTTCACTCCATGAAGGGGGAGGGAAAACAAGGATGCTAATAAATATTCAGCTGGTGTCTACTATGTGTTAGAGGGCTTAGAGAACATTGTTTCATCGAATCCTCACTATAAGAACACTTGATACTCTTCCATTTAGCAATAATAAGCAGCAATGGAGCCTCCCTGGTGGCTCAGTGGTAAAGAATCTGCCCGCCGGTGCAGGAGAGGTGGGTTTGATCCCTGGTCAGGGAAAATCCCACATGCTGCAGAACAACTAAGCCTGCTCGCCACAACCACTGAGCTTGTGCTGTAGAGCCCGGGAGCTGCGACTACTGAGCCCAACTTCTGTGGCTACTGAGGCCCCACACCCTAGAGCTTGTGCCCTGCAACAAGAGAAGCCACCGCAAGGAGGAACCCGCGCCCTGCAGCTAGAGAGCAGCCCCGCTCACCATAACTAGAGAAAAGCCGGCGCAGCAACGACTCAGCACAGCCAAAAATAAACAAATGCAAACAATTTAAAAATTAACAAAAAATTAGCAGTGAAGTAGCTGACATTCACAATACTAACAGACCCTAGCTACCAGGTATATGGGGCCTTCCCCGGTGGCTCAGAGGGTAAAGCGCCTGCATGCAATGTGGGACACCCGGGTTCGATCCCTGGGTCAGGAAGTTCCCCTGGAGAAGGAAATGGCAACCCACTCCAGTATCCTTGCCTGGAGAATCCCATGGATGGAAGAGCCTGGTGGGCCCCAGTCCATGGGGTAGCAAAGAGTCGGACACGACTGAGCGAACTCACTTCACTTCACCATGTATATGTGGTGAGTTAACAGCAGCCCTCAAATTCGGAGGAGGAAAAAGTGTACATTTGTTTTTATATCACTGAATTTCATACCGATTTTGAGTCCCTAGCCCTTTGGGTAGCAGGACCTTAACTTCAGTGTTTTCAGTTTCTCTCTCAGCTTCTTTTCCAACAGCTGCATCTAAGTTTGGGGCGGGAGCTGGGAGCGGGGATGGGAGTGCTTGTTCCGGGTCAGTGCACCACCAGGGGTTCAGGACACCCATCTCGATTGTCCTTATCCACCTCATTCAGTGAACGCACAGACTTCCCCGGTCCTGTCCAGTCCTGGGCAGCTACCGCTGCCTCCTCCCCATCCCGCTGCAAAGGTGGGCTCGGCAGGTCTGCAGGCACCTCCAGGCAACGCTCGAGAACGGTCCATTTACGGACACTGTGCCGGGCCTGGGCACGCTGGGAGGCTGTCTCGGTCCTTCTTCCTAGAACTCTGCTGCACCTGTGCCAGGCTGTACGCAGAAGCCCCAGTGCCCAGCCTGTTTCCCAGTTTCATTCTTCAGTGCAGACTGACTTAGAGGTTCCTTCCCCTCCCATCCTGCTCAATGGCCGCCAGCATCTTAGTCCTCTTCTTCACACGCTCCCTTGTGCTGCTTTAGAGAAGCCTTATTGAACTGCTGGGCAGGAGAGCCTGCCTCTTCCTCCCTGCTTCAAATCTCCTGTTTGGGGCACAGAATTATCTTCCGGGCTCAGCACCTGAGGCTTAATAAACTGGAAATCTTTCTTACCTTTCCAGTTGCACCCCAACCCCTCGGGCAGTGAATGCTGTTAAGCAAATGGAGGGAAAGCAGTGAAAACACCTGAAAATGTTATTTCGTGGTATTCATGAGCTCAAATCCTCCAGTAGCCCTGTGAGGTCAAAATGAGTGCCATTTAGTGTTGAGCATATGGAAGCTCAGAAGGGACATTCGCCCTGTCTGGGGTCACCCAGGGTAAATGGTGGCACAGGGACGGAGCCAATCTGTCTGACCATATTACCTGAAGATGAAATCTGAGTTGTACCAGCTCAGAAGATAAGTAGAGGCTGCCTAAGAAATTGCTTTGAGAATTTTGAGGCTGTGTCTGAACTCAGTGAGTAGAAAAGTGCTGTGTGATCCATTAGTCGTCTCTGTCATGGGCACTGGACTGGCAGCCGCCGCCTGTGGGCTGCCAGTGCCAAGCCGCTTTCTAGACTCCGTGCTGCTTAGAAATTCTGTTCTACTGGTTAGGTGGAATAATGAATGCGCGACCTACTTCATTAATGCCACGTTTAGAGAAGGGACTGGACGCAGCGAGTGAGAGAGGCTGCACACAGGGGGTTCACAGTGGTCTTGGGAGGCCAGGCTGGACCACTAGAGAGAAGAATGGCAGGGCACTTGGGACTTGAACTTGGAAAAGCTCAGAATGCCCAACACAGAAGCTTGTGAGCTGTGCAGGGTGTGAGCTCAGTGGAATCGTGGAGGAAAAGCCGCACTTAACAGAAGGGTCTGGCCGCGAGCAGCGGAGGCTGAAGGAGCAGCCTGGAGAGCTCCGTCGTCTGTGTGAGGAGTGGGGAGGTGCCCAGCCTGCGGAGAGGAAGGCCATGGGGACGAGGACAGGAAGACGTAGAGGGACAGCGCCCAGGAGTCGGCGGCTGGTGGAGGGCTCTTCGCCCCAGTGACTCACATGCTCCTTCTTTCCAGCTGAATTTCAGTTTTATTTTCGGCTCCAATCAGTGGTAATAGAGATATCCAGGTGCTTTCTCTCCCTCGCTCCCCGTTTCCCTCTGCAGGCTCCCGGAGCCTAACAATGCCCATCCTCCCACACAGAAGACGGTGACAGCCCAGAGCAGAGCAGCCTGTGGCTTTATGGCTGCCCTCACGGTGGCCCCTGTTCACTGAGTGCCCTCCGTGTCCAGCACAGGGTCATCCCTTCACAGGTAGGCATCATCCCCTTGAACCCTCAGCAGCCCAAGGAAGTAGGAACTTCTCGTATCGATAGTTTACAGGTGAGAAAACTGATTCAGAAAGGCAGAGTAATTTGCCTGAGGTCACATGGCTAATAAGTAGTAAATCCAGAGGCAGAAATCATTTTCTAAAATAAAATCTGGAGTTCAAAGCTAGATCTCTCAACAATATGCCTGTGGCCTACTCAAGCCATAAACTTTCACAAGTAGAAGTGTCCTTGTGTGTGTGTATTAAGTCACTGGTCGTCTCTGACTCTTTGTGACCCTATGGACTGTAACCCACCAGGCTCTTCTGTCCATGGGGTTCTCTAGGCAAGACTTCAGTTCAGTTGCTCAGTCATAGTATAAAATAAGTATCAGTTCAGTTCAGTTCAGTTCAGTTCAGTCGCTCAGTCGTGTCCAACTCTTTGTGACCCCATGAATCGCAGCACGCCGGGCCTCCCTGTCCATCACCATCTCCTGGAGTTCACTCAGACTCACGTCCATCAAGTCCGTGATGCCATCCAGCCATCTCATCC
Organism: Capricornis sumatraensis; assembly: GCF_032405125.1. Taxonomy (NCBI): domain Eukaryota; kingdom Metazoa; phylum Chordata; class Mammalia; order Artiodactyla; family Bovidae; genus Capricornis; species Capricornis sumatraensis. Next base: position 9,269,445 of record NC_091086.1, read on the forward strand.
TGGGTCATCCCCTTCTCCTCCTGCCCCCAATCCCTCCCAGCATCAGAGTCTTTTCCAATGAGTCAACTCTTCACATGAGGTGGCCAAAGTACTGGAGCTTCAGCTTTAGCATCATTCCTTCCAGAGAAATCCCAGGGTTGATCTCCTTCAGAATAGACTGGTTGGATCTCCTTGCAGTCCAAGGGACTCTCAAGAGTCTTCTCCAACACCACAGTTCAAAAGCATCAATTCTTTGGCACTCAGCCTTCTTCACAGTCCAACTCTCACATCCATACATGACCACTGGGAAAACCATAGCCTTAACTAGACGGACCTTAGTTGGCAAAGTAATGTCTCTGCTTTTGAATATACTATCTAGGTTGGTCATAACTTTGCTTCCAAGCAGTAAGCGTCTTTTAATTTCATGGCTGCAGTCAACATCTGCAGTGATTTTGGAGCCCCAAAAATAAAGTCTGACACTGTTCCCACTGTTTCCCCATCTATTTCCCAGGAAGTGATGGGACCAGATGCCATGATCTTCGTTTTCTGAATGTTGAGCTTTAAGCCAACTTTTTCACTCTCCTCTTTCACTTTCATTAAGAGGCTTTTTAGTTCCTCTTCACTTTCTGCCATAAGGGTGGTGTCATCTGCATATCTGAGGTTATTGATATTTCTCCCAGCAGTCTTGATTCCAGCTTGTGTTTCTTCCAGTCCAGCATTTCTCATGATGTACTCTGCATATAAGTTAAATAAGCAGGCTGACAATATACAGCCTTGACGTACTCCTTTTCCTATTTGGAACCAGTCTGTTGTTCTATGTCCAGTTCTAACTGTTGCTTCCTGACCTGCAAACAGATTTCTCAAGAGGCAGGTCAGGTGGTCTGGTATTCCCATCTCTTTCAGAATTTTCCACAGTTTATTGTGATCCACACAGTCAAAGGCTTTGGCATAGTCAATAAAGCAGAAATAAATGTTTTTCCAGAACTCTCTTGCTTTTTCCATGATCCAGCGGATGTTGGCAATTTGATCTCTGGTTCCTCTGCCTTTTCTAAAACCAGCTTGAACATCAGGGAGTTCACAGTTCACGTATTGCTGAAGCCTGGCTTGGAGAATTTTGAGCATTACTTTACTAGCGTGTGAGATGAGTGCAATTGTGCGGTAGTTTGAACATTCTTTTGCATTTCCTTTCTTTGGAACTGGAATGAAACCTGACCTTTTCCAGTCCTGTGGCCACTGCTGAGTTTTCCAAATTTGCTGGCATATTGAGTGCAGCACTTTCACAGCATCATCTTTCAGGATTTGAAACAGCTCAACTACAATTCCATCACCTCCACTAGCTTTGTTCGTAGTGATGCTTTCTAAGGCCCACTTGACTTCACATTCCAAGATGAGTTGCAATGATAATAATAATAACAGTGATAATAGTTACTTCTTTATAACCTTCACAGCACCTTTGCATATATTAGGTGCTGTAGTAAGGTGCTGGGATCAAGATGCTGCTGCTGATAATGATGGTTGGGTGGAGGGAGAGGATAGGTGAGAGTGTCAAGCCCTTTTACGTGGGCTTTAGAAGTCACAGGGCAGTCTATCACAATGGAAATTGGGTGAACACTGCAGCCAGGCAGCTGTGCTTTATTACCCATCCACGTGACCGGGGGAAGTTATTTCATGTCTCTTGGTCGGGCTTCCATCCCTCATCTTCTGTAGGACTGTTGATAGGAGGAAATGACTCCATGCTTCTAAAGGGTACCTGGCCAATTTCTAGTAGGCATTGCTTTTATTCTTGTAAGTACATTTCTTGTCTCCCCTACCCATGGAGCAGCACTCCCCCTTGAAAGCAGGTTTTACACTATGTTGTACAGGGTCCCTGAGGGTGGGGACAGAACATTTATCCAATAGCTATTCATGGAGCAGCGTCAGGGTGCCTTCACATAAGTCGAGCTCTGGCCACACGGTGGGAAAGAGAACAGAGGGATCTTTGCCTTCGTGGAGTCAACAACCACCGTGGAGAAGACAGATGAATGACAAGTTTGGTATTACAAATGGATGCTCTGAAGGAAATCAGCAAGTTGCATGATACAGAATAACGTAGGATGGCTGAGGGCTATTAGTTTCCTATCATTGCTATAACAAATTATCACAATTTTAGTACCTTAAAACAACACACATTTATTATTTTACAGTTCTGAGGTCTGGAATCAGAAAAGAGCCTGAAGGGGCTAAAATCAAGGTGCTGCAGGGCTGTGTTCCTCCTGGAGGCTCTGCGGGAGAAGACATTTGCTCACTTTTCCATCACCTAGATGCCGCCCCCACGCCTCATCTCTTGGCTCCTTTCTCTGCCTTCGAAGGGCATTACTCCAGCTGCTCTTCGTCATCACATTGCCGTTCTCTGACGCTCATTCTCTTGCCTCTGTTAAGGACCACTCTGAGTACATTGGGTCCACCTGGATAATTCCAGGAGATCACCCTTAATAATCTCAGAATCCTTAATTTAAACACATTGCAAGGTCCCTTTGAACATGTAAGGTAACATATTCACAAGTTCCAGGAATTAGGATGACAGCCTTAGGGGACACGATTCAGCCTAGCACAGGGGGAATCTACTTTATATATGTCTTATTCTGGACATCACCAAGCTCAGCACATAGCAGAGACCATGAGTGGATGAATGAGGTAGTGAGTGAACAGATGAATGAATGAGCTCACAGAAAGGGAGAGACAAGGCCAGCCTGTTGCAAGCAGTCCAGGCTTGAAATGAGCTCTCGTGGCTTCCCTGAGAACCTGCTGCTTTGCTCATAGATGTGCACTGTGGCATCGGGGAAAACTTGCTAGGGAGTTAAACCTTTCCAGCTCGTAATATATGGAACTCAGTGCCCTGAAGCTGAAATTCAGCGAGGGACCTAAGAAACCCACAGTGTACTGAGTTCCCATGCAGGGTGCTTCATCTGGTTTACAGCCCTCTGTTTCAACAGCCACCGCCATCTCCATTTCCAAGATGAGGGGCGGAGGCGCAGAGAGGTGCAGTCACTCCCCCGAAGCCACACAGCCAGCGAGTGGGGTCTGCTCAGACTTGACCCGCCAAGACTTAGCGCCAGCTGCCAGGCTGCTGCTTGTTTCCAGCCCACGCATTTAATAAACCCACTCCTGGGGCCACCCAGCATTCTCCTTAAGGGCCTTCCTGTTTCCTTGCTGGATTCTATGTGTGATTTGTAGTCTTGCAAGATTTTAAAAAACAAGTATCAGCTTGTGATTGTGCCTGTCACTTGCACCAATGGCCATGCCGTGTACTGTTTTATTAGATGGTATCAGGAGGGAGGCAGTCCCAGAGTAGGACCAAGGGACACACACACACACACACAGACACACACACACAGACACACACACACACCCTCCTCCGGAAATCCTTGAATGAGGCTCCCTGAAGGTAGTTCCCTGAATGAGGCTACTCCACAAGGCTCCCCTCGGGAAGGAAATCCAAGAGGTGCCAAGAGAGCTCAGTAGCCTTGCAGAGCAAATCACTCCCTGTTTCATGTCCATTTCTAGGCTGCTTCCTGTGACTCAGTCTGATTACAAATGGCCACAGGTCAAGGGCCAAGGTCAGCCAAGAGAAGAATGTGTAGAACAGAGGCTCAGCATCCAGGCCTGGGAGTTAGACAGCTGAGAGCTCTTCACCTGCTTCTGCATCTTGCTAACGGTTTTGGGCTTATGTTTCCTCACCTGATATAATGGGTATAATAATGGTGTGTACCTCCTCGATAAAGTGAGATAATACCTTCCTATCAGCATTAGTACAGTTCCTAAAACATAAAGTGAAAGTGAAGTCGTTCAGTCGTGTCCGACTCTTTGCGACCCCATGGACTGTAGCCTATCAGGCTCCTCCGTCCATGGGATTTTCCAGGCAAGAGTGCTGGAGTGGGTTGCCATTTCCTTCTCCAGGGGATCTTCCCAACCCAGGAATCGAACCCGGGTCTCCCGCATTGCAGGCAGACGCTTTACCGTCTGAGCCACCAGGGAGGCCCTCCTAAAACATAAAAGTTACCAAATAAGGGGTATTTGTTATTACTTGATTTAATTAGGTATTCAGAGTCTCAGATTAATGAGTTTACATATTTACTGACCCTGCTCTATGCCAGGCGCTCCTGAGCAGTAGGGCTAGAGCAGCCCAGCCGCTCAGTCCAGCCGCTCAGCCCAGCCGCTCAGTCCAGCCGCTCAGCCCAGCCGCTCAGCCCAGCCGCTCAGTCCAGCTGCTCAGTCGGGTCCGGCTCTTTGCAGCCCCATGGAATGCAGCACGCCAGGCCTCCCTGTCCATCACCAACTCCTGGAATTTACTCAAACTTGTGTCCTTTGAGTCAGTGATGCCATCCAACCAACTCATCCTCTGTCATCCCCTTCTCCTCCTGCCTTCAATCTTTCCCAGCATCAGGGTCTTTTCAAATGAGTCAGCTCTTTGCATCAAGTGGCCAAAGTATTGGAGTTTCAGCTTCAACATCAGTCCTTCCAGGACTGATCTCCTTTAGGATGGACTAGTTGGATCTCCTTGTAGTCCAAGGGACTCAGATATGCAGGTGACACCACCCTTATGGCAGAAAGTGAAGAAGAACTAAAGAGCCTCTTGATGAAAGTGAAAGAGGAGAGTGAAAAAGTTGGTTTAAAGCTCAATATTCAGAAAACTAAGATCATGGCATCCAGTCCCATCACTTCATGGCAAATAGATGGAGAAACAGTGGAAACAGTGACAGACTTTATCTTTTTGGGCTCCAAAATCACTGCAGATGGTGACTGCAGCCATGAAATTAAAAGACGCTTACTCCTTGGAAGGAAAGTTATGACCAACCTAGACAGCATATTAAAAAGCAGAGACATTACTTGGTCAACAAAGATCCATCTAGTCAAGGCTCTGGTTTTCCCAATGGTCATGTATGGATGTGAGGGTTAGACTATAAAGAAGGCTGAGCACTGAAGTGTTGATGCTTTTGAACTGTGGTGTTGGGGACGACTCTTGAGAGTCCCTTGGACCACAGGAGTATAGTAGGGGAACAAACAACACCCCGTCCTCATGGAGCTTACATTCTAATGTGGCAGAGACACTTAATACACAAGTAAATATATAAGCTCAGAAATATTATATAAATTCTCCGAAAGAAATTTAGACAGTGAGGGTAAGGGGTGGAAAGTGGCTGAGGAGGGTCAGGGGTTGTCTGTTTCAGACAAGAGTCATGGAAGGCCCCTCAGAGGAGGTGACGTGGGAACACAGATGAGAATGAGAGAAGTGTGTGCAGGTGCTTGATGATTGCAGTTAAATTGCTCTTTTTTGTGGGCTGAGATGGCCTGGGAGTCCATTGACCTTCTAGGTAAGTCCTGAGGCCTGGCCCAGAGCAGTGGGTTCTGCAGTCAGACAGTTGAGGGCTCAAATCTCAGCTCCACTGCTGTCAAGACACTTGGCTCTGAGTGGTGGCTTCAGCTCTCTGAGCGCCCCTTTCCTCCTTGACAGCAGAGGGTCAGAGATGTGGAAACTCCCAGGGATGGCATGGGAATTAGAGGAGCTGACGTGTAAATCCTGAGCAGAGGCCTTGTCGTGGAGTACATGCCCTGGAATTGGTGAGTGCTGGGATTCAAATCGTGGGATCCAAGTTTGGCAAGTTGGAACAAGTCCGGATGACCCTGAGTGTGGATCGGAGGCAGTTGGAAACCTTGACCTTCGCTGGGACAGCCTGGGAGACTGTCAACCAGGGGAGCTGTCATCCCAGAGCACCTTGATCCTGATTTTGACTGAAGTTACTCCCTCCCAGGCCCTCATCAGCCACGATGACTAGCTGCCAGACACAACTCCTCTGAGGGAAACCTGGGGACCAGGGAGCCTCGTCCTGCAGATTAAACTGAAGGCTGAGAAGGCAGGCAGAAGGAGCATGGAAAGCAAGTCCAATCAGAGCTGAGATCCCCAGTGAGAGGATGGCTGACAGTGGCTGAAATGTTCGTATCCAGCTCCCAAGGCTTAGTAGCTGGGCTCTGGATTATGGCTTGGTGATAATTAGTGTTGGGGACACTGAACTTGAGAGTGATGGGAGGGGCAGGTAAGGCTCCAGCCTCACTCCAAATTGCCTGCATGCCTGGCTAGCTCATCACCAGCCTGATGGGGCTGGATTTGCTATTGTCATGACCACTCCTAAGACTGTGTCTATTTTAAATAATTGAGTCCCCTGCTGGATTGTAATGGACCGTACAGATGTGGTAACAAATAGCCCCAGAGTTTCAGTGGCTTAAGATGGTAAGGTTTCAGCAGGGCAGCTCAGAGCAGGGTGGGCAGTGCCTCTGACCTTCTGCTCCACGCCGCTCCTCCCACAGCAGCTCCTCCCTCTTCTGTGTTTCCAAAGTCCTCTTCCTGATGCTGCCGTGGGGAGAGGGAGGCGGGACGAGCCTGAGAGGCTTGCCTGGGGTGGGTCTGGGAGGGGAGGACAGCAGGGGTCGGAGGAGCTCTGCTGGGCTCTGTCATCTGATCGTTGTTCACAGAGCATGTGCTGAGCTGCACCCTGCAGGCAGCATTCTCTGACCCCTCCACCGTTCCAAGGCCACCTGAGGGGTGTGTGTGTGCACACACCCACAGCCACACCCACCACACACGTACACCCAGGCACACTTCCCCACGCCTTCGGCTGGCCTCCAGCAAAGCACGTATCACAGGGAGTGATCACTGCCCACCCATCTGTCCTTCTTCTCGTTAACGTCTGAGCCACAGGCAGGAAGGAGCCTTGTTCCCAGAACCAGGACACTTCATTTGTTTAAGAAAAATAGAAAGAAAAGAAGAGAAAAAACTAGCACTTGTTGAGATTGCTCAATTCTTTTTCTTAGGTTGTGGTAGAATATATATTATTTGAGATTTGCCATCTTTTGTTTTCATTCTTTTCTTTCCCCAGACTTTACGCTTTTTGTTTTGTATTGGGGTATAGCCATTAACAATGTTGTGGTGGTTTCAGGTGAACAGCAAAAGGACTCAGCCACGCATGGACATGTATTCATTCTCCTGCAAACCCCCCTCCCATTCAGGCTGGCACATAACACTAAGCAGAGTTCCCTGTGCCACACAGTAGGTTCTTGCAGGTTGTCCATTTTGAATATAGCGGTATGTACATGACCTTCCCAAACTCCCTAACTATCCCTTCCTCCCGGTTTTAGACTCCACATATAAGGGATGTCATACAGTACTTCTCCTCTGCCTGACTTGCCTCGCTCAGTGTGGCACTCTCTCAGTCCATCCATGGTGCTGCGAATGGTCTTACAAAATTTACCGTCTTAACCATCGTTAAGGCTACAGCTCGGTGCCACTGAGCACACTGACGCTGGTGTACAGTATCGCCACCCGCCATCTCCAGACACTTTCACCTTTGAAACTAAACCCATTAAACACTAACTCCCCATCCCCCTCCCCAGCCCCAGGGAACCACCTTTCTACTCGGTCTCTGTAAGCCCCACTGCTCTAGGGACCTCTTGTAAGTGGGATCACAGTACTGATCTTTCTGTAACTGGTTTATTCGCCCAACACAATGTCCTCCAGGTTCATCTGTGGTACAGTGCGCACCAAAATTTCCTTATTTTCTCAGGCTGATTAATATTCCATTGAATGTATCTAGCACATTTTGTTTATTCACTCACCTTCAATGGACACTGGGTAGCTTCTTCCTTTTGGGTATTGTGAGTAATGCTGCTTTAAACATAGGGATACAAATATCCGTTGAAGTCCCTACTTTCAAATTTTTTGTGCGTTGGAGAAGGAAATGGCAACCAGTGTTCTCCAGTGTTCTTGCCCGGAGAATCCCAGGGACGGTGGAGCCTGGTGGGCTGCCGTCTATGGGATTGCACAGAGTCAGACACGACTGAAGCGACTTAGCAGCAGCAGCAGCATACCCATAAGTAAGAATTGCTGGAGCATATAATTCTATTTTTAATTTTTTTGAGAAACTATCATACTGTTTTCCATAGCAGCAGTACTATTTAATGTTCCCAAAAGTGTGGTGCATGAGGGTTCCTATTTAACCACATCCTCACCAACACGAGTTAAATGTTTTTTTGAGAATAAGCATCCTGATGGGTGTGAGGTAGTATCTCATTGTAATTTTGACTTTGCATTCCCCTGATAATTAGTGAGGACTTCCTTGGTGGCCCAGCAGTAAAGAATCTGCCTGCAATGCAGAAGGCGCAGGAGATGCAGGTTCCATCCCTGGGTCAGAAGATCCCCTGGAGGAGGGCATGGCACCCCACTCCACTATTCTTGCCTGGAGAATCCCATGGACAGAGGAGCCTGCTGGGCTACAGTCCATAGGAGCGCAAAGAGTCAGACACGACTGAAGCAACTGTGCAGGCACGCGGTGATTAGTGATGCTGAGCATCTTTTCATGTGCTTATTGGCCATTCGTGTATCTTTTTTGGAGAAATGTCTATTCAGATTCCTTCAGTGCCTTATGAATATAGTCCCCAAAGCTTATGCTAGCCCAGTGAACTGGATATCATTATGCCCATTTTACTTCTAAGCAGACTAAGCCCTGAAAAAAATGAGGTGACTTATCTGAGATCACGTATGACCTAGAAAGTGACAGGGCTTATATTTAAGCACCCGTCTTCCCCTTTCCAAACACTAAGCACGTTCTGCAAAGCCGACTATCGTGACGTCATTGACAGTGTGTTGGCTGGTCTGCCCCCCCACCCCCCGTCCCACCCACGTGTATGCTGTGCGCCTGGAGATCAGAGGCGGCCTCTTAATGATCTTTGACACAGTGGTGGGCACAGGTAAGAGTCTACTAGATACTGAACAAGTAGACACAGGTCCTGGGCTCCACCCTACAGTTCTGCGTGGCGTGACTTGGAAGGCATGACTTAGTAGCCCCAAATCTAGGTTTATCTCCAAAATGGGCATGGAAACCCAACCCTCTGTGGCCAGTTGGAAGATCAGAATTAACACTTCTGCCAGGTGCTAAGCATGGGATCTGGTGTGTCTCAGGTGCTGACTCAGTGGTAGAAACTAACAAACACGGTCATGCTCCCGGGGAGTCGGTGTCTACCAGACAGACCCATGACATAATCCCTGCTTCCCTCCTGGCTGGGGAGGTGAGCAGCCCAGCAATAACTCAGAAGGGAACTGGAGCCAGCTCAGACTACAGAAGTGCTTGTGTATCTGTAGAGGATCTCAGGACCGATTCAGGAGAGTCCGAACTCGCTGGTTGCCCCGGGGGGAGACGGGGAGCCAGGAACCAGGGAGGTTGAAGAAGTTGGCCCGTTTACTTTAAGCGGCTTACCCTTAGCTGTATACACTTCTGCATGGTTGGAATTTACTCTGCAGATATCTCTTGTTTTAGACAAGAGTGGGACACCAAGGTAGTGTGGACAAGTGGGCTGGTCCACAAAGAAGTGGGAAGGAGGAAAGACCCCTAAGAGCAGGAGCCTTCTGAATCCATCTGGCTTCTGCCTGCAGACCCCATGCATCTCAGAGATCACCCACCTCCCAGCATGAAACAGAACCCCTCACATCTTACCAGCACCCAGAAGTGAGTGCTGGAAAGAACCTGCCATTTACTCCCTGCATGTCCAGCACCTAATGGAGTTATCATGAAGAGGCGAGCATTTTTAATTTACTCTAGAGGGGTGTATGGAAGCCTGGTACCACCACCTTCCGTCTTGGTGACAACAAACTCATTCTTCACTATAATTAAAATGTCACTTTGATAAATAATTCCATCAGCCCCCTTCCACCTATGAATAGCTTCCTGCTATAATTGTTCACATTCTGCTGAATTAGAAGTATTCGAGGGAGAATTTAAGAGGTATTTAGGCAACAAAGATGAATCGGGTGTGTTTTCCACCCTCTCACGGTCCCTCATTAAACAGAGAGATATCATCCCCTACTGGGGGTCGCTCTGCCCACTGTGCTCAGTCACTTTTCCAAAGTAGAGGGAGATGGAGGAGCTGTCACTACATGGGGGTGGCCCTCACAGAGGGCTGGAGCTTGGGAACATGTGTCGGGGGGGCCTCCCTCCCCATTCATTACTGTAAGAGAGAGTAGGCTGTAGCTTCAGGGGGGTGTGCACTTAGAAAAGTCAATTAACCTTTCCAGACCTCTGTTGTATAACAGAATACCAGGTTACCCTTAAGAGACTGAGTCAGATATAACTCTTGCTCAGTGAGGGGTCATTTGACCTTGCTTGTGGGCCTTCTCACTTTACAGATGAAGGGTTCAAGGCTCCTGAAGGGCGACTTCTACATGACAAGCTAGAGATGGGCAGGGCCAGGATCTCTGAACACTTAACCGGATTCAACATATACAAAGCATATGGTAGGAGCTCTACATATGTTCGGAGAAGGCGCTGGCACCCTCTCCAGTACTCTTGCCTGGAAAATCCCATGGGCGGAGGAGCCTGGTAGGCTAATACCTCGCGAAGAGTCGGACACGACTGAGCTACTTCACTTTCACTTTTCACTTTCATGCATTGGAGAAGGACATGACAACCCACTCCAGTATTCTTGCCTAGAGAATCCCAGGGATGGAGGAGCCTGATGGGCTGCTGTCTATGGGGTCGTACAGAGTCAGACACGACTGAAGCGACTTAGCAGCAGCAGCAGCTACATATGTTCCCATCTGTCCTTATTTTTGTTGGTGCCTCCTCTTTCCTAAATCCCATCCATTGGGATTACATAGAATGCACAGAGTCAGCCACTGGCTGCTGGACACCTTGGGGAGCTCCCTCAACAAAGCCTTGTCTTGGGTTTCGCAAAGAGATGGCATTTGGGTTTTCCCCCTCCCAGAGAGGGGTGTAGTTTCATGACTAACAGCGCAGTACTTTGTAGTCAGAAAGCCAGGGGTCAAGGGCGGCCTCTCCTACCATGGGGCCAGGTGTTGCTGACTCTAACTACAGTTTCCCTCTCTATATTAATAAATTGTGAAGAGCAATTGTAACATCTCCTCGTGAGTTGTGAAAGGCAGTGCCGCAAGGTGCACGTGTGGTGAATACTAGCTGCTGTTCCCACTGGGTTTCATGAAGGGGGTAGCACGCACCACTTGGCCATGTAGTTTGAAGGGCTGTGTGCACAACTGGATGGGTGGAGCAGCAAGTCAGCCCAACCAGGTCAGCTCTTCTTCAGACAGGTCCCCAGTCCAAGTCCACCAGAGTCCGGCCCTGCAGCGCTGCAGTCCCGGGGGTGGAGTATAGGGGTAGGGGATGAAGTGCAGGCCAAGATGAAGATCCTGGCCTGCGTGCTCAGCCGCTCAGTCATGTCCAGCTCTTTGCGACCCCATGGACTGCAGCCTACCAGGCTCCCCCGTCCCTGGGATTCTCCAGCAGGCAAGAACACTGGAGTGAGTTGCCATTTCCTTTTCCAATGCATGAAAGTGAAAAGTGAAAGTAAAAAAGCATATTTCTCTGCCAACGCTGACACCCCTGCACCACCTCCACCTACAGGCAAAGGGGGCGCAGTGGTGCACCCCGGCTGTGCGTCTGCTGAAGCGCAGCCCCGAGGACGGCCCCTGGGTCAGGGAGCTGTGCTTGAGAAGACCATGTTTTGTGTCATCAGTGAGGGAACATGTGAAAGTAACTCACAGCGTGTGTCGCTGGCCAGAGAAGCGCTGCATTCGACCCAGGTCCCCAGGCTCTATCCCGAGGCATTTCAGAAGATGAGCCCTCCCCAGAGGGCAAGGCTGAGGTCAACTGACGAGGGATGCTGCAGCGCTCAGCCTGGAAAGGCTCTGGTGGAGATCCTAAGATGATGGAAGGAAGGGGCTCGTCTCTCCCCTCCAGGCCCCTCAGGGCCGACGCCTCGCCCATCTCCAGGACTCACTGTATGGGGTCCACCCTGTGATGGGCCAGAGTGCTCAGGTTCTAAACCGTACGAGTCAGAGGAGAGGTGGGCTAGCCTCTGTGTTAGCTCACTCCATCTTCCTGAGAACTCTACAGGAGAAATCTCTTATTCCACTTTACAGAAGGGGAAGCTGAGACTTAGAGAGGAAGGCTAATGTTGCCAAGATCACACTGCTAGCACGTGGTTGGATCTGAACTCAAGGCTCTGACTCCAGAGAGCCAGGCTTTTTACAGCCTGTCCATCATCCCCTTACACTGTGGTATAGACAGTGCAGCTGATAGGCAGTGCTGTCTCATAGCCTTAAGGAAAGCGTGTGTGGGAGGAACGGGGGCATGGAGAGGAGAGTGCTGGGCCTCACCCAGGCTCCTTTCCTGCCGGCCTGCGCAGCAGGGCTGCCCGTGTGCACAGGCAAGTGAACTGAGGCTTCTTCCGGCATTAAGATGCAGAAGTTGTTACTGAAACACCAAGGTTTTGAGAACATGGCTTTGAAAACAGAGCAAAGAAGCACATGCAAAGGGTTCGTTTATCCCTTTGTACTCAGGAAAAAGTCAAACAATTTGCTCTAGACTAGAATCCCCCAGCCCCCACCCCGCACAGGCAAGCTCGTCTGTCCATTTGTTAAAAAGAACAACGCAAAACACATTTGTCTGCAAATGCTGACACGCCTGCACCACATCCACCCTCCGCACTGGATCTGAGGCCGTGGCTGCTACTTGGAGAGCTTGTACCTATGCAGCTGCCTCTTGATCAAAAAACTGAGGGGCTCTACATTTGAGACCCGTGCCATCGAGGGGCTCAGAGGCATGTTCCAGAACGCTGTCTAGGAACCGGGACTCCAGCCTGAGGCACAGTCAACAAGAGAAATGGCATCCATAAGGAAACATCATTCAAAGGGTCAAGGGACAGTGGAGAGAGGGCTGGACTTGGAGCCGGGGGCACCGGCTCTGAGAGGTGAACGCCCCTGGCAAGTGCCTTCCTTTCTCTGGTCTCAGCTCTGCGAGCATTGGGTCACAGCTCCAAAGCTCTCATCCTGTCTGAACCACACTCCAGTTTGGGGCCTGACTAGCCGTGGGATTCCGGTGCACCGGAGCTGAAGCTGTGACCAAGGCCAAAATGAGGATACTTGCATGCGTGCCTAGCCGCTCAGTCGTGTCCAGCTCTCTGTGACCCCATGGACTGTAGCCCGCCAGGCTCCTCTGTCCATGGAATTCTCCAAGCAAGAATACTGGAGTGGGTTGCCATTTCCTTCTTAGGGAACCTTCCCGACCCCGGGGTTGAACCCGCATCTCCTACATTGACAGCTGGATTGTTTACAACCGAGCCACCTGGGAAACCCCACAGGAAGTGAAGACGCTGGGAGCCAAAGGGCATCGCCCAGGGGGTTCTCCAAGCAATGGGACTGGAAGCAGACATCAGAGTCAAGGACAGAGCATCTGGGAAGCTGGCAGGCAGAGCAGGGAGACTGTGTGGGGTGAGCCAACACTGAGCGCTTGCTGTACCAGGCTCAACGTTTAGTGTGTATTCACTCCTTCCAGTCACACAGTCAGGCTGTATGAGGGAGTTTTCTGGGGAAACTGAGGCACGGAGCATTTAAGTGACATGCTCACTTTTCACGCAGCAGCCACCAAAATGGAAAAGCCAGGGTTTGAGCCCAGCCGACCTGGCCCAGTGTCTACGCTCCTCACCACCGGTCGTTCTGCCTCTGTTGGGCTTGGTCGGGGCCATCATCCCCGAAAAACCCGGGGAGTCCACCGCTGGTGGGTGGCTGGCTGGCTCAGTCCGGTTTAAGGGACAGGAACGGGACAGTCACTTGCAGCTGCGGCAGTCCCATGACTCAAACCAAGGCATAGTGACAGATGGGAGTCTGACTGTCATCCTCTCCGTGAGGGAGAAGCCGTCCAGCCTTCTCACAGGGCTGAGTAGGTCATCTTGCAGACTGTCACTGAAACCTCTTCCCAGAGCCGCGTTTCCCAGCATGTGGAGGAGCCACCAGGCTCCCCCTCCGTTTTCGTTTGCAGAGAGGCTTGTCCCCCGCCCATCGCCACCTCCTGCCAGAATGGACAATCATGGGTTTTGGAAATGAGATAAATCTGGAAGATGAATGTATTCATGGGCCCATCAAGGGGTCATGAATCACTGGCCCAAATCGCTGCCTTCAGTCCTGGCAGGATGAATTCCCTCAAGCAGATTCTCCTTGTCAGGCAGATACGGAGGCAGTACCACCACGGAGCTCGGGCACCAGCAGCATCGTTATCTGCAGCAGGCTGGTTTCAGGTTCCCAAGCCACCTTCCCTTAATTTGAAGCTCACTTCTGATGCTGGAGAGGACAAAAAATAATAAAATAAGACACATATGTATAAAAGGAAGAAAGAAAAGGGAGTGAGAAAGAAAAAACAATGGGGCAGCTTTCATGCCAGATGGAAGGGAGTCAAGATAAATGTACTAAATCTGATTTCAAACCTGTTTGAACCCCCTGTCCAGGACTGTCAGAAACAGCCCTGGCGTCCACTGGGAATGCGTCACTGCCAAAGGCCTGCGATGCTGAACCCTGCGGGCCCGGATCCTGCCTCCCGGTGACTTGTTTAGAGCTACTTCAAACCAGAACAAATCACAGCCAACGAGCACCTCCCTCTCCAGCCCCTCAATCACTCGTTATCAGACCGTGTATTTTAGCAACAAAATCTTCCCTGGCTGAAGAGCTCATCCATCTGCCTTCTGCAAGCTTGACGCCCTTTAAATGGGAGGTGAGGGGAAGCCACCTGCCTCTCTGGAGGCCGGGGAAGCTGGGAGAAGGAAGGACTTACCACCCCCACGCCCTGCCCCGTAGATCGCCTGTGGGATCCCAGACCGCAGGGGCCTGCAGGTGAGGAGGAAACCAGCCCGAAAGGGACAGAGAAGAGTCACTGGGTTCCACACGTGCTGCACTGGGCACTCGGCCGTGGTCTCTGGGTTTCAATTCTGTTGCTCCCGTCTTCTAGCTAGGTGACCCCAGACAAGTTACCTAGCCCTGTGTGTATAGATGCAAACCCATGGAAACCGTGCATAAAAGCAGGGAACCAGGACTCGGGTGGACTGACTTTGATTTTTTTTTTTTAACATTTATCTATTTGGCTGCGTCGGTCTTAGTTACAGCATCCAGGATCTTTTGCTTCGTCATGTGAGATCTTTTGGTGCTGCGTTCACTCTCGAGTTGTGGCACACGGGCTCAGCAGTTGTGACACACGGGCCCCCGAGCACACAGACTTCAGTAGCTGTGACACACGGGCTCAGTTGCTCTGCGGTATGTGGAATCTCAGTTCCCAGACCAGAGATCAAACCTGCGTCCCCTGCATTGCAAGGTGGATTCTTAACCACTGGACCACCAGGGAAGTCCCTGATTTCTTGCTCCAACTCTTGGGCAGCAAATCGCTTCTCCAAGCTTCACTTTTTAATCTGTAAAATAGGGACAGTAACACTTCTCCGTAAAGCGGAGACAGTAATACCTACTTGGCCTCTCTCACAGGGTTTTATAAGAATCGAAGGAGCAAGAGAGATGGATGGACACACTTGAGATTCTACAAGTGGAAAGCAGAGGTGTCATCTCAGCGTTAGGAGCCTGGCAGGAACACCTGCGCCCTGGGATCAGGAGCACTTGTCTGCCTGCAGCTGCGCACACTCAGCGCAGGGCAGGGCTCCTGCCTGCTGCCTGCCCAAGCCCCGCCTGTTCCCAAGGATACAGGCACATCAGAGGCTCCGGGGTGATAGAAGAGCAGATCTTGGTCTTGTGCAGAGGGGAGGTGTGGGAGGTGTCCATGGGGGTCCTTTCACACTTCTGCAGGACCCTGTGCAGGAACAGGGCACTGTCCTCTGTCTGGGACCAGGGGTTAGAAGTCAGCTGAGGCCCAGAGGGTAAGAGGCTTCCTGCTGTCCCAGGGGCCAAAGCAGAAACGGGATGTTGAGGGTGCAGGCAGTCCCCAAACCACGTCTGAAGTGCCGCCTCCTGTGCCCTACCTGGTACACAATGTCCCGCATGCGTGTGGGCGGTAGGGCGGGAGGGAAGAGAGGGCAGAGGCTGAGGCCCCAGACCGCAATAAGGTCCTGCAGGTCTGTTTCCTGATCCCATCGGCCTGCCTGGACCCACAGGCTGCCCTGGAGTCCAGGCCCACGAACACTGCCTCAGCCAGAACGGGAGGCTGGAAGAAGCGCTGGAACAGGAGCCAGACAGAGCCAACTCACTCCCCTTTCCTCTAGCAAATTTTGCCCTTAAAAATCTGGCATCGGTCTATAGGTAAGAACGGAAGCAGCAATTAAAACGAGCTAGTACAGGGACTCCCCTGGTGGTCCAGAGGCCACACTCCCAAATGCAGGGTTTGATCCCTGGTCAGGGAACTAAATCCCATGTGCCACGACTAAGGGTTCACAAACCACAACTAAGACCCAGCACAGACAAATAAATAAATAGCCCATCAGACTCCTCTGTCCATGGGGATTCTCCAGGCAAGAATACTGGAGTGGGTTGCCATGCCCTCCTCCAAGGGATCTTCCCAACCCAGGGATCAAACCCAGGTCTCCTGCCTTGCAGGTGGATTCTTTACCATCTGAGCCACCAGGAAAGCCTATCAATAAATATTAAATAAGATAAAATGAGCTAGTACACAATACCAGCCACACAGCCAGTGCTCAATAAAGGCTATTATGATATTACTGGCGAACGAAGTCATTGTAACATACAATGCATTCATCTTTGATGGTGACCTCTCACCCAGAAACAGCTAAGAAGGCCCTTTTCTCCCCCAGGAACACTGTGTGCAATCTATTGGTGGCACCTGCTTAGTTTTCTCACATCGCAAATGAGATCAGAGCAAGTGAGGTCCCGCCACTGCCCAGCTTGTCCTTCATCTTGTATAATGAGCGCCCCATCATTGGAAGTAATCCAGTAGAATATTTCTGGTCACAAGTGGAAGAGGAGGCAATAGACCGGAGGAATCAAAGGTGCTTTCCCACCCTAAGATTTTGTGGTGCTCAGGACTGTGGGGTGGGCAGAAACAGGTGATGGGTCTGGGAGCAGAGAGCGAGAAGGTAGGACAGTGTGGTAGGGGAGGAGAAGAGACTGCAGAAGCCAAGGCCACGCGTGTACATCTCGCCTGAATATCCTCTCCACCTTCTCCTTCCTTCAGCACTGACTGAAAGGAGGTATTTAAGGACAGCACCCTAAGTGTCCATCAGATGAGTAGATAAAGATGTGGTATGCACATACAGTGGAATATAATATTATTCAGCCATAAAGAAGAATGAAATTCTGCCCTGAAACCATAGAAAGAACTCCTTCCATTTAGGTCTTTAATCCATTTTGAGTTTATTTTTTTATATGGTATGAGGAAATGTCCTAATTTCAATCTTACACATAGAGCTGTCCAGTTTTCTCAGCACCACTTATTCTAAAGATTATCATTTCTCTGTTGTATATCCTTGCCTCCTTTGGCATAGATGGATTGATCTTAGATCAATTGACCATCGATCACACTGCTGCTTGTAACCTCATATTTTACTCAGCCTGGCCTTGGCCTGCCTCTCCAGCTCCACCTTAAATTGCTCAGCGCCTAGAACTCTTTCTTAGTCAGTACCACATGAAATGACCTGCATTTCCCTGAGAGAATCATGCTGTATTCTGCTTCTGGGCCTTAGCTCAGGCTATTTCCTCTGCCTGGAATTTCCTTCCTCATTTCTTTCCCCACGCAAATCCTGCTTGTCCTTTAAGATCCAAACTAAGCTTCCTCTCCTCTTGGAAGCCATCTTTGGCTCCGGTGCACCCATACCCACCACATTCCCCACCTGCCCTCCCCAACAGTCATCTCAGACTGCCCTTCTCACACTTCAGTGCGACTGAGGACCTCTTTGTCATCCACCCCTGAAGGGTGTCTCGTTGATGGCTGCCTCCCAAAATCCTAGCTTCACGCCCTGTGTTCAGTAGGCACGTGGGGGTAAGACAGCGAGTGATTAGAGTTTAAGCTGAGGAATCGAAAGGACTTGATCCAAGCCTCCATTCCACCACTCTAGCTGCGCAACCCTGGGCAAATCAGTTAGATACCTGGGGTCTCAGTTTCCCTATTCAATTTAGTAACAGACAATCCATTGCCACTGTGCTGATTCAAAGAGAGAGCTCTTACAAGCTGGGTAACAGTGTGCCTGGCAGCTAGAAGATGGCCAGTTAACGTTTGGAACTACTGTACTTCAGAACTGGGCTGGAATTAGACAGGCTTAGTTTTGACTCCCAGCTCTACCACTTACCATCTCTGTGACCTTAGGCAAGTCAGCCAGCTTCCTTGAGCTTGTGTGCCCATGTAGAAAATGGGCTGAACATCGGGGTTTAAATCAGAAGACGGCTGTGAACCCTGATGCTGAGCATGGTGGCTGGCACACAGTGAGCAGTCAGCCACCCTTCCCTGCTTACTGTGCCAATAAGGAAGCGAGGGCATGTTTGCTGAATGGAGCCTGCCAGGGACTCAGTAATGGGTGCACACCTCTGTCTTCAGTGACATGAAATTTCACCAGGAAAGCTGAAGTGAAGTGAGGCCAGCCCAGAGTGGGACTGGGGTCAGACTCCCAGCTCCAGGCTCTGTGGGGACAGAGAGTGGGATCAGAGCTTCCTGGGTGAGAAAGGGCCTCTGGCCCCCAGGACTTTGAACTTTACACAGGCACCTTTCCCAAGAGGTGCCCCTGGATCACCTGTGGCATTTCTGAACAGAATGTGGGAGGTGTGGGCGGGGAATGGAGCACAGACTTGGGAACAGACAGCTGTGGTGTGAGCCCACGTTCTGACATGGACTGCCTGCGTGGCCTTGGGCAAGCTGCCCCCCTTCTTGGAACCCCAGCTTCCTCAGTCTTTAAAGCGAGGAATATAACTGCAGTACCAACCCCCCAGGGTCATTGCAAAGAGCACACCTGCCATTGGCGAGTTCAGGACACCTTGAGGGATTCAGTGAGCTTCTGTTCCTCCGCTCTCTCCCCAGAGCACCCTGTCCCGGTTCATACACCAGGGCCGTGAGCTGGGCCGCAGTGCCCTTTAAATTCACCAGCTCCAGATTTGAAACTAATGGGGCACGTGGTAGGGACTTCTGGGAGTCACAGCGGTGTGGAGGAGAATATGGCTTCAAGAAAATAACATTTGGAGGTAATTATCGGAGCAATGGGTCAGAACCACCATCAGCTGCCAGCCATCCCCAGAGACGGAGCAAGAGATGGAGGCAGAAGGTAGAACCTTTCCTGGGAGTCAGACTAGAGCATCCCTTGAAACTTCAGCCTGGCTTTAGTTCTACCCTGAAAACCCTGGGCTCTGGCTTCATCCCCGTCTCTAGGATGAGGCAGGTTGGCTGTACAGGGCTTCTTTCAGGCTTTAATACCAATAGGACACAAGGTATTTGAAAGCTGTGCAAGATGGAAGAAGGAAATGGAATGAAACCTGAGGGCAAGTAGGGGCAGAAGCAATAAATGCATTCGCAGTGGAGAAAGTAGAAAAAGAGATTGCGTTCATTACCCCTCTCACCTGTTCTAGTAGACACCTAATCTGTTTCCCTGTGTGGGAGCTACAGACCCTACGCGGACCAGACCTGGCTCGTGTGCACAGGTCACAAGAAGGAGGCTGGGGCGTGTGCTTCCCGCTACAGTGGAGGCATCAGAGCACAGTCAGGGACCATCCTGCAGCCTTTGGGCATCTGGAACGGTGTCCTTGAAGAGGCACAGGCTGTCTGGAGTCTAACCTGAGCCTTGACCCTGCCAGAGGGCAGTGAAGCAGGCAGCAGGGGACAGAGCCGCCCCTGATATGGGGACGGTACCAGAGGGACCAAGCTGAGGTCAGCTTCAAAGGACCTCGCCCTGGCTTCTCCCCGCTTGGGTGAGGCAGGCAGCTCCCTCTGGGTCTGATTCAGAGACCCTGGAAGCCCAAGGGCCTCGCCCTGGCTTCTCCCCACTTGGGCGAGGCAGGCAGCTCCCTCTGGGTCTGATTCGGAGACCCTGGAAGCCCAAGGGCCCCACCCTGCACCACACTCAGACCTTCCTCTGATGTCTTTAGTTTGCAGGACTCTGAAAGGTTAAGGCTATTCCTGCACCAAGCACGGATTCGCTTTGCTTTTAAGACCAGTCATCAGCAAATACTTGCTGGGCACTCTGCACCCCAGCCCCCGTCTAGTCCACAGAAGCGGCTTCTCTCCAGGCCCACACCTCTCCACCTCCCCTCTGCTCCCGGGCCATAGTAACTTGTAGACGAGGCAGGCATCCACTCCTCTGTCCCGTGGGCTGTGCCACCTAGGGCAGGTGAAGGACTCTCTCAAAGGGCCACAGTGTAACTTGGACTCCTTTTGTTTCCCTCTGGTGACTTGATAGGCACAAGCAGGGGCTCTCACTCAAGGCCTGACAGCCCAGTGCTGGCGTCTCCACTGTCCAGCCTGGTTGGTGACAGACCTCCTAGATCACAAATAACCACAGTCATTCATGTGCCAGGGCTCGGTGCCAGGTGTCACAGAGGGATTCATATCATCGCATCTAATCCCCCCACCTCGCCAGCCCTGGCGAGTGGTCTTACCACCTACACTGACCGGGTAAGCAAACCAGACCCCGCATGGAGAAGTGCACTCCCAAGGGCATGTGGCTAAGTGCCAGTTGAGGGTTGCAGACCCCAAGCTTCCTGATTTCCAAGTGTGTGGTCTCTGGGTATGGGCCAGCTCATAGCTCATGAGCACTCTCTCCTCTCCTGACCCCCGGAGTGAGCCAGTCAGCATCACAGCTCAGAAAGAGACTGTCTCAGGGCCCCCCAGCATGGCCAGCTCCTTTCAGGGCCAAGGATGAGACTGGCTGGGGTGCCCAGCAGAGCAGAAGGGCTGAAAGAGTGGGGTTCTGCCCACCCCCGGTGTGAACTAGGACAGCTTCTGAGTGCAAAATGTGCGGATGAGGCCCTTTGATAAGGACCAAATCCCCTCTCGTTGCTTGGCAACCCCGCTTACAAGTCATAGCAGGGAAGTAATTTACAGGAATTCAAAGTGTCGCTGGAGGTTCAGCTGAGCCGAATTGGTACAGAGAGGAGCCGCAGTGGTCCGGATCACACCTTCGGAGGGAAGGAGGAGGGGAAGGAAAAGCTTCCGCTTTCCTCACCTGAGAGTCAAGAGCCTTGAGCTCAGACTCACTGATCATTTTTTATTCGCCTATTTACTGACTCCTTCATGAGCCCCTACTATGTCGCAGGCCCTGTGCTGGGAGCCGGGCGCACAACGATGGATGAGACAGACAGAAACAGACATGCAAACACAGGGCCGTGGACATGTGATAGCGTGTTAAGGCATCTGGGCAAAGAGCCCCAGGGAGGACAAATGACACGGCTGGGGGCATGTGAGGGCAGAGGGCATGGAGGTGGCCAGCCAGCCAGACAGAGAGGGATAGAGGTTGCCTTCGCGAAGGGCCAGCGTGAGCCGGGGTGAGGTGAGAGAGCACAGCACATTTTCAAACCCTGTGTGGTCAGGGGCGGAGGGTAAGTGGAGCCCAGGCTGGGCAGAGCCTTTAATGCCAGGCAGAATTGTCTGGACTTTGTCACACAGACCTAGATGTTATTCCTATGGGGACGGAGCATGAAACCTGGGGTTTGTGGAAATCCCTCTTGTTCTTTACTCACTTCCGGAGGGTGAACTGGGGGAGAAGCAGAAGCTAGAAGGAAAGACGCTGGGGGTGCAGAAGTCAATTGAGAAGCTATTAAGGAAGACTGATAAGGGCAAGAGATGATGAGGCCTGGACTAAGGTAGAGAGAAAGGGCCAAGTTCAAGAGGTAGGAAGTAAAGTCAGCTGGCCATGGAGGCTGATCCACCGTGGGTGGGAGGCGCAGTAGGAGCCTTGCAGGTGTCTGACTTGACCAACAGGTGGCGCCACTCACTGAAATGGGGAAGATGGGATGAAGCGTAGGTCTGGTTTTCGAGGAACTCCCTCGGGTTCTGTCCATGAGGATTCTCTTGGTTGCCAGTGACAGAAAGTCAACGGGAGTAACTTACGGCGCGTACTCAGTCATGCCACAGGGGGCGGGTGGGGCAGGGGTGCGGCGGAGCCTGGCTAGCCCTCTCTAGTGCCGCAGCCCGTGGGGACAGCAGTTTATGTTGGACACGGCAGGTTCAGTGGAGGGGAACTGGAGTAGCAGAGGAAAGAAACGTCAGAGCCACCTCGAGGCCAGCCAGGATATTTAGGATCCTTGGTCCAGAGCCTGTCTGTTTTTTAAATATTTATTTCTTTGATTTATTTGTCTGCGCCTGGTCTTCGTTGCAGCACCTGAGATCTTTGACCCTCGGTGCAACGTGTGGGGTCTTTAGTTGTGATATATGAACCCCTGGTTGCAGCATGTTGGAGCTAGTTCCCTGGCCCTAGGGACTGAACCTAGGCCCCCTGTTTGGGGAACACGCAGTCTTAGCCACTGGAAGACCAAGCTAGCCCCCCAGAGCCCCTCTTGCCCTTCACTGCGGCCTGTGCCATACTTGTAGGGAGAAGCCGAGCAGCAGCTGGGAGTGCGAGGCTTTGTGTGCGTGCCGGCTGTTTGGTCTCCAAGAAGTCTGGGGGAGGCGGTGGAGGTCAGCCAGATGGTGGATGGAGGCGAGCAAGCCACGGAAAGAAAAATCCCTGCTCTGTGCTCATTCCTGGTGCCTTATGAAGGTCAGCAGGCCCGCCTCCGGGGCTGACCGTGGGAACCTTCCAGCAGGGCTGCTCAGGCCTTTCCCAGACCTGCCCTTTCCTGGGAACAGAGTCAGTGGCCCCATTTACCCAAACTGACTACGGATGCCAGCGAGACAGGTTCAGCCCCCAGGAGGCGATGGGCTGGGGCATAGACATACCCCACGCAGGCCAGGAAGTTCTCTGCAAACAACTTCTTGGCACAGAGAAAATCCATTTGTACTGGGCAGCATGCAGTGCCCCTTTCCCAAGCAGATCTGCTTCTCTAAGCCAGTGGGCCTCCCTCTCTCCGTCCTGCAGCTCAGGAAACGGCTTGGGCAGTATGGAGCAGTGGTTAGAGGCCTGCGCTTGATCCTTGAGTGGGCATGCCTTTCCGAGCTTTGGTTCCCCCAAGGGCATGTCCATGCATAACTGAATCACTCTGCTGTACACGTGAAGCTCACACTGGCGGTCAGCTACATGCCAGCACAGAAGAAAAACTGAAAGAGAAAAGCTAGCACTATGTGTCCAAAAAGTGGTTAAAATATAGTCAAGTTTTTGTGACTGGTATTTTATCACAATAAATACATGAAGATGGGCTGATGTATCTGATTCTCTGATTTTTCCATCTTTTTCTACTATGAATAGCACTGCTATGAACTTTCCGCTACAGGGGTTTTTGTTTTTGTTTTTGTTTTTTTTGAACACATGTGTTTAGTTCTTTTGAATACTTGCCAGAAGTGAAAAAGCTGGTTTAAAACTCAGTGTTAAAATACCTAAGATCATGGCATCTGGTCCCATCACTTCATGGCAAATAGAAGGGGGAAAGGTGAAGCCAGTGACAGATTTCCTCTTCCTGGGCTCTGAAATCACTGCAGATGGTGGCTGCAGCCATGAAATCAGAAGACGATTGCTTCTTGGCAGGAAGCTATGACAAACCCAGACAGTGTATTAAAAAGCAGAGACGTCACTTTGCCAAGGTCCATCTAGTCAAGGCTATGGTTTTTGCAGTAGTCGTGTGCAGGTGTGAGAGCTGGACCATAAAGAAGGCTGAGTGCCGAAGAATTGATGCTGTTAAGCTGTGGTGTGGGAGAAGGCTCTTGAGAGTCCCCTGGGCTGCAAGGAGATCAATCCAGTTGAACTTAAAGGAAATCAACCCTAAATACTCATTGGAAGGACTAATGTTGAAGCTCCAATGCTTTAGCCACCTGGTGGGAAGAGCCGACTCATTGGAAAAGTCTTTGATGCTGCAAAAGATTGAAGGCATGAGGAGGATGGCGTGACAGAGGATGAGATGGTTGGATGGCATCACCGACTCAATGAACATGAACTTGGGCAAACTCCGGGAGATGGTGAGGGACAGGGAGGCCCAGCATGCTTTAGTCTATGGGGTCACAAAGAGTCAGACACGACTTGGTGACTGAACAACAGCAACAATTTCTTTTTCAAAAAAATTTTTTCCCCATTTAGATAACTACAGAGTATCGGGGAGAGTTGCCTGTGCTCTACAAACAGCAGGTTCCCCTTTGGTTATCAACTCTAAACCTAGCAGTGCAGACCTGTCAGTCCAAACCCCCAAGCTGTCCCTCCTTCCTCTCCTCCCCTCTGGCAACCACAAGTTTGATCTCCAGGTCTGTCACTACACTTCCATGTTGCAGACAGGTCCATCTGTACCCTTATTTTAATCATTTTAAAGCGTTCGTCTCAGTGCATTAAATACTTTCACAGCGTCGTGCACCATCACCACTGTCTAAACCCCAAACTCGTCATCAACCCAGATGCAAGCCCAGCGCCCACTCTCCCCCAGCAGCCCCCACTCTCCCCCCCCCCCCCAAGCCCCTGGCCCCCACTCGCCTGCTTTCTGCCTCTATCGTTCACCTCCTCTGGATCATTCACAGAAGTGGAACGACATGTCGCCTGTCATGTCTGACTCAGCATCATGTTCTCAGGGGGCATTCTTGTAGCACATGGCAGTGTCCCATTCCTTCCTATGGCTGAATGGTATCCCATTGTATGGATATGCCACGTCTTGTTTATAAGCTCACCATTTGATGAACATTTAAGAGTTTTCCATCTTTTGGCTACTATGAATAGTGCTGCTATGACCTTTCATTTATGGGGTTTTTTTTTCTTTTGAACACGTGTCTTCAGTTCTTTTGAGTACATACCAGGAGTGGAATTGCCAGTCTTAGGATAATTTTATGTTTAACTTTTGGGTAGCTGAAAAACTGCTTTCCACAGTAGCTACACCATTTTATTTGTACCTGTGGAAAAGGGCACAGCAACCCACTCCAGTATTCTTGCCTGGACAATCCCATGGACAGAGGAGCCTGGCGGCTGCAAGCCATGGAATTGCAAGGAATCGGACACGACTGAGTGACTAACACACTTTCACCAGTCACATGTGGGTTTCAGTGTCACCACACCCTTGCTAACACTTGTTTTCCTTTTTTAAAAAATAAAATTATGGCCATCTAGTGTCACAGACTTGGAGAAGGAAATGGCAACCCACTCCAGTAATCTTGCCTAGAGACTTCCGTGGACAGAGGAGCCTGGTGGGCTGCTGTCCATGGGGTCACACAGTGTCGGACGTGATTGAAGCGACTTAGCATGTATGCATGCCTTGGGGAAGGAAATGGCAACCCACTCCAGTATTCTTCCCTGGAGAATCCCAGGGACAGAGGAGCGTGGTGGGCTGCCGTCTGTGGGGTTGCACAGAGTCGGACACGACTGAGCAACTCTCAGTGGTGTAAAGACCATCTGTTTTTAATCCTTGGCAGGCAGCAAGCAGTCTGGACAGCCTATGGAATGACTGACAGCTGTTTGTGGCCAGTCAAATTTCTGGAGAACAGGATGGTGGGAGGAGCTTTTCCCTTCCTTCTGGGCTGTGGGTTGGGGAGTGTAGGGGCCTGTGCCTGGCAGCCCGTGTGACGTGTCCAGAACACGCATGTGACCTCACTGAGTCCTCATTACAACACTTATTAAAATTAATAACCGTTACCTTGCAGACAGGCTGTTCCATGAGGCCACGTGTACAGTCATAACTCAAAAGTCCTTGGCCCGTATCCCCACTGTAGCTGCAGAAACTCCGCTGAAGACGCGGCATCCGCTGCTTCCGTCTCCTGCTGCCCTGCTTCTCCCCTGAAGCGCCGCTTCATCCAGAAAACTTCTCTCTCCCACCACGCAGTGCCCTAGGCTGGGGCCAGATGCCGCTGTCCGCCACCAAGCTGCCCTCTCACTGCCCAGCTGCTCCTGCAAGGTCCTTTTCCTGAGCTGTGTGCTCTCATAAGAAATGCTCAGGCCCCCTCAGGCTTGCCAGCACGCCCAGACACAGCCGCATCCCCGCTTAGGTTACCGTCTCATTTTAAAGTCTAAAGATATGGCTCTGCAGTGGGACATCCCGGTTTGGATCCACATATCACTCACAGTCACCTCAGTTCTCTGTATTTAGCCTCTGTGCCTCCATTTTCTCGTGCATGTTTCATAGAGCAGAAGAGAGGAATAAATGAGCTCATCCCTGTAACAAGTGTAGACTGATGCCTGGCCCACAGGACTGCTGCTGCTGCTAAGTCGCTTCAGTCATGTCTGACTCTGTGCGACCCCATAGACAGCAGCCCACCAGGCTCCCCCGTCCCTGGGATTCTCCAGGCAAGAACACTGGAGTGGGTTGCCATTTCCTTCTCCAATGCATGAAAGTGAAAAGTGAAAGTGAAGTCGCTCAGTTGCGTCCAACCCTCAGTGACCCCATGGACTGCAGCCCACCAGGCTCCTCCGTCCGTGGGATTTTCCAGGCAAGAGCACTGGAGTGGGGTGCCATTTCCTTCTCTGATGCATGAAAGTGAAAAGTGAAAGTGAAGTCGCTCAGTCATGTCCGACCCTCAGCGACCCCATGGACAGCCTATCAGGCTCCTCCGTCCGTGGGATTTTCCAGGCGAGAGCACTGGAGTGGGGTGCCACTGCCTTCTGCGACCCACAGTAAGTGCTCAGTTAATCTAAGCATTCTTTTCTAATATGAATGATCACTGAGTGATGACTATGTGCCAAACCCAGGCCAAGGTGCCTTTCCTATGTTTACAACGACCACAAGAGGTAGGTCTTCAAACCCCTACTTTACAGATGAGATCATGAGGCTCCTGCCAAGAGCTCACTGTCTCCCAGCTGTCAGTGAGTGCCTCAAAGGGGACTTTGGGTCTGTCTGACCCTTAAATCCCAGCTCTGCCCACTCATGGAAAAGAAAACAGTGCCTTCTTATACATGGTCAGCCCCCACCTGCTGACTGCTCTGTTTCAAAGAGGCTCCTTTTGTTTGTCTGAGAGTGGCAATTGGTAAAGTGCCCCTGACACTCTGGGGTGTCAGGATCGTATGGCGACATGATGAGGGGAGGATTCCTGGAGAGCAGAGCTCTAATGCAGAGCCTGGTTCATCTCCAGCTATTAATACATCGTGTCCAATGTGAATTCCTTTCTCACCTCCCCTTGAAACCTTCAGTAAACTCTACATGCCTTGCCAATACTTTTAGAATTGAATTTGTTTGGGAGTGTATTAGCTTCCTGTGGCTGCTGTAACAAGTCACCACATATTAGACGGGCTGGGAACAACAGAAATTTATTCTCTCTCCATTCTGAAGCTCAGAATTCCAAAATCAGCACCCCTGGGCCGAAGTGAAAGTGTTTCTACGGCCACGCTCCTTGTCAAAAGAAGGGAGTTCCCTGCTTCTCGCGATCTTTAGTGTGTATTTTATTTATTTATGTGCTTATCTGGCTGAGTCCGGTCCCGGCTGCGAGGCTCGGGCGTCTCTCTGGCTGTGTGGGCTCTGAAGTTGTGATGTGCAGGCTTCTGGGATCCTAGTCCCCTGACCAGAGATAGAACCCACATCCCCTGCATTGGAAGGCAGACATTCAACCACTCCACTGCCGGGGCAGTCCCTCCTTCCAGATTCTGGTGGCCGCCAGCACTCCTTGGCTTCCGGCCGCATCCCTCCAATGTCTGCCTCCTTCTGCCTTCCCATTAGAAGGACACCTGGGATTTTATTCAGGCTCCACCTGGATGCTCCTGGATGATGGCCCCGTCTCAAGATCTTTAGCCTAACCACATCTCAAATTCTTTGCCAGGCTAAAAACAAAGGCGCCAGGGATCAGGATGTGGCCGTCTTGGGGGCCGTCCGTCAGTGTACTCTGGGAAGGAGGATGGAATGAGGACCAGCCTCAGGGTGAGCATGACGCTGCAGGCCAGGCTGTCCAGAGGGGCCGCATCACCCTGAGTCCCACACAAGGTCACACCACCTCTGTCAACGAGAGTGAGGGCCAGAGCCGGGTCTGCCGAGCCTAGGGGCAAGCTTCCCTTCCCTGCAACCTAACCTTCTGCCTCTTGTTCTGCTGGGTCTTCTGTGGTAACGGCTCCTAATTTGGGCCTCTGTGGGCCACCCAGATATCATCTGGAAGGTTTCACCTCAAAACTGTACCAGGGTCAGGGGAATGAATGAGCACCGGAAAAGAGTGGGCACCAAAGCTTGACACAGAAGCCTGTTTGGCACACGCCTTGAATCCTGCCCTCTTCCCTGGTCTTTCATGCTGCTGTTCAGGCCCCAGGCTCTCCTGGGAAAGAGAACATCATTAAGTTCTTTCCAGATAAGACGTCATTTCGTCCAGCTGTCATCGGGGTTGGTAAGCAGACACCAGAGCAGATGGAGGAGGGTGAAAGAAGCTTAAAGCCCAAGGCAGCCGACTCACTGGGCTTCACGCTGCCGTCGCTTGAGAATGGCTGCTGAAGTCAGATAACACTGATGGTGCGTGCACGCTCAGTCGTGTCCAGGTCTTTGCAACTCGCTGGACTGTAGCCCGCCAGGCTCCTCTGTCCATGGAATTCTACAGGCAGGAACACTGGAGTGGGTTGCCATTTCCTCCTCCGGGGATCTTCCTGACCCAGGGATCGAACCCGCGTCTCCTGTCTCTGTATTGGCAGGCGGATTCTTTACCACTGTGCCACCTGGAAAGCCAACTTCAGTGATGTAACCTCAGCAATTTACTCTGCTTCCCTGAGCCTCAGTTTACTCACCCATAAAATGGGGAGAATTAGGGCTTCCCTCATGGCTCTCAGTGCTAAAGAGTCCACCTGCCAGTGCAGGAGGTACGAGATCAATTCCTGATCCGGGACGGCCCCACGTGCTGTGGGGCGATGAAGCCTGCACACCACCACTGTCAGGCCTGTGCTCTAGAGACAAGAGCTGCACCGACCGAGCCCACGCGCCCCAGCTGCTGAAGCCTGGGCACCCAGAGACCGCACTGCGCAGCCAGAAGTCACGATGTGGAGAAGCCCCTGCTTGGCGACTAGACAGCAGCCCCCACACTGCAACCGGAGGAAAGCCCACATGCAGCGAAGACCCAGCGCAGCCAAAGGTAAATAAACGAAAATGTTGACAATGGGGAGAAGTGTGTCTACACAGCTGACTCATAACGGAGATGAAACTAGCACGAAGGTGGTGAAACTTCTTCATTGAGAGAAATGCCAAAGCCACACTGCTCCTTTCATGCTCTGTAAAGTCATCTCTGCCGGAGGAAGGGTTAAAAACTCAGGATTGAGGTCCTAGTTGGAAGCATGATTCTAGATGGAGGCGGGGAAGGTTTCCCTGGCTCTGAGTCAGGCTCTGAACACTGGGGTTTGGTGCCTTAATATTACTTGTCATCACTCTCCAGCAGGGAGACGTCTGTTTCCCCCGGTGTGACAGCGATATAATGGGGCCTCCCGATGCTCCCCACAACGTCATGCTCTGGGCAGGAAAAGTTGTTCACCACGGTGTGTGGAGTTCACTCGGTCTCCTGCAGAATCGTACATAGCAAAGACCAGAAAAGAGAAAGTTGTCCTCCCCACGGTGGCTTCTTATCACACAGAATGAGAAAGCTTTTCCTCCCTTCCTTCCAGTGGGAGAGTCAACAGAGAGCAATGGCGGCCACAAGGCTATTTATTTATGCTTCTGGCAGATGATAATTATCATGATCACCAGCATTTATCACCAGCTGGTGATGTGAGGCGCCATGCTAATAAGCACTTCATTGCATGCCTTATCGCATGCAAAATCTTCCCAAGGAGCTTAGGAAGCGGAAGTATTGTGTTACATCTGAGGAAACTGATGCATGGAGAAGGTGAATCCCTTGGCAACCTAATGCTGTAATCTAAGCACTTAGCCATTTCATCTTTTGTGAAAAGATTCTTTCACAAAAGAATCTTTTACTTTTGTGTGTGTACATTTCAAAAGGGATTTTTTTGGTGACTTATAAAGATACAGTTGAACAAAAATTTTAAAATGCTAACTTACTCATTTATCTCAGTCAGGATCTTGTGACAATTAGGAAAATGCAAGTGCAAAAAAGTAAAAAGTGGCTGGATATAAAGCTACAATGGAAAAGTGCGTGAACTCTTGCTAGGATGGCTCCTAATTTGTCTCTGAGCTTCCTAGCAGCCCCTGCAAAGAAGGAAACATGATCTGTTATGCAAAATTCCACAGCATTGTTTCTCCGTATATGGTCCCCAGACCAGAGGCCTCAGCTTCACCTGGAAATCTGTGAGATAAACAGATTCTCAAGCCCCAGCCTAGAATTTGAGAGTGAGGCTCAGCCATCAGTGTCTTAAACAAGCCTCCAGGTAATGGTGACGCACATTTAAATTTGAGAACCACTTACCTTCAAATGAGAACATACTGGTCGTTAACATGGATATGTGAGAGTGATTTCTCCTCCGAGCCTGTGTGATGTGGCTGAGCTCATGTTTTAACCAAATCCTTACTGTAAACACCATCAGAGTTTTGTAGGGATGCTTCTTAAGTTTCTCCTCTGCATAGATACATGGAACCTTTTCAAGGCACAGCTTAATGAAAGCAGTTCTAGGCAGTCAAGCAGTGTTGTCAGACACAGCATGCCAGGTGGGCTTCCTGTTCTCACACAGCTCCAAGTAGTAAGAAGCCTGGAGAGTGTCCTTGCATAGCTCTTAGGGGCCGGGACTCTGGAGCCAGGCTGATCTAGATTTGAACACTGGCTGTGCCTTCCAGTAACTGAGTGAGCTTGGCCAATTCTATGAACCCCCTCTTGATGCCTTAGTTTCATCAATATGTAAAATTAGAGTATTCTACCTATTTCATGGAGTTGTTCTAAAAATTCAACAAGCTCATAAGTAATGTGCTGAGTGTGACCACCGATATACTATTAAGTCCTTAATAAATGCTCCAATGATTATAAACTTCTAGGATGTATTTCCTATAGGTTGGGAAGATCCCCTGGAGAAGGAGATGGCAACCCACTCCAGTATTCCTCCCTGGAGAATCCCGTGGACAGAGAAGCCTGGCAGGCTATAGTCCTTGGGGTCACAAAAGAGTGGGACCCGACCTAGGAACTAAACAACAAGAGACAAACCATCACCCTGTGTCCGCCAGCCACCATCAACGGTAATACGTATATCCTTCCCCATCTGCTGGAAGATTATTCTGGAGATGTATGTTCCAGTCTTAATGGGCACCTGATACAGTCAGGGTCCTTTCACGTGTACTCACCCTTTCATCTTGTGAGTAGCTCTGTTGCTGTTGTTTCGTTGCTAGTCATGTCCAGCTCTTCTTGCAAGCCCATGGACTCTACCCTGCCAGGCTTTTCTGTCTGTGGGACTTCCCAGGCAAGAACACTAGAGTGGGTTGCCACTTCCTTCTCTGGGGGATCTTCCCAACCCAGGGATCGATCCTGTGTCTTCTGTGTTGACAGGTGGATTTTTTCTTACCACTGAGCTAGCAGGAAAGTCCATAAATAGCTCTACACAATAGCTATTATCACCCATATTCTGCATCAGGAAACGGAGGTCTGATTTTTCTGAAGTCACATAGGTAAGAAATGCTAAAGGTAGGATTTGATTTCAGATCTTCTGGCTTGACAATGAGACTCAGATGCAGTGATCATTTCTTGAGGGTCTCTGAGATGCCTTTTCAGCTCACAATTCTAATTAACTTTGATTCTGAGAAAAAATGGTTCTCAGCCCCAGCTGGGGGTCGAGGAAGAAGGCAGCTTTTAGAATTGGAGCAAGACAGGTCATCCAAGCTTATCTGGTTCAAGCCCCTGGCTTCCAGCTGTCCAGGCTCTAGAGGGGCTGGACTCGCCTGGCGTCCCATGGTGAGAGCTCGGCAGAGCCTGTGCTCCGCTACCCACAACTGGTACTCAGTTCTCCACCCCACGCCTCCTGGCATCTTTGAAAGGCAAGGCTAATTCCCATGAAAAGCACAGCATGGCAGAGTTAGCATGAGACTGAGGGGCAGGGCACAGTGTTAGAACCAGCTGCTCAGAGTAAGAAAATGTTAGAAAATGTGGAATCATCCATGTAGCCCCGTGGGAGGCATCATATGCTGGGTGGTGAGGGCCACAGAGACAGCCGTCTGTCAAGCCTGCCTTCTCCCCTGCAGTTCCTGGCCACGCTGCCTTCCTGGAATCTGGGACACCCAGGTCCCAAGCCCACTCTTCCTCCCAGCTTTCACAGCAAAGAGCAGAAATTTTGGAGTCAGGTTTCCAATTGTTATAGTGTCAAAGTGAGTCACGTGGACAAGCCTAGGGCCGGTGGGGCAGGGAAGGGCGACGGGGAGCGGGGATTATGACCCAGTGATGCAGTCTAGCCCACCCACCTTGCAGGGTTGCTCGGAGGGAAGATTTGTTCACTCATTGATTCAATGTGTGTGTGTTCAACACTTGCTGGGCACTGTGCTAGGTGCTGGTTATGGAGCAGTTAACACGAGAGACACAAGTCCCTGCCCTCCTAGAGCTTCCATGCTAGTGAGTAATCCCCCTGATGTATCCACAAACATTTATGAGCGGTTTGGACAGGTGCTAGAGACAGAGATGTCCACAGCAGCCTCTCTGCCCTCAGCAAGCTCCTGGCCCACGAGAAAACCAGACACACTGACACCCAATTACAGCGCAGGTGAGGCAGGAGGCAACAGCATGTGTGAGCTCCAGAAACACCTGGCACAACGCACGCTCCCTCTCAGCGCCTGTGTCCCCTCCCTTCCCTTTGCCAGCCCTCCTTCCCAGCCACAGGCCAGCCAACTCTGCAGAGAGTCGATGGAGAGCTCTCAGCAGGCCCTTGCCGGGCACAGTGCAGAGGAATTAAGTGCAATTAGTGAAACTGAGCCATCACGGGTAGGAAGCACTTGCTCTCCCTTCCAGAGACTGATGGGGCGACCGGGGAGGAGGATGCAGATCCCTCAGCTGAATCACACATCCCGGGAACCTCGATAACAGCATGGATGAGTGACAGCAAACAGGCCTTCTGCCTGCAGGGCTGAAAATGCACCACTGCCCAGGGTGAGCCAGAGGTCAGGTATCACGCAGCCCTCCCTAGAGATCGCTCCCATTTTCCCAAGTCTAAGGAGATGGAGTAAATTGCTTTAATGGAGTGGAGTCTCATCATCACGGTGGCAGCAGGAGGGCAGGCTGATCACCATGCCCCAGACTAACGTCGTTAGGTTTGGCTCTGAGTGAATGTGGCCAGCATAATTCAGGGCCCACGGTGTATCCTTTCTGCTAAAGGTGTGCGCCCTGTCCTGCCCGCCTTGGGCAGGCTAGAAACCTGTGGCTAATGCCTCCTCTACCCCGAAGGGCCAATCGGGCTGTAGGTTCTGCTGATTCCTCCTTCCAGAGGTCTTTCCCGTCTCCCTCAATTGCAGCATCAGCTCCCCCTCGACCACTTGCCTGGTCCTGGGCTGAGTCCTGGTCTTATCCGCTTTTCACACAGCAGAGATTTTGCCAGAATTCACATTGATCATGACTCCCTCCTATGGAACATCCCCACCCCACACGCCCCGAGCTGTGCGGCTTCTCCCAGCGACTGTAGCGTCTGATCTTCCCTTCCTCAATGCTCTTCTACTCGTCACCACTTGGCAAGCATCTGCCTCTCCCTGAACCCCTAGCTGCAGTCTCTCACTTTAAGCCCCCACCTGCCTTCCCACCAGCAGGTGTGGACCACTGCCACCCCCTGTGCTCGCCCAGCATCTGCCTCCCATCCATCAAGACTGTGAGTCTTCACACAGTCTTCATTTTTGACTCCTTTGCACAGAGTCATAGTAATATAGCTAGTAATTAGACAGAACACTGAGTATTTCTGTTATGTTCAGCGTGGTCTGAGAACTTTACATGCACTAATTCATTTAATTTCTCAACAGTCCATTAAATGGGTAATATGATTACCTCTTGCTTGAAAGATTAGGAAATTGAGGCATTAAAAAAAAAAGCCCTGAGTAACATGCCCAAAGTTACATAGCTAGTGAGAGAGCCAAGATTTTGAACCCAAAGGCACAGGAGAGGGGGACAGAAATGGATGGAGAAGTTAGGAACAGGAGAAATAAGAGAAAAGAAAAAAAAGAGAGGGCGGGGAAGGAGCTAGAAATGAACCTTTCTTACTTTTAGTCACTGAGATTTGGGGGTTGTTTGTTACTGCAGCAGATCTCAGCCTGTCCTGACTGATAGAATAAATAGCAATGTGTAGACACGTTAGAAGGTTTGTTTAATCAGGAAGGACAGTAAAGAACTTCTGTAAAGGATTGCAAGGCCTTGCCTGGTTAGTCCTCAGCAGGGGGTGACTGGTTTCTGTGTGGCTGGCTCTTCATGGCCCAGCAGAAGAACAGCGTGGATGCACCAGGGGCTTGCAGCCTGAATGGAGTGAGCAGACTGAATGTGTTCAAGAGGAGGCCACCCAGCTCTGGTGCCCACAAGAGGTGATGAGTTGAAATAGGCGATTCCCAAATAACCATCAAGTCCCAGGGAGCAACTGGAATGCAATGGCTGAGCATGTGTTCCCAGGGAAGACCTGCTTCCTCCAGCCATGTCACAAAGCAGATGGGGACAGCTAGTCAGTCCCTAGGAACTGCCTGCCTCTGATTCCCAAACATTGCCACAGCTGAGAGGAGAGCCAGAGACCCTGCTGGGGGGCTGGTGACAGGATTTCACTGGGCATGAGTGGAGACAAGGAGTGAAGCAAAGCTGTCAGCTTGTTTGGCCAGCATCTAGGCTGGCCAAGACCTCAGCCCCCTTCCTCACTGTGGGCTGTAACTCATGCGGTTTCCTACCAGCCGATGGCCCGGAGGGCACACTCACCCATCTGTGCACTGGGATCTGTGATCCAACTGCTGGTTGCTTCTCAGCTGCTAATTTTTTTTTCTTTTTTTTTCTTTTATTCTCTTTTCGGTGGCACCTCGCAGCATACAGGATCTTAAGTTTCCTGACCAGTGATCAAACCCACACCCCCACAGTAGAAGTGTGGAATCTTTACCAATGGACCGCCAGGGAAGTCCCTTGGATTTTTCTTCACTCATGTCTTTTTTAGGCATTTTTTCCCTTCACCTTCTTCCCCTCCAGTATGAAATTTTAATGCCAATAATATGCTGTATACCTACCTGTGTCCTGTATGCATATCTGTGCTTTAAACATTAAAAAAGTTAAGTTTTTGTTGTCGTTGTTTTTCACACACACTCCACCCGAAAGAACCAATTTTTACCACTGTGAAAATTCTGTCATCCCCATTGAGAATGCATGTCATAAACTAAATCCTCAGATCACCAACTTCTGCTGTCAGTCCCATCAGATTTTAGGGGAGAGAAGCAACTTACCAGGAAAGACATTTTTTTTTTTTGCATAGTGACACCTCCTCCAGGAAGCCTCCCATCCACCTTGAGCCAGAATTGACTTCTCTAAAGTCACTGCATGTGCTGTTTTCCAGCATGTTCATATAGCTATCTTTATATACGTTCCCCCCCTGAGTTTACAAGCTCCTTGATGGCATAGCCTGTGTCTCCATGCTTTCTTCTCTGTCTTAGTGCCTGGCACATAGTAGGAGCTTCACAGATCATTAAAGCCAGGTAGAACATGAAAGCTGCTTTGTGTGGGCCTGGGGACCCCAGGATATCACTTTCACTAGCACAGCACACCCAGGCATCGTCAACTTTGAGTTGGGATAACCAAGCAATTTCATTAAGGCAGCGGTTTCTTAGCAGAAGCACATGGAGGGCTGACTGACAAGCCTGTAATAACATTTTAATGGCCTCAGTCCAATTCCCAATAAATTACTTACGTTTCTGCAATAATGGAGCTGGCATTTTCAT
Organism: Capricornis sumatraensis; assembly: GCF_032405125.1. NCBI lineage: Eukaryota > Metazoa > Chordata > Mammalia > Artiodactyla > Bovidae > Capricornis > Capricornis sumatraensis. Next base: position 9,305,032 of record NC_091086.1, read on the forward strand.
TAATACCCCTGATTAATTGTCTGCCTTAGAAAAAAAAAAAAGCCATTTCCATCACAATCATGATCTCACAAGTTCCTTGCAGAGAGAATCTCAGTGGCCTGAGGTTTTCCACCAGATGGAAGTTGTTATTGTTCAGTTGCTAAATCCTGTCCGATTCTTTGCAAACCCATGGACTGCAGCACGCCAGGCTTCCCTGTCCTTCACCATCTCCTGAAGTTTGTTCAAACTCATGTCCATTGACATGAGTTTGCCATCCAACCATCTCATCCTCTGTCATCCCCTTCTCCTGCCTTCAATCTTTCCCAGCATCAGGGTCTTTTCCAGTGAGTCAGCGCTTTGCATCAAGTAGTCAAAGTTTTCGAACTTCCGCTTCAGCATCAGTCCTTCCAATTAATATTCAGGGTTGATTTCCTTTAAAATTAACTGGTTTGATCTTGCTGTCCAAGGGACTCTCAAGAGTCTTCTCCAGCATCACAATTCAAAAGCATCAGTTCTTCGGCACTCATCTTTCTTTACGATCCAACTCTCACATCCATATATGACTAATGGAAAAAGCAAAGGACAACCTTTGTTGGCAAAGACAGAAGTTGGCGAAGGTCAAAGGGAGGGTCCTTCACTGCCCGCTCGGCGTGGAAACGGAGGCCATGGGAACAGAGGCATGCCAGCTCCAAATGCAGCTGCTCGTGCTTGAATCTAGACCTCACTACTTACTGCCGGAGCCTTGAGCTACTTAAGCTGCCTCAGTCTCTATCTGCCAAATGGGGATAATAAGAATCATCTCTATCTTGTAGGTGGCTGTGAGGATTCATTGAGTTGATATGAGGAATGTCCTTAGCACAGCAACCAGAACATAGTAATCATGCAATAAAGAGCGCCTGTTGTTGACTTTCACTTTGGCAGTTATTCTATTATTTTTCCTGAGAGCTCAGGGAGCTGCATCACCTGGAAAGAGGCAAAACTGTGTGTCTGAGAGCAGGGTTACTTCAGCAGGGGAGCAGCCTTTGGAGAACTATAATGTCTACTTATAAGGCTGAAATCCCATGGGCAGGCTACAGTCCAGGGGGTGGAAAAAGGTCGGACAGGACTGAGCAATGGAACAACAAAGCTCAGAGAAGTGGAATCTTTCCATCTGAATTTACATCCTATCTCCACCTGTGGCTGATGAGGGGGCCCGACACAAGTGCCTTCTCCCGCTGAGCCTTCCCCAGAAACACGGGTAATTTTGAGAATCTAATGAGCCGATACATGTGGAAGCACCTGATGCTTATAACTGGTCTTTTGTTTGTTTGTCAATCAAAAGCTTTTAGTAAGCATCTCCTGTGGGCCAGGCGCTGAGCTAGGCACTGGGCATCAGCAAGATGGTCCCATCTCCACGGATCTTTCCCCTGCACTGAGATGGACGGCGGCCGTGTGGACAAATCAGTGTGTATTGAACGTCAGGAGGAAGGAAGGAAGATGGAGGGAAAATAAAGCAGGGTGAGGAGGTGGAGGAGGCTGGGGCTGCTTCCTATGCCTCCTGCACCGGCAGGCGAGTTCTTTACCGTTAGCGCCACCTGGGAAGCCCACACTGGAGCTGCTTCTCAAACGGACGTTCAGAAAGGGCCTCTTACCAGAGGGGACATCCGAGCATCTGAGGAGAGGTTTTAATAAGCAGAGAGGAAGCTTTGTGACCGTCACAGGGAAGAGTTTTAGGGGGAGAGAACAGCGGGAACAAAGGCTGGAGCATGGAGTGTTTCTGCCACCAACTTTTTTTCTTTCCTCTTTCCTTCCTTCTTCTTTTTTGTGTGTGGTAAATTTCAGATAGCTTCTTGCTCAGGCAGGGGTGCGGGCAGGACCTTGCAGGGCCCAGGTACTCAGACCAGGGCTGGGTAAGGGGCCGAGGTCTTCATTTTCATGTCTGTGGTTTTCATGCGTTGTGAAAGCCACAAATCCCTCTGCCCCAAGCTCCCCTCTACATGTGAAGAAGGCAGGATTCGGGGCTCCTTTCTCAGACACCCCATCTGGCACTCAGCAGTCTCTGCATCCCTTGTGCTCCCCCAGAGCCACCCCAGCCTTCATCCAGTTTCCTAAAGCAGCATGTCGTCTCTTGCCTGTGGCCTTAGCTCAGGCTTTGTCTGCCTGGAGCACAGGTCCATACACCCGTCTTCACCCGGGGAATTCCTGCTTACCCTCATGTCACTGCCTGCCCTCTGGAATCCAGCCTTCCAGACAGTCCCAGGCTGGGCAAGGCCGCTCTGCCCTTTCATTGTCCCCATCACCCTGGTTGTAACTGGTTTTCTGTCTGTGCCTCCCCTAAGCAGCATGCTCTTTCTGGGCAGGGTCCATGTCTTATTTGTCTCAGCATCTCTAGGCCTAAGATCTGATACCTAGTGAGCACACTAGGCCCTGAGCTGGAGCTGAGCTGAGCTGGGGATGAAGGATCTCAAGATTGGAACACAGGCTCTCTGCCCTGCAGACCTCAGGCCTGGACGGGAAGACGTGATGAGGGGACAGGGCAGAGTGCCTGCACTGCAGAGCATGGGAGTAGAAAGGCCCAGAGGCTGAGAAGCCAAGGCAGGGGGGCCAGTAAGGACACACCTTTGATAAGGCCAGCAGGGTACGACGCGTGGACTGCTTGGCTGAGGTCAGATTCTGGCCCCTCCGGGCCCACACACCACAGGCCTCTGGCTCCTGCGCATCCCAGTCATGCTGTCCACTGAGATGAGGACCTCACCCTCCAGCATCTGGGTTTGTCATCAGCCAGACTTACAAAGTATAATAGGAGAGGGTCCGACTGCTGCCAGAGAGGCTGTGTTTCTGCCAAGTCTTTTGGAGACAGTGTTCACAGGACTTTTTACAAAGCTGGTTCTGCTCATGAACAATTCATGAAAGATCTCCTAGAAGCCATACCTGCTCTAGGAGATTCTCATTGCTCATTAGCTTATCAAAGGCTCTGAAACATCCTGCACGGGAGACTCTGCGCTAACGTTAGTAGCCCTGTTTCCCAAACTCACCTGAATGAAGAGTTCTCCAAAGGTTCCACAGACCTACTCCAGGAAATGCTGACCCAACTCTTCTCTGTGCAGGGAAACACAGAAACAGTTAAAACAACTGTGTTTATTGCACATTACTTTTCCTTCGAGGTGGGTGAGAGAGTAAATAAGATGAAGGAGAGAGTCACAACCAGAAATACAAAGCTGTTGTCTTACAAGGAATATTCTGTTTGCCCAGGGAGAAGGTTTGCAGAATTTAAAGTACCATTTCTTCCCTACAACATCCCTAGAAAGAAAGGGAGGAGAAAGTAAAAGAGGCCCTCCATCGACCACTGGAGATGGGAGCATGTCTGTTGGTCTCATTTACATAAGTGTCCTTGGCAATTTGTCCCAGTTTGTCTCATTACAAATGATGTAAACATCCGGCGAAATCGCAGACAAAATGGGACTGTTTAAATGCTGCCTGGGTTGGTTGTAATAACTTGCCTGCATGCCAACAGTTCCTCAGCAAGGACCTTGGTTCCAAAGTTCTGGGGGCTCAGGAAGGGTCCCCAGGCCTAGGGTCCCTCCTAACTGCAGCTCTCCACATAGAGTCTTGCAAGAATGCACTGTCCTCTCCACATTTTTATGTCAAGAAAGCCAAGGGAGGAAAGAAGTAAGGAAGGAAGAAAGAAAGAAATTAAAAAAGAAAGCAAGCTGATGTTTTCTCCTTTGAGATATCACTGGTGTCCAGGGCAGCGTAACTGAGGGGGTTGGAAAACCACAGTTCCCATCCTAGTAATATCACTCGCATAACGGGATGATCTTGGACCAGTATGTCACTTGGTTAAGCCACAGTTTCCTAGTCTGCCAAATGGGAATGACACTTTGACATCTGGCCTGCCTCATGCTGTTGTGAGATAACCAGAAGCTGCCTCAGGACAGAGACCCTGTCTTGTTCATCACTGAATACTCAGAACCCAAACAGTGCTCAGTAACCATCTCCTGAGACTTCCCTAGTGGTCTAGTGGTTAAGAAATCACCTGCCAGTGCAGGGGACTTGGGTTCGATTCCTGGTCCAGGAACTAAGAGCCCACAGGCCTCGAGGCAACTGAGGTGGTGAGCCACGACTACTGAGCCCGCACGCCTGCTTTCCACGAGAGGAGCCGCTGCAGTGAGAAGCCTGCACACCACAACCAGGAGGAGCCCTGCTCACCACAGCTGGAGTTAAGCTCACATGCAGTAGCGAAGGCCAGTGCAGACCAAAATAAATAATAACTATTTTAAAATCATAAACATAAATAGTTACTGAAGGGTCGAATGGATGATTGAGTTAGTGAGTGAGTTGGTGATTCTACAGGCAAGATCACTTGAACCTGAGAAGCACTGGACCAATGAGGGGACTCTATTATAGCTTAACTCTTCCCTCATCCTGCAAAACACAGATGTTATACCACCTCCCCTTCAAATCCTTTCCTAGCACCTCCGTTAGAAGTGGTACAGTCGGGCACTGGTATCTGATGGAACCAGTTCATAGCCTGGCTCGTAATCTTGGGCAAGTGGCTAAACTCTGAGCTCCAGCTAACCCCTCTGGGTCCCTGGAGAGTGAGCCCCGCCTCTCACAGAGCAGTTGTGACGTTTAAAGAGATGATGGCTGCAAACAACTTCCTGGGAATGCGTAAGTTGGAGGCATGCAAGAAGGTCTGTTGGATTAGAGTGAGTTTCTAGCAGGCCCCAGGAGCTGAGAAATCAGGCCTGGGTTGAAAGGGGCCTTGGCCAAGGTGATTCCCACCTGTGACGCCTGGCGAGGGTGCCAGCAATGTCCACCAGTTCCAAGTGCAGAAATGCTACATGTGCTGCTTCAAAAGCAACTGAAAGAAGAGCATTAGGAGCTTGGGACTGACGTACGCACACGCACACTGTTGACACTACGCATAAAACAGATAACTCATGAGAACCTGCCCTAAAGCTCAGGAACCCTTCTCAGTGCCCTGTGGCGATCGAAATGGGAAGAAAACCCAAAAAAGAGGGGCTCTGTGTATACATATAGCTGACTCGCTTTGCTGTACAGTAGAAACTAACACAGCCCTGTAAAGCAACTATACACCGGTAAAACCTAATTTTAAAAGTTGAGAAAAGAGTTGGTTAGAACGCAGGCCTTCCAGCGCCTGCTGATCTTGATCCTTCATTGCTTGCTGTGTGGCCTTAATAAAATGCCTTGCCCTCTCTGTGCCTTTATCTAACAACCTGGTAAGAGAAATGTTGCTTCATGGCACTAGGGAAAATGAGATGATCCTGCATGTCCCTGGCACACTCAACGCTGGATTCTGTCCACCTTTTAGTTAAGAATCTTCAGATCTCTGTGCCAATATCCCTCAGTCACAGAGTTCCAAGTGTTAGGAAGCATGAGGGGTCTGAAGAAGGAGATAGAGGAAGGGGGGAAAATGAAGCTGGAGCCCCCTCAGCAGATGGGAGGAGCAGGGACACGTGGCCAGGATTCAGACTCAAAGTCCGCTACATACTGATGCAAGAGTGTTATGAGACACAAACCTCGGAATCTCAATCTATTTACTCATCTTGAAAATGGAAATAAAAACACCTGCCATACAATGTGCTGCCAAAATTTAAAAAGGGTCTGATTCGCAGCAGATGCTCAAAGGACATCAGTTCCACTTTCCTTCCCCGTGGAGATCTTTGTAGAGGAGGTTGGGATGTCTTCCCAACACCCGTCCCACTGTTTCCCTGTCCTGCAGCAGCTGAGGTGTAATTATCTCACCTGTAGCTCGAGGAGTGGTCTCTGATGGGCTTCAACACAGTAGTGTAATCCCATAAGTTCCCTTGGCCTTAATCATTGGTTCAGGGAAGGCACATGACCTTCAATAAGATCTAAGCTCAGAAATCTGGTTTATTAATTAGAAGAGAAAAGCTGTCTCTAGAAGGAGTTTGGTACAAGGGTGGCAACTACAGCTGCTATAGTCACTTGGCTGCTATGAAGGAATTGGCTACAAGAACAAAACTGAGGAGGCAAGCAGCACAGAATATGATGCTGAAGTCGTGATCAGGCTGTGCCTGAAGGGGACTACACCTGATCCACAAGTTAGTGAATTCTCTATTTTCAAGCCAGGAGAAGTCAAATTTGAGAAGAAATAAAGCAAGCAAATGAAAAACCTTAACAAAAATCTCCTTCAAATGTTCAACACTCCTGAACTTCACCCCCAAGTCCACAAGGAGCTTGTTACAATTTTCATGAACCAATTTAGATATGCAAATTAACTTTCATTAATTGGCTCTTCAGGGAATGATGTCTTTTCTCTCTGAAGTCTTTAAACTCAGAGCAGTGTAGGCACCCTCCCCATGGACCTAGGAATCCTCTTGACTCAGCCTAGGCATTCTGCTTCCAGCATCTTCCCACTTCCCTCCACCCTTTGCTCAGGAAATCTGTGGTAGTACAAAGGTGTCCTTCTGGCAGGGAAGTTAGAAAGAAGCAAAAAAAAAAAAAAAGAAAAGGTGCAGAAATACCAACTTCAAAGTCAGGGAGACTCAGATCAGAATGCAACCTCTATGCAAAAACAAGGATAATACTACTTACCTATGTGGGCTGTTACGAAGATTTCAAGATATCGCCTATATAAAACGCCTGGCCTGTGGGGTAGTAAGCATTTCACAAATTGTAACTGTTGTTTAGATTTCGTCATTATTATGGTTGCCCTTCCTGTTTTCCAGGGCTAGCACAGATCTGAGATTGTAGGGGCTGCAAGATTTCTCGGGTGAGCAAGAGCATCTAGTCAATGAGAGAAGGCGTCACTTGTCAGCACAGAAGTTTTGAAGGAGGCTTTTGGGGGATGGTCCACACACCCAGCAACCATAAGGTTCTGCAACCACGTCAGTGATACACCTGTTCCAGGTCTTTCTCAAGGTCAATGGTCCCTTTCTTATTTATCAGTTTTCAGAACTATCAGTGTGCGGACTGCTGGCTCCAGAAATGATGGGCGAGGAGAGATGAAAAGATGAATAAGGCCAAAACTCCTGTCCTCAAGCTTCTCATGAACCAGTATAGATGGCTTTGGAGGATGACAGCCCTGAGCTCAACCCCGGTTCACATGCAGCTTACGGAAGTCAGGGAGCCTCTCTGAGCCTCAGTTTTCTCCTCTGAGGGGAGAAAAGGAAACAATAGCGCGTCTCCCAGTTTGTTGGGACATAATGAAGACTGGAGGATACAGGCGGCTTGCACAGGCCCTAGGGCAAAGCAGGTTGCCAATCAAGAGTCCTTTGGGGTCGGGGTGTAGTGTCCCGCCAAAATTCGCATCCACTCAGAACCTCGAAAGGTGACCTTATTTGGAAGTAGAGTCTTTGGAAATGTAATCCGTTAAGGACCTCAAGATGAAATCGTCCTGAGTTTAGGGGTGGTCCCTAAATCCAGTGTCGGGCATCCTTATAAAAAGATGACCCTGTGGAGACGGAGGCAGAGAAAGTTCTGCTGCCACTATCTGAGGAGCTGAGGAGTGCCAAGACCACCAGAAGCTAGAAGCAAAGACGGGCTCCTCCCTATATCCTTCAAAGGAGCACAGCCCTCCTGGCACCGTGATTTCAGACTGCTGGCCTCCAGGGAGAATGAACGTCTATAGTTTTAAGCCCCAGTTTGTGGTACTTTGTTACAGCAGGCCTAAGACACTAAAGACCCTGTTTCCTCCAACCCTCTTCCCTAAACAAAGCAGATGTGCAAGCTGCTTCCTAAAGCTCCAGGTAAGGAAGTGAGGGGTGCAAGCAGCTCTAAGGATGGGCAGGAGGGGTGACCCTGGATATGGGGAGGTGGCACCGCCCTCTGCTGGTGGCTTGCAGACGAGCAGAAGGGCCAACGCCCAGCCCACGGAAGCGCTCTGGGAAAAGTCCCCTTTCTGTTTTTTGATGTATTTATTTGGCTGCACAGGGATTTAGTAGCAGGAGTGGGATCTTGTTGCCGCATGGGGGATCTTTAGTTGCGGGCTGTGGAATCTAGTTCCTGGATCAGGGCTCAAGCCCAGGCCCCCTGCATTGGGAGTATGTGGTCTTAGCCACTGATCCATCAGGTAAGTCCTTGGGAAAAGTCCTTAATGTGGCATCAGGAGGGCTCCTATCAGGCACTCTGAGCCACCGGCCCTCACATCCACTTTTAACTGGAGTTCAGTGACAGCTGTGTCCCGGGGGGAGGCCAGGCCTGGCCTTCCCGTCACCCCAGACTCTCCTGGGCTCTGCCTCCCACCCCTGGTGGCTGGTCTCTGGGGGTCAGAGCCCTGCCTAAAGCACTGAGCTGCGTGATCAGTGGCTCAGCCCACTGAGCAGCTCCTGGGGTTGAGGAGTCCAAGCCAGTTTAACTGGGGGGAAACTCGGTTCTCAAATAAAATAACATTTTCAACCAATTAATAAAATAGGTCACAGCAATGTTGATAAATGTATTTGGACATTTGTTCTTTCCCTTATTTAAAATAGATTTATTGAGCATCTACTATGTGCCAGCCATTGTTCTAGGCATTAAGGACACAGCAGTGACCTTGACCTTGGCCGAGAAGATTCCTGGTCTCGTAGAACACAGGGTGAAGTGGGATTGGGGAGGCAGGAAACGAACCAATAAATAAGTGACCCAGAAGGTAACAGACCTGTGGATTGGTCTAAACACAAATGGGCTACAAATAACAAAGAGCTTCGTTTTCTCCAAACTGTCTTCAACGCTCTTGTCTCTCATATCCCTCCCTCTGTATTTTACAGCGTCTCTGGCTGTTCTCTCAGCTTTGCAATCACTTCAGCTCTCATCTCAGGAATAATTTCAGTCTTCAAGTGGCTGAAAGTCCCATACAATTAGAACTTCAGTCTCAACATGCAATTTTAAATTTCTCACTGCCTCAGCTCACACGGGGATTGGGTAGCGAGGGGCACGGGGAGGTGCAGCCTGCGTTCCCAGACTCTCCTCCCTTCCTGGCCCTCCGCTTCCGCTTCCGGAGCAGGGCGGGAGGGAGGCGTGGCTGGGGAGAGACAGGGTCTCCGGACTCTTGGCAGTTTTCTCCCAGCCGGGAGGGCTCTTCTGTCACATCGTGTGCTGTGGTTGCTCTTTCTCAGTCGCTGAGTCATGTCTGACTCTTTGTGACCCCACGGACCCGGTCTCGCCAGGCTCCTCTGTCCATGGGATTCTCCCGGCAGGAATAGTGGAGTGGGTTGCCGTTCCCTTCTCCAGGGCTTCTTCTTGACCCAGAGATTGAGCCCGCATCTCCTGCACTGGCAGGTAGATTCTTTACAGCTGAGCCACCAGGGAAGCGCAATAAAGAGTGGACTAACCCAAACTGAATATTGGAACACGGAGTTTGAACTGCATCTTTAATGCGTGCTAAGAAGCCGTCTAACATCTCAACAGTAATCGTGGAGCCAGGAGAAGGGAAAAAGGCTAATTAAGTCTGTTTTCTAAATAGTCAAGAGTTGATTCACTAGAGAAAAGGCTAGATGTCAGGAAGATACATTTATTAAGTTATAAGAAATTATATGGGGAAGTTGAAGAAATGCCACCTCTTAGAACATCAAAATGCTAAATTCAAACATTAATGCAGTTGCAGACTAAGGGAAGACCACTGGCTTTGTACCATATCCTAGGGGATTTTCAAGGAAGATTCCATCCCAAGTTTCTATGACTGTCTGAATCATTTTGCATGACTGTTCATCTGAAATAATCAAACCAATTCCAAAATTGGAGATGCCTGCTTCTGGCCTCCGAATGCTGGCCCTTGAGTGGGGCTTCTTGGTGAAGGGCTTTTCCCCAGTATATTGTTGGTAGATGCCCTTGTCCGCTGAACTTCTGTAACCATCCTTATGCCCTCAGCTCCTGGCCCCCTGCCCCCCACCAGGCACAGCCTCTCTCTGCCTGGGTGCTCTCTTCCAGCCAGCAGCCCTCCTGGCAGGGGCGAGGGTGTCTCATGCAAACGTCTCCAGCGTGCTTACGTCCCTCAGCCCCCCACTGTGGGAAACTGGCACATCCTCGCCTCACCAAATGGCAGTGCCCAGCTGGCCTGTCTCTGTAGTCGGCCACCTGAGGCTGCCTCAGTGCGGTCCCCAGCCTTGAATGCCCCAGGGGAGTGCAGACTCCAGTCGCACGTTCACAGATACCCCCATCTCCAGGAGCTCAGGAAGCTCTCTCAAGGGCTCTATACCCAAGCTTCAGGCCAATGGCTGCACCAGGTATGTGCCGCTCAGGGGCCCCTGGAGAAGGAAGGGCAGAACATGGGCACCCTCATCTCTGGGGGAAGTTCTCCTGGCTCCCCAGCACTGGGCTGTGACCCAAGGGAGCACCCCTTCATCAAGGGGAAGAGAGCAATCAAAAGCACACTTCCTCCTGCAAATTCCCTTCCCCGTCTCCTTGACAATGTCTGCCCTCCTCTTGTACGCTGAATTACTGGGTTGGGATAATGGTCATGAAGGCCATCCCGCTTTCTCGGCAAGTCTAACATGCATCCAACAACTGTATTTATTTGTTCTGTTTATTCAGCTAGGGTTACTTCCCAGCCGTTGCCCCAGATTGTAAGCTCTAGCCAAAATCCTTGGCAGCGGGATGCCTCTATCCGCCTTCTGTTACAATGATTATAGGAGGGGCAAAGCGCTTGAAAGGCAGGAAAACAATATAAAGCGTTAAAGCATAGCCGGGATGGGAGCTGAGGAGCAGTGCTCAGGCCTCACTGAGGAGCCACAGGGCCACGAGTTGGGTGCAAGCATCACAGACCTGGGGGAGCTTAGGCAGAGCCCCAAGCTGGGGACCACATCACTGGGCATAGCCAAACGGAAGAGGCCCTAGGTGCGGCAAGCGGTGGGATGAGTGGCGTGGGATAAGGCCGGGGAGGATGCTGGACCTTGCCCTGTGAAAACCCCTCCTAGGTTTGAGAAACTCCACTATCTAATGAGAGGAGGCAGGGTCCACCTCCCTATCGAGAAGCTTGGAGAACAGACACTTACTTTCCCAGCCTCCCTTGCAGCGAAGCTGTGAGCACGTGTCCTCAGCCCAGTGGGCTGGGAGCCCGAGACAGACAGGCAGCCTTCTGAGGAGAAGGTGACCTGCTGGCTGTGGCCCGTGTCCTCCCGGGCGGCCAGTGTGGGCTGTGAGCCTGGCTGTCCCCACTCCTCTGTGGGGTGTGTGTGTGTGTGAGCATGTGTGTATGTGTGTGTGAGTGTGTGTGTGACTGTGTGTGTGTGTGAGTGTGAGTATGTGTGTGACTGTGTGTGTGTGTGACTCTATGTGTATGTGTGTGACTCTGTGTGTGTGTGTGTGTGTGTACTCCTGGGGCAGGCAGGAACAGGACTCCAGACTCCAGCATAGCCCACACCGTGATTGTAAGTGGCTCTCAAAGAACGCTCCTGTGACAAAGCTAGTAATGGCCCTGAACAATATGAGAAAAAAAGATATTATATAATGGAGAACATCTGTCTCTCCAGGTCCGGCTGTCTGGCTCCCAGGGCTGGTCATTAATCCCTTCCCACTTTAGCAGCCCAAGGTTTGAGCTGAGCCCCTCCAACCCATTCCCTGCACCCATGAACCACCTGGGATGGAAGCCTCAGGGCAGCCCCACTGGGTCACGGGCCTCCCGAACGGAGAGCTGGCGCTGCTTCTCCAGCGCCTCCAGGCAGATTTCCTCTGCCCCTTACCAAGCCCCCTGCACTCCCCACTGGGACCAGCACCCGGCGGGCCTGACCCACGCCAGCCTGGGCTGCCCCCCTCCACCCCCAGGGAGCTCGCTACTGCTGCTCATGATGCCAAGTGGTGCTGGGCAAGGACTGAGATCCCTGCAAGTCCCAGAAAACTCACAAAACTCCAGGTCCTCCTGCCGCTGTGCAAGAACCTGGCGGACCCCGTGGGCCCAGTGTCCAAGCTTGGGGGCAGCTCCCGGCCCTCAGATAGCCCACAAAGCGTGGGCCACTTTGATTTGACTTGAAGACAGTGCTTGGAGGATCTGTTTTGAACCAGTCTGTGGTGTTTAGCCCTCCCTGAGTGAGGCCCAAGAAAAGCTGAGGCTTGTTTTGGCTGAGGAGGGAGCCCCCTGCCCCTGCCCTCAGCCCCACCCAGCACCGAGGCTCAGATGGGAACAGGCTCTGCCTGGAGGGATGGGCTGCAGAGGAGAGGGGCTGGGGGCTCCCCTGGATTCTAGAGCCAGAGACCGCAAGGCAACGGCTCAGCATCATGAGGATGGCGAGGGTCCTCTCTCTCCAGTAAATATCAGAACTTTTAATGAAACGTCTTCCTCCTGGAAGCCAGGACCGGTCTCACCTGACAGGTGTCGCGGATCCCGGCCTGGCCCTTCCTTCCTCCCCCACCTTGTGGAGAAGCACGTGGGGACCTTCTGTCTTTGGAATCACTCCCCACCCCACCACACACACACACACACACATACACACACACACACACAGATGGCATTCGAAAATGAGACTGCAGCCTAAAGGGTCTCCCAGGGCTTTTGGCCTGGACAGTGAACTGTCGGCCCAGCGACTCCCCAGGCAGCCCACGGATCATGGCCCGGGCAGCCAGCCCTCTCACCCTCCCCTCAGACCCACACACTGAGATCCCTGCATCCCCTAAAGCAGCGGTCCCCAACCTTTTGGGCACCAGGGACCAGTTTCGTGGAAGACAGTTTTTCTGTGGCCCAGGGCAGGGACAGTTTCAGGATAACTCAAGTGCATTACGTTTGTTGACCCCACAGCGGCCGGAGCTCAGGCTGCAGTGGGAGGGGTGGGGGGCGGCTGTAAACACAGATGAAGCTCTGCTCAGCCGCCACTCACCTCCTGTGCAGCCCAGTCCCTAACGGTCCACAGACCAGGTCTGGACTGGGGACCGCTGATCTAGAGGTCAGACGAACCACCCCGGGCTCCACTGAGCCTTTGTTCAAGCCAGGGCCTTTCATCCTCATAGCAGCACATGCCTATCAGAAGCCCAATTATTGCAAGCAGGGAAACTGAGGCTCAGAGAGGTAAACATCCTAAAAATTGCACAGTAGGCGTTAAAGCGAGAATTTCACCTTCAGTCTCTCTGACTCTGAAGGTTTTGGATTTGCTTTCTCCCCACAAGACCCTGTGAGGAAACTGCCAGGAACACCGTTTGGGGGAAAAAGATCAACAACACAAGTGATAAAGAGAAAGGCACTTATTTCTTCATAACTGTCATAAAAAGCAGCAGGGGGTATTTTCCATGCCCACGATCTGGGCTCTAAAGCCATGATTTAAAGATCTCACTCCAGGTCTGGTGGTCCTGCTAAGACACCCGCCAACATGTGAATATTTACACACACACAGTGCTGCAGTGCATGTGTTTGTGGTAATGGAGTGTTTCTTGGAGGGAGCTCAAGGTTAATTGGCAGCATTCATGTCTGGGGTTTCTGAGTAGCACAGGTTTGGCCCCAGCCCCCCGGCGGGGAGCTCTGACCATGCACTGAGGGGTGAGACGGAAAACCTGCCCGTGGCCTTCTCGCCTCCCTGCAGCCTGCAGCCCGTGGCACCAAGGGCAGCTCTGGACCGGAAATTCTAGCTCTAATACCTGCTGTGCAATTTTTAAGATGTTTACCTCTCTGGACTGGAGCTCACAGGCTCGCCCGTGCCCCCGGCCCCCGCTGAGAACTGCTGTCCCTCCTTCAGGCCCCAGGCTCACTCCAGAATGCAAAAGCACTGTGTCCCTCCTTCCCATCCCCTCCCGCCTCCCGCGTCTGTGGATTTGCTGCTCAGAAAACATCTGTTCGCTCCTTCACCCCTGACACAAGCATCGACCTCCTGCTGGCCCAGCTGCTTAAGCCCGCTGCCCTGGGAAACAGACACTCCTTCCTGGGCCAGCTCAGGTCTGAGGCAGGCCTCGGAGTTCTGACAAGGGGAGTCATGGGGTGAGGGTAAGAGGGGCTTGTCCACACAGAGACCTCCTGACTAAGGTTCTAGGTCAGGGCCAGAAGGAAAGGGCGAAACTCAGGGGCCCAGGGGGAACCTGCCCCACCCTGAGCGGAGGCCTGGACAGCCAAGCCCCCACCCAGTCAGTCAGAGACCTCCCTGCCTGGTGTTGGCAGGAGTGAGGAAGGGCCTCGGGCAGCCGGGGGAGGCCCTGCGGCTGTGAAGCCCCTGCGGCCCAGAGGAGGCAGCCAGATGCCTCTGTTGCGCTGCTCTCTCCCTCCGTCCGCCCAGCAGCCCTGCCTCTCCCGGCGCTCAAGATGTCAGGCCCCCCAGTGGGCGTCCTGGCCCGTGAGCCCCTGGACAGTGGGCCTCTTCCCCGTGGGGCTGCATCAGCGCCCTCCACTGCCACACCCCAACACGGGCGCACCTCGTGGGGACACCCAATGCACCCCCAAAGACATCTGTGAAGTGAATTAAACCTGAACCTAAGAAAGGGAAGCTGGACAGGCCGGATTCCCCATGAACAGTAAGTGTGATGAAAGGAAATGATCCCCTTCCCCGCTGGTTCCAAGGTGAGGACTTGGACCCATCAGTCTTCTGTCTGCCTGTCTGTCTGCCTGTCTGAGTGGGGCTGGTGCTGAGGAAGAGGAGGCAGGCATGGGCTGAGCAGACCCTCTCCAGGCTGCTAAGCGTTCTGGGGTCACTTGACCCACTTCCTGGGCCAGTCTGGGCCTGTAGAAGGTGGGTAGGGAAGCAGAGTCAGGCAAGCCAGCTCTTCTAGTGAAGAGCAGGAGTAAGTGTGATGTGATCAGTAGGCAAACAGTCTCTGGCCATTTTGAGGGCAGATGCCAACTCTGGGGACCCAGAGGTGATCCAGGCACAGACCTGCCCTCAGGAAACTCAGCATGCCATCAGGAAATGAGACTAAAGCTAAACCCTGCCACATAGTAAGGCTCAGCAAGCATTTACTTGGTGCCGCGTGGGTGGATGAGAAGATGCTGATAGTTCAGTGTGCTGAGTGCTGTGACTCAATCAACATAAGATTATTGTTCCTACAATGTGCTGGTGAATGAATGCAAGAAATGAGCCAGGCGTATGGTCTCAATTTGTCTTTACTCAAGGTGAGCCAGAGGACCCGGGAAGACTTTGCAAAGGAAGGGACATTTGGGCTGAGTCTTACAGATGGATAGGATTTCACCCAGTGCACAAGGGGAGGAAGTCATCCCAGAAGAGGGGCAGCAGGTGCCAAGGCAGAGAGGAGAGAAAGAGCCTGGCCCATCTGGGGTGTCCGGAGTGTGGTTGTATGACTGGAGTGTGGAGGGGTGCACTGGGATTCGGGGGAGCCACTGTAAATTTTAAAACAAGGGAGGGATGCAAAGCAAGAGAAAAGGGCACTCTAATCAAACATGGTAAATATTGTCTCATAAAGCAGAAAAATAAATAAATATTTTAAAATTCCAAAAAGAAGGGGACCCTCTAGGCAGAGGGATGAGCCTAGGCACTGGATGGGGTGTGAATGGGCCCAACATATTCACAAAACAGTGAGACCGATGTGGGGGGGGATCTCCTGAGACATGATTATACCTCAAGGGGACAGGCATGGCCTTGTGACCCAGAAGGAGCTGTCTGGGGAGGAGGGACGGCAGGAAAGACACAGACTGTGAGACTGTGTCTTAAAGATGTAATTCCAGAACTCAGCATCACTCCCATTTCACAGGTCCAGAAACTGAGGCTCAGAGAGAGCCATTCTGATTGGTGTTGGGTCCAGATAATCACCTCTCCATCGCTACCTCCTTCCCACACTCATACCAAATATAGGCAACTGAGAACAGCTTGTGTGTGGACAGTGCAGGGGACATCGCCTTCGCAATTTGGAGTCAGGTTCACAGATTGTCGGTGGCCTGCTGTGTGGCCTTGCCCAGGTGATCCCCTCTCTGAGTGTCTGTTCCCTCTTCCAGGAACAGGCAGCCCTGTGAAATCATGTCTTCAAGGCTGCCTGATCCTGAGAGAGCAGCTCCTGTCTGGAGCACGCTGGGAGGCAGCTTCCTTATCTGGGAAGCGGGCACTAGACTTCCTGCCCCCCAGGGCATCCCTGAGGGTGGAGGCAAGCCTCGCTGAGCGTGGCCCCAGTAGACGTTCAGAAGGCACTGAGGGGGTCCACACACATGGCCCCTGGGGGGCCAGGAACGGCTTCAGCACTCCAGGGCAAGTCTGAGCCTTAGCGACTTGGCTCTGCTCTTCTCCATCTCAAAGACTTTCCAGAAGCAGCTGGAGATCCAAAAAAAAGCTGTCCTGGATGGAATTTATTTAAGAAAAAAAACCTACAGATTTACCTGCCTGCACAGAAGGAGAGCAGTCTTCCCCACAGGGAGCCGCCAGGCCCCAAACTGCTGATTTACTTATTTTTCCTTCTTTATTAGGAGCCGAGGAAAAGGCTCTCTAATATTCTAGCCTGGAGAATTCCAAGGACTAGTCCATGGGGTCGCAAAGAGTTGGACATGACTGAGTGCCTTTCACTTTCACTTTCAGTGGTGACAGCGCTTCTTGCATCTCGCTCAGACTCTGGGCAGGAGCTGGGACTGCCCTGTGTGCCCAGCCCCTCCTCCGGGGCCTCTGGCTCCTCCCTTCCCCACCGTGAGGCCCTGGGGGCATTCCAGCTCAGCTGCTGACAGCCTGGTGACGGGCCAGGCCTGCCAGCTCACAGTCCTCACCAGGGACGGGACGGCGGTGCACAGCTCACTTAGTGATGGCGAGGACGGGCCACACAGTGCCTGCCGCCTCCCGGAGATGCCCCCAGAGCAGCGGGGCTGTGCCTCCCTGGGGGCCAGGATGGTCCGGCAGCCGTCTGTGGGCACAGCCCTGCCTGCGCCAGAGGCTTTCCCTTCCTGTCCTTCTGTCCCCTGCCCATTTCTCTGCCCAGACTCATCTGGGTCTGGGGGACAAGAGAACAAGCATCTGATCAAAGTTTGAAGTAGGGACGGAAAGAAATGCCCAGGGCGACAGGACAGGAAAGAGACTCAGAAAGCCTTAGAAGAACCCTGAGATCCAACTGTGTCCAAGGCCTCCTGGATCATTCATTCTTCTTTATCATCCTCTCTTCAAATCCTATCTCTTTCAACCCAAGGAGGTCCCTTCCCAGGTTTCACCCTGCCCGTGGGGCTTCCTTGCAAGGCTTTGAAAGGCGCCTGCCCGTCTCTGTGTGCATGTGGCCTCCTTGGGCACAGCTTGCTAACAGCTCTGCCATCCCACCAGGAGCATCTCTGCACAGGCCCTGGGAAGTGAGAAAGGACACAGCTGTGCTGTGTGAGCTTGGGCAGGCACCACCTCCTCTCTGGGCTCAGTTTACACATCCTTAATGTCAGGGACGTGGGCAGTAAGTACATGAAAGAAAATAGCCTCACCAATCAGTGTCATTTCCCCTCCTTGATTTCTGAAACGTATTAACTTCAGGATGGACCAACTTCTGACTTTGCCACTGAGGGGAGACACTTGATGCAGTGGAAGAAGCCTGACTTTGAGCCAAAGGAGCCTGGGTTGGAGTCCCAGCTCTGTACTTATCAGCTGTGTGACCTCAGGCAGGCAACCTGGCCTCTCTGAACCCCCGTTTCCACGTCCAAGTGAGTGAAAGTCACTCCGTTGTGTCTGACTCTTTGCGGCCCCATGGTTTTGCGGCCCACCAGGTTCCTCTGTCCATTGAATTCTCCAGGCAAGGGTACTGGAGTGGGTTGCCATTCCTTTCTCCAGGGGATCTTCCCAACCCAGGGATCAAACCCAGGTCTCCTATACTGCAGGCAGACTCTTTACTATCTGAGCCACCAGGGAAGCTCCTCAAAGTCTACAGATGGGACCAGAGCCATGGGGAGGATTTAATGGGACATCTGGAGAAAAGCACTCAGCACAGCACCTAGCACCCAGTAGGCCAACCACAGGGTTCCCGGGCTTGGAGTTTGGTGTAGGGAACTTGAGTCCAGACCGAACCAGGCAGAGGCCTCCAGGAGAGGCCTTCTCCTCCACGGGGAAGAATTTTGTGAATCCCCAGGTCTGAGAGGATCATTCTCATTGTGGCCTCTCCTGGGCTGATTCTCAGCGTCTCTCATTCCTTCAAGGGCCCGTCAGCCAGGAGCTGGGGGTTGGCGTGTGGCGCCACCTGGTGTCCAAAGGGGATGACACGGGCTGAGCGGAGATCTGTGCCACGCGGTGCCGGGAGCCGGAGCAACCTAGGGAAGGCGGGTACTCGGCTACTGGGGGGCAACACCGCGGGGAGCAGACCTGTTATTTAACACGCAGACGGCCAACAAGATAAGGAAAGTAAGGAGGCCATCCTGCTGTAAGAGCAAAGAAAGAATCAAGCAGGGAAGAAACTGGAATCTCAGCTAGTGATCAGCACTGCCTGTGGAGCACAACCTGAAGCAGTTTGGGGGATGTGGTGGTCCCTGGGGGGAGGACTTTCCTGGCAGAATAAACAGCCAGTGCCCAGCCAGGAATGTAGGGCTGGGGAGCCCAGGCGAGGGCAGAGGCAAAGTGGCCAGGGAGGCGACAGGAGGACGAAGGTGTGTGGCCTGCAGGGCGGGGGCAGGGCGGTAAGGGAGTCAGCAGAGAGCGTGGAGTGAAAGCCGGACAGCAGGTTAATGGCTGTGCTGCGCGTGGACTGACGGACTGGCGTGGGGCTGAGGGCCCACAGG
The DNA here is from genome assembly GCF_032405125.1 of Capricornis sumatraensis. Classification (NCBI taxonomy): domain Eukaryota; kingdom Metazoa; phylum Chordata; class Mammalia; order Artiodactyla; family Bovidae; genus Capricornis; species Capricornis sumatraensis. The sequence continues at coordinate 9,323,534 of NC_091086.1, forward strand.
GAGACCCGAGGAAGCACCAGAGGCTTCTGCAGGGACCTCATGGGAGGCGACAGCTGTGCACACCATGAAGGCAGCAGTTAAGAGAGGGGCCAGATCCTGGATGTACTGTGAGTATGGAGTCAGATTTGCTGAGAAACCAGATGTGCGGGTGAGACAGAGAAATCCAGACTGACTGCACGGAGTTTTTTGGTCTAAGCAAACAGCAGGAGCAGGTAGCGTGGCTGAGCGGTCTGAGTCGCTGGGTGAAGGCACGTGGAAGGACGGAGGCACCGTTAATCCAGTGGGCAACATCCGCACTGTGGCTCATCAGAGGACGCATCAGGCGTGGGCATGTTAAGCATGAGATGCATACACCTTTTATTTTGTGTTAGTGTATATATATTTAATAAGAGATTGACGTCTCGTAGCATTCCCAGACATCACTGTTAGGAACTGCAGCTTCAGGCCAGCTGTCATAAGCCACAAACCAGACTGTCAGGATACTTGTCTTGAAACCCCAGTTCTGTAGGTAATATGCCGAGTGGCCGTGGGCAGGTCTCCTTACTGCTCTGGGCTCATTCTCCCTCCATTTCTAAAGGGGCTAGGAGGAATTATTGAAACAGATGTCGCAAGACTCCCTTTCAGTTCTCAGTCTCTTTGATGTCTTAAATGTTACCTCCTCAAAGACCTTCCACCACTCCCCCCCCCCCCCCAGCTCTGTCGTCAGGGTCTTTGTTTGCGTCCTGGCTGGCTGTGTTTCCCACACTCTCAGCCCCAAGGCAGCAGGTATAGTTGCCACTTTGTTCCAGTTTCTGTCCCCATTCAAGACAAGGATCTGCTCAAAGATCTTTGTTCAGTTCTGAGGTGGAAGTGGGAGCGACTGAAGGATTTTGAGCAGACATTTTCCAGGCTTAAACTTATATAACTTATAAAACAATCTGACTTGGATTTATGAAGCAAGGACCAGCGGGGTGCGGTGAGGAGACTGGATGACGGAGGCAGAGAGGCCGGCTGGGAGGCCACGGGGGTCCCCAGGCAGCAGGAAATGGAGCCCCAGGCACAGGTGGTGGGGGCATGTGGAGGGACGAGAAGGGACCGTCGCTGGTATGTTCGGAAGGTGGAGCCGCCAGGAGACGCTGCTGGACGGGATGTGGGTGTCAGAGAGACCAGGGTCAAGCAAGTCCCCAAAAGTGTCCAAGTGCCTAGGAGAATAGTTTCATTAAATGCCACGGGGAGACATAGGGCAGGTTTGGAGGGAAATTTCAGGGGTCTTCTTTAAAGTCTGAGGGTTCTGTTAGACATTGAAGTGGAAATGTGAAGAAAGCAACCAGAAACAGGAGTCTGGCGTTCAGGAGGGAGCCAGGCAGGAAATGGAAATTGTGGATCACTGTGCGTAGAGATGGTGTGTAGAGGTATGGAGATGGAGGAGGCCACCCAGGAAGTGACCTGGGCCCTGGAAGCCTGTCTGTCACCCTGCGGAGGCGGGAAGGACACACAGGGACAAGGGAGGCAGAAAGCAGAGAACGGGCCACCTGCTCCAAGGGGCAGAGCTCCGACCACAGTGCATTGCCTGCAGAGGCCTGAGGCCGTGGAGCCGGGGCAAGCTCTCTGGGCCAGTGCCTCTGACTCGTGCACAAGGCGAGTACTGACTGATGGCCTTCTGCATGCAGAGACCACATCCGTGGCTCAGCCAGTATCATACCTCCTGATCCCAGGCCTCTGAAGGTGCTTCCCGTCCAGTGCTATCCCTGTTTGACACAGGACAAGATGAGGGACCAAGGAGGTGGACAGCCCCCCACAGTCACCTAGCAAGCCCGTGGTAATGCAAGAACAGAGGCCATTGTTTTGCTTTGTTTTGTTTTTGGCCGGTGACATCTTACTTTCCCAACCAGGGATGGACCTGAGGCTCCTGCATTGGAAGTACACAGTCTTCTTCTTTTTAATTGGAAGATAATTGCTTTACAGTGTTGGTTTCTGCCATATATCAAAATAAATCAGCTGGAGGTATACATACTGAACCTCCCTCCCCCTCCTACTCTGTCCCACCCCTATAAGCTGTCATAGAGCACCAGATTTGAGCTCTCTGGAAGTGCAGTCTTAACCACTGGACCACCAGGGAAATCCCCAGAGGAAGGCTTTTAGGAGACAGGAGGAGGGAAAGAAAGCGAGCACCTCCTGTAAACACCTCCTGCATTCCTGGTGCTCCCCCCCACAGACAAAAGTCCCCGCCCCGGGGCAGGTCCTGTCATCTCCACTGCACAGATGGATACATGGAGGTTCAGAGATGTGAAATACCCTGCTCAAGGTCATGGCCTGTAGTGGCAGAGCCACCTGCAAACCAGGCTGTCTGCATGCAAAATCCACCTCCGTGTCTGCAGTGGGTTGGCTCCCACCCCCAATCCATCCACACCACCAACAGAACAACGGGTAGGATCCACTACAGAATGCATTCGAAACAGACAACGTATCAGCAACATTTTTAAATTAATATTATTTCTAGGACCCCAGCATCTACAATAGATTAAAATAAAGATATATACACGTTAGGTATATCCCGTCTATGGGTACCCAGTGGGAATATGGGTTCTCCGTCCTTTCCAGCTCCTCCCTGGCCCTGAGAGTCCTATAGGCCAGGACCCACTGGCTCAGACATCGCTTTGCCACCCCATTCCCGCTTGTCCTCAGACCCTAACCGCCTGGCAAGGCTTTCTCATAGGAAGCTGCCACTCCCCTCTCTGCCCTAAATCATTGCAGGAGCCTCCCCAGCGGTCTCTCCGCTTCTGCCCTGCCTCCTCGTTGTTCTCTTCGTCCATTCTTTGCCAACAGACAAAGAGGTACTCTGAACAAGAAACCAGACGACGTCCCTCCTGTGCTCAGAACTCCTCCGGTGCTTTCCATCTCACTCCAAGAGCACAGGCCCGGCAGGCTCCTGATCGCCGCCTGCCTCCGTTAGGGCCTCTGCCCCACCTCCCTCCCTCTGCTCCAGCACGCCAGCCTCCTGGCTGGTCCACAGACGGGTGCCTGCGCTCCTGCCTCAGGCCTTTGCTCCCGCTGTACACTCTGCCTGCAGCAGTCCCCACCCATCCGCAGGCTCAGGCTCGCACAGCCTTCTGCTCAGACGTCCCCTTAGGGAGACTGTCGCTGGCCTTCCCCGCCCCCAGCACCCAGCGCCCCTCCCCTCCGCTTCCGTGCCTTCCGGTTTCTCCTTGATATTTTCACTCTCTATCACGTTACATATTGTAGTTGTTGACATGTTATAATACTTTGACCACCTGATGCGGAAAGCCGTCTCATTGGAAAAGACCCTGGTGCTGGGAAAGACTGAAGGCAAAGAAAGTGAGAAGGCGGCAGAGGATGAGATGGTTGGGTAGCATCACCAACTCAGTGAACATGACTTTGAGCAAATTCGGGGCCATGGTGAAGGACAGGGAAGCCTGGCGTGTTGCAGTCCGTGGGGTCGCAGAGTCAGACACGACTGAGAGATGAAGCACAGCATGCTGGTCTCCAATCTCCCTTTATCCCTACTTAAGCGTAAGCTCCGTGAGGACAGGTTGGTCATCTATTCTGTTCACTGCTGATTCCCCCACCCCTAGAATGGTGATAGGCCCAGAAAAGGTATTCAGAAAATATTTGTTGAATAAACGAATGTCAAATAAAATGGACCAGGCCGCCAGGAGAAAGATGTGTCTATTCTCTCCTGTCTCTGTTCGGCTCAAACCAGGGGCAAGCGAGAGGTGCCAAGGGAATGAAAGAAAGTGGCCCCTGGGGTCGGGGAGTGCTCAGAAACCTCCAAGACCCAGCTTTTAGGCAGGGGTTGAGATGGCTTACAGATGCAGGTTTCTAGTCTGCGTTTCAGAGGACGGCGACTGTTTCCTTAACCCAGGTTCCAGCGTCCTCACTCACAGCTCCTGCCCTTGGGGAGCCCGACCAGCTTCAGATTCCTGCAGCCATTTGCTGACGTGCTGTGGACAGTTACCACCCCTGCTCCGTGGTTTTGAGCTCCACCCGGAGCCAGGCCTATGCTAGCGCTCCAGCTCTGTGGGCCCATGGACTCCCGTCAGGCACCTCTCTATGGCCTGGAGCACCCCCAGTTCCCGATGAGAAAAGCGGGCCTTAAAATGCCAAGTAACGTGCTAAGGTCACACATCTAGTGTCTAAGGTCTTAACAGCTATGAAATGGAAATTGTATTTGCTGGATTTGGGATATAGCTCTGTCACTTAAAGGCTATAGTGACCTTGTCCGGGTCCCCAGTAGACCGCCTCTCGCCCTCCCCCTCTCCTCCCCACCTCGCTCTCCCCCTCCCCCTCCCCTCCCCCTCCCCTCCCCCTCCCCTCCCCCTCCCCTTCCCTCTCCCCCTCCCTCGCCCCCTCCGTCTCTGAGCCCCCCACCCCTCTCCAGTCTGTCTGGTTCTTCCTCCTCTCCTGGGCCCAAGCAGCCCCGTGGGCAGTTCTTGGGAGCACCAAGCCCCACATAAAGCGGTCTCTTCCTTTTGCTCCTAACAAGTCGTGCGGCCCTTCCCAACACGACGACAGGACGGTGGGAGCAGTGGATACTGAAGAAGCCTCCGAGGCACCCTCTCGACCATTGCTGGGAGGAGACTTTCATTAGTTCCAGATGTGACCAGGAGAGGGCAGCAGCAGCCCGAGGAAGGCCCAGGGGCCCGGCTGCTGCAACAAGAGCACCGGCGACCTTACCTTGGGAGTTTAGACTGGAGAGCAAGTTAGATTCCCTGGGGTCCCACAACTTGCTTCGCCTGGAGCAACCCACCTTTTATTCCTTCACAAGTTTCCACAGGAAACTGTAACTGTATTTGACTAAAGGCTGTCCAGCTGCTATTATACTCCTACTGTTACTAGTTAATTATTTTAATGATGATAATGATTAATATTATATAATGATAATAATGATAAGGCTCTAGTTAGATGATCTTTAGATTTTCTTCTGGACTAACAGTCAATTCTGTTTGTACTTCAGCAACTTGTAAAATACAAACAAACAAACAAACACTCATCTCTGTTGGATATTTAAGAAAAACAAATACTCCTCCAGAAGTCAGTATTTCAGGGATAGACCTTGGAGCCAGGCTTCTTGGGGGTTGAATCTTGCATCCACTATTAACTATGTGACCTTGACAAATTGCATCATGTCTCTAAGATCACTTTTCTCATTAATAAAACAAATCAGACTCATAAGACCATTGTGAGAAGTAATACAGCTGCGGTAATACAGGTACACATATAATACCCAAGCTCAGTGACTCCCCAACTGTCTGTGGTTGTGACAGCTTCCGCCTCATGTCTCCATGGCCCACTCTTAACCTGTGGAACCCTCCTGTCCTCCCATCTCCCTGACACTTTCTAATTCAACAGTCACATGTGTTCTACCTGCTATAGCCCACGGACTGTCCATGTCCATGACATTTTCCAGGCAGGAATCCTGGAGTGGGTAGCCATTCCCTTCTCCGGGGGATCTTCCCAACCCAGAGATCAAACCCAGGCCTCTTGCATTGCAGGCAGGTTCTTTACCATCTGAGCCACCAGGGAAGCCCGGTATACAGTTGTTCACAAGTCAGATCTCCTTTCTCCACCTCACTGATCCAGTTGGATGAGGTTCGACTGCATGTGTTCAAGTTCCAAAATAACATAACGCTAGAGCATGAAGTTTTTCTCTCTTACACATTAAAGAAGGCAGGAGCAAGTCGGTACATGGTTGGGATGGCAGCCTCAAGGAATCATGAAGAACTCAGGCTCCTTCTATCTTTCTGTTCTGCCAGTATCAATCTATGGCTGTTACTTCATGGCCCCAAATGGCTGCACAAGAACCAGCCATCAGTTCTACAGATGACAGTGACAGTGGATCCTGGAGAGATTTAAAAAGTAGAATCAACAGAACTTTGTGATGAATTCAGAAGGAAATGGGGACCAGGGAAATGCCAAGCGTGACTCCTGAGTGGCTGATAGGAGAATTAGAGATTTTTCCCACCTCCTGGGGCTTCCCTGGTGGCTCAGAGGTTAAAGCGTCTGCCTCCAATGCGGGAAACCCCAGTTCGATCCCTAGGTCGGGAAGATCCCCTGGAGAAGGAAATGGCAACCCACTCCAGTATTCTTGCCTGGAGAATCCCATGGACAGAGGAGCTTGGTAGGCTACAGTCCACGGGGTCGCAAAGAGTCGGACACGACTGAGTGACTTCACTTTCCCACCTCCTGAGACATGGACAGTGATCTGAAGGCCAGGAAGTGGTGGGCACGAGAGTTTCACAGTGGATATTAGCTTATCAACACTGTGAGAAAGCTTGCAGGGCAGAAACCTACCCAGCCTGGTGCTCGACATTAGCAGGGAATGGAAAAGTCAGCTAAGTCTAGGTGAGCTTGAGCCCATGGCTGAATTTCAGGTGAGCACTTATTTGTCTTATGGTTTAGGCTGTGTACTGGATGATGCTGCTCCCAAACTGCAGGTCAATACCCAGAGCTGAGTTAAAATTAATCATGCCAAAGGAAAAACTGGCTGTGAAAGTCTTTGACTGGTGCCTCAGGCTTTGGACAACAGAGGCTTATCTATTTTTCTACACACACACCAAGCATATAGACTGAGGGAGAAGTGGAGCATAACATCAGGGAGGATAAACAGTGTTTACTATTAATAAAATCTTAGTGTGTGCTAGGCATGTGCGGATATATTTGAGGAGAAGCCTGGTTGTTTAAAACTCTCAGCCCTCACTTGCCATTGCCTGAGATGCCAACAGACTTTGTAGTCTAGAGAACTATAAACCTTGGGAATATCCTGCAGGGGAAACAATAAAAGGCAGCTTGGCATGGGGTGAACAGAATGGACTCTTGCTTCCTTTGGATGCACGGAAACTGGGGGTGGGGGAGGTGAGGAGCATCGTCTTTCAGGGAGAATGCAAACTCCACCCTGGAATTGCTACTTCCTCTTGGCTTGCAGCTGTGCAGAGGATTCAACATTTGCTGAACCACAAAGCCCCTGGGTGCAAAAAGAGAATATATCTTGGTCTCCACTGTTCCCTTCCCCAAGGAACTGATTCAAGCAGAGGCTAGTCCCCACCTCCCAGCTCAGAAGACAGCTCTCTCTTATTGCCTCCCAACATGCACCCACGAAGGCCTGAGGGTGTGGCCTCTCCATCGCCCTGCCAAGAGCTTCTCTCCAGACTCCATTTCTGAGCCTCATCACATTTCTCTGGGGCTGTTGACCTGGTCAAAGTTAAGGCATCAAGAGAAATGTGGGCTTCCCTGTTTCTGCCCTGCTGTGAGGAAGGCCTTTTCAGGGCCAACCCTCCCTCAATGGGAGAAGCTGCTCCGGACCCCTCCAGGAGGCTGTGCTGGTCCCCAGGGAAGGTGTCTGTCATCCTATCTGTGTTCTCTCTTGCAGGTAAGTCAGGCTGGACCAGCGGGAGGGCTGTGTGATGGCACACTGGCAGTTTGGGAGCAAAAGCGGCCACAGTAAGACACGAGTCTTTCATTGCTTCTCAATTCTCAGATAGGGTGGTTTCAATGTGCAGGATTCTCCTGTCCCAGAGGAGACTTCTCTGGGTCTGGAAAGGGGACGCCAAAACTCGGGGTCACACTGAGGGCCCCTAGCTTTGGCTGGGGGAGGCGTGGCTTTTGGTTGGAGGGGACAGTGGCTTCTGGGTGCCATAGGTACCGTAAGACCTGTGCATGTGGCTTGCACTGGGCTGCCTGCTCCAGGGAGTATCTCCCCATGATCTGTGACACTGGCTCTTAAGAGCTTCATCTGGTGGCTTCAGATGGCTGAGACCTACCGTCATGGTTTGGAAAGGTGCAGGGAACATTGAGGGAGCCTCTTCAGTCCCACCTGGACGCTCCGAAAGACCCTCGACCTCGGTGGCATGCAGCCTCGGCTGTTTCCAAACTCATGGGCATCCCACTAGCCATGTCTCCCATCCCCGGCTTTGCGTCTCCCACTCATCGATCGCCTCATGTCAAAGTTGCCGCCAATGGGAACGGTTTTAGACTCCAGCCCCTGCGCGTGTAGGAGAGGGGACTGTGACGTGGAGGAAAGGCCAGATTTCTAGTGGCGTTTGATTTGTGGCACTAAAATGTCAGACTCGAGAGGGACCTGTGTGTGCAGCCTCAGGACGTGGTGGGCAACGCCCTCCGCCTCCAACCCCCTGTACCTCCTCCTTGGTTCCGGGCCTCGGGTCCTGTTGTGGACGGGTCGTGTGCACAGGGCTCTCTCTTGCCTAAAAGGGAGTTGGGGACAGTTTCTTCCAAATGTGAGAGGAATTCATTTTCTCTGGGTTTTAAGGGAATAGGACATGCCGGGGTTGTGAGAATCACTGTTCTCAGGATGCTTTAGAAAGAGGTGCACCCCCCCCCCCCCGCAAGGCTCGAGGATGGTTTCTCCCAGGGCGCTCTGGGGCGGCTGCGTCCTGGGCTCTGTGTCCACTGGGAAGACGAGATGAAGGGAAAGATGTGCCTGCGTCCATGCTCAGTCGCTTCAGCCGTGTCTGACTCTTTGCAACCCTATGGACCGTAGCCCACCAGGCTCCTCTGTCCACGGGGTTCTCCAGACAAGAATACTGGAGTGGGCTGCAATGCCCTCCTCATCTAGGGGATCTTCCCAACCTAGGGATCAAACCCATGTCTCTTGTATCTCCTGTACTGGTAGTCCGGTTCTTTCTTTACCGCAAACGCCACCTGAAAAGCCCAAAGGGAGAGACAGATGTCTTCAAACTTCCACTTGAAGAAAGTCATTCTGAGGTGGGAAACCCAGGATTTGGACTAGGTTCCTCTCTCTGAGAAGTAAATAAAATGTCCCTCAGACCAGGCAGGTATCCGGCCACCCGTACACAGCCTGAGCCTGTCACGAGCCTCCCTAGCCGGCATGGGCACCTCCCCAGGGTACACCCCACACCCTCAGTGCTTTGCCCAGACTCTGAATCCTCGCGTCCGCTGGTGTGTTGCAGAGGCCTGCTCCCCTGGGTCTCAGCCAAGACTCAAGAGCAACACCATCCTCTTGGCGATGTTTTCGGCCTTTCAGTCGGCTTTGTCCTCTCAAAATCAAATTTATGGAATGTTTCTGTTCATGAACTCCATCCTCCCCAAGATGGAGTCTTTTCTGGCATAAAGGAGGCCTTTGGGAAAAGAGCTCAGAAGCCTTCAGGGTTGGGAGGAGGGGGTGCTGGGGTAACGGAAACATCCAGTGTCTCAGAGCAAGGGCCTTATAGCTTTTGCTGCCCTCCCGTACTTTTCCTAGTCCGAGGCCCACGAAGGCCCTGAGTGTTAAGTACGCTTCTCTTCTGGAGTGGGGGGCTGCACCGGGTCTTCCTGGTGGTGCTTGGCCTCAGTAGTTGCCCTGAAGCGGTGGGATCTTAGTTTCCTGACCAAGGATGAATCCACATCCCTGGAAGGTGGATTCTTAACTGCTGGACCACCAGAGAAGTCTCAAGCTCATTTTTAAACACTTTGAAAGTCTCTCTGAAAATAATGTAAGGTGATTGGTTGACGCGGTGACTGTCAAGACTAAGTGAAAAGCCCTTGAGGAAGTGAAGAACGTCAGCAAAGGGAGGCGCCCGCAGGTGTCGCTTCCTTCAGGACCAGCCCTAGCCCGGTGCACAGACCCGCCCCCCGCCACGCGTCTCTCTCCACCCCTGCTCCCTGCAGCCTGCCCAGATCCCTCCTCTCCGAGAAAGTGAAAGTGAAGGTCACTCTGTCGAGTCCAACTCTTTGCCACCCCATGGACTGCAGCCCGCCAGGCTCTTCTGTCCATGGGATTCTGCAGGCCAGAATGCTGGAGCGGGTTGCCATTTCCTTCTCCAGGGGAATCTTCCCAACCCAGGGATTGAACCCAGGTCTCCTGAATTGCAGAAGGATTCTCTACTCACTGAGCCACCAGGGAAGTTGTCTGTGAAGTTGGGGTCAATGTGTATCCCCAATCTTGTCAAACAAGGATGAGGGGTGACTCAGGTCCTCTGAGCGTGCCACTGAGTCGGCCCCCAGCCCTCCTCTCCTCCCGGCCGGGTGTGAGCCGCCGGTGCAGCGCGGTCCTCACAGCGCCCCCTGAAGGCATCTCCAGCCCCTCTTGGTCAGATGCGTTGAGGGCAGGGCATGAAGCCGTTGGCCAAATCACAGGCCAGCAGAGCTGCAGAGTATCCCGGCTGATGCCTCCGCCGCTCCTCACAGCTTCTTTCTAGACCTAAGAAGGGAAGGGCGTCAAGAGCTCAGGGGCATCTCTCAAGAAGCAGATGAGCAAGGGGAAAAAGGGGAGGGGCCACATGTATTGAGCACCGACTGTGTGCTCACAGTGCCAGGCACGTGACTCATTGTTGCTAGTGTCATAGACCTCCAAAGCCTATGGGAGCACGTGGAATACCAAGCCCCTCCACTTTAACCCTTTAATGTCGTTAAAGGGTCCCAGCTCACTGAATAAACCTGGGGCCGCAGGGGGCCTCCATTGGACTCCAATACTGCTTTCCCAGTATCTTCATCAGAGTGACGGCTGAGACCCACAGCCACGTATAAAGGACAGGTGTGGGGGAGCTCCGTAGGAAGTTTCCTTCAAGTCCCAGCCCCCTCATTTTTCTTTTAACCTCATCTACTGTGTTCGCTTCAAGCCCAGGAGAGCTGAGGACTGAGGGTGGGTCTGAGAGCAGCAAATTCAGATGCAGATTTTAATCAAATCAATATTCAACTATAGCTCACATCATCCCACTTCATCTTTAAACCCACAAGCTTCTTGTAACTGGGATTACTATCTCCGCTTTATTGGAGGAAATGGAGGTTCTGAGAGACCAAGTGAGTTACTCAGGATCAGTCCGTGAAGAAGTGATAAATCCAGGTGTGGGAGTCTGAGTTCTGCTTTCCCAACAGGAGCTGTAGCTGTTACCTGGTGGGACAAAAGGGACTTTGCCGCTGTAATTAAGTTTGGGACCTTGAGATGGGGAAGTTTTCCTGGATTATCCAGGTGGGCCTTAAATGTCATCACAGGGCCCTTTTAAGAGGGAGGCAGGGACTTCCCTGGCGGTTCAGTGGTTAACATGTGTTTCTTCCACTGCAGGGGGAGGGTGAGGGGAATAGGTTCGATCCCTGGTCGGGGCCAGCAAAGTGACTCAGTTATAGACATATGTTCACAGACATAGGGAAGAGACCTGTGGTTGCCGAGGGGAAGGAGGAGAGGGGAGGGAGTTTGGGGTAAGTAGATGCAAACAATTGCACTTAGGGTAGATAAACAAGGTGGTCTTACTGTGTAACGTGGGGAACCAAATCCGATCTCATGGGCAAACCATAATGGAAAAACCACAGCAGACTTTTGAGCAGGGGTGGAATGTGTTGACATCTGTGCGCATCTGTCTGGCTTCCCTGGGAGAGTGCACCAGAGTGGAGGAGTCCAGAGGCCAAGTCAAGACTTGCATCTGTTCAGGGCTGAGGGGAGAAGGGGCTGAGCTGAGCAACAGCAGCAGCATGAGCGCCTGGCTCTCATCCCAGACCACTGCTGATTTCTGCCCGTGTCCCTAGCAGCCAGGCAGGTCACAGAGTGAGTGCTCAGGGGACAAGGGAGGGAGAGAAGAATTCAGGACCACTGAGATTTGCAGCTGCCGGAAACTGAAGGGTTTGGGGAAGGCTTGGGGGCACCAGCAGAGGGCGCTGGCTGGCAGCCCAAGGTCCTGTTGGCTCTTTTAGGTCCTGGCCTGCCGTTGCCTCCAGGTCACAACCAGTTCAGCAAAGGACTCTGCTGCAATGATCACAGTGAAGCAGGGGCCAAGAGCTGAGGCAGGGTGACCCTCAGGCTTCAGGGGAACCCCCAACCCTGTGCAGCTTGGCCTAGAGGATGTAAATAGTTATAAAAGAAGAGGAGGGAGGTTGAAAATTAATGAACAAAGTAGACAACATATTAGAAGAGGAAAAAAAAAAACAGAATAAATCTCAAGAAAGTAGAAAAAAAAAAAGGAACTAGTAAAGGTAACAGCAGAAATTAACTTTTGAAAATAAGTAAGTGAAAGTTGCTCAGTCGTGTCCGACTCTTTGTGACCCCATGAACTGTACAGTCCCTGGAATTCTCCAGGCTAAAAAACTGGAGTGGGTAGCCTTTCCCTTCTCCAGGGTATCTTTCCAACCCAGGGATCAAACCCAGATCTCCCACATTGCAGGCAGATTCTTTACCAGCTGAACCACAAGGGAAGCCCAAGAATGCTGGAGTGGGTAGCCTATCCCTTCTCCAGGGGATCTTCCCCATCTAAGAATCAAACTGGGGTCTCCTGCATTGCAGGCGGATTCTTTGCCAGCTGAGCTACCAGGGAAGCAAATTTAAATGTAAGTAAAATGCTAGATAAAGTTTTGTTTTTGGAAGATTGATCCCCCACCCCCCGCAAAAAAAAAAAAAAAAAAAAAACAGAAAGCATAAACAAATTTTAGGGGGAAAAAGGAAGCATAAGACCTTTAGAGACTGAAGAGGACATTCTGAACGACCTTCTTGCAGTAATTAGAAAATCTGCAGAACACAGAAACAATTTTATAAATATATAGACTTACCAAAACTGACTCAAGATGATATTGAAAACATATAGCTCCAAGAAATTATCAGTTAATAAACACCTTTTCTCAGCAAAGACTTCAGACCCAGACACTTTTACCAGTGGATTGTAATGAATATTCAAGGAATATTTTAAGAAGGAAGACTTCCCAACTCATTATCTAGCACACATAAGCTTGACATCAAATCCTGCCAAAGAAAGGGTAATTAAAATTAAATATTGCTCATGTAGATATATTAATAATAATTTTTGTAAATCCTCAACAAAATACTGGCAAGCTGATTCCAACAACCTAAAGAAGCTGAGGTTACTCAGGAATGCAGGATTGGCTTAAAGTCACTTCAAGCAATGGACATTAATAGAGTAAAGGACAAAAATCATGTGCTCATCAACACATGCAGATGAGGCAAAAGTGATAAAATCTCCCATCGATTATCTTTTTAAAGAGCTAATGGGGTTTATTTATTTATTTATGGCTACACTGGGTCTTTGTTGCAGCGGGGGCTTTCTCTAGCTGTGGCTCTCGGGTTTTGCATTGCGGGGGCTTCTCTTGCTGCAGAGCACGCTGAGTACGGGCTCAGTAGCTGTGGCATGCAGACTTAGCTGCTCTGCAGCATGTGGGATCTTCTCGGATCAGGGATCAAACTCGTGTCTCCTGCGTTGACAGGTGGATTCTTTACCACTGAGTCACCAGGGAAGAAGCCCTGTCCATTATCTTTTTAAACATAGCAAACCAGGATTAGAAAGAACTCTCTTAGCCTGGTAAAGGGTACTTGCAAAAGGCATGCGGCAAACGCTATACCTAAGAAAGAACTGTTGAAAATGTACCCTTTGAAGGCATCAACATCACTTTTTTAAAAAATGGTTTTAGAAACCCTAGCTAGCACAGGAAGGCGAAAGAAATCAATAAAATGTGTAAGAATCAGAAAAAAAACTTATTTATGGGTGATACATTTGCATAGATTCAAATAATCTAAGATACATTATCAAAATTCTTGTATTCAATGAGATTTTTGGGCAAAAATCAATGAAAAACAAACACCCAGAGCAAAAAGATAGAACCTTGCCCTTTTAAAAATATCACTTATAATAATATTAAATATCTAAAACATCTAGGAATAATCTCACAAAAGCTGCACAAGACATTTGTGAGGGGAATTAATAGAATTTTATTGACGACATTAAGGAAGATCTACATAGATGGGGGGCCCTTCCCTGTAGCTCCAATGGTAAAGAATCTGCCTCTGATGCAGGAGACCAGGGTTCGATTCCTGGATCGGGGAGATCCTCTGGAGAAGGGAATGGCAATCCACTCCAGTATTCTTGCCTGGAGAAGTCCATGGACAGAGGAGCCTGGCATGGGGTCACAAAGAGTCGGACACAACTGAGCGACTAACAGACACACAGACGTAGATGGGGAGAATGAGCCATGACTTTGGATTGGAAGACGTAACACAGTAAAGATGTCAGTTCACCCCAAAGTGGCCTAGGTTTCTGATGAAGATCTGATCAGAATATTTGGGGAACTTTAAGAACTACTCCCAAAATGCTTATGGAAATTCAAATTATCAAGAATGACAGCAATACTTTTGAAAGAACATAATGAGAGGACTGACTCAACCAACCAGCAAGACTTAGGATAAAGCAAGAATGGTGAGGAGAGCGTAGTTACAGAGAGAAACAAATAGACCAATGGAAAACAATCGTTCAGAAGGTCACTCCCACAGATACAGAGAGCTGATACGTGACATGCAAATCTGTGGAGCAAACAATAGACTTTTAAATAGCCATGCCGGGGACAATTGGTAGTCTATTGTGGAAAAAAATTAAATTGAATTCCTACTTCACGCGCTGTCACTTCAGTCATGTCCGACTCTGTGACCTTATGGACCATAGCCTGCCAGGCTCCTCAGTCCATGGGATTCTCCAGGCAAGGGTACCAGAGTTGGTTGCCATGCCCTCCTCCAAGGGGTCTTCCAACCCAGGGATCGAACTCCAGGTCTCCTGCTTTACAGCCAGATTCTTTACTGCCGAGCCACCGGGGAAAATCAGCCACCCTGTATAAAAATCAGTACCATGATGGGAGAGGGGTTTGGGGGAGAATGGATACATGTATATGTATGCCTAAGTCCCTTCCCTGTTCACTTGAAATTACCACAACATTGTTGATTGGCTATACAAAATAAAAAGCTTAAATGTTTGGGGAAAAAATCAATACTGGGCTTGCCTGGTGGTAGGGTGGTTAGGACTCCGAGCTTTCACTTCAGGGGGTACGGGTTCAATCCTGGGTCAGGGAACTAACATGCTACATATCATGGAAAAAAAAAAAAAAGTGAGTACCAGGTGAATTAAAAAATCTAAATGTGAAAAAGAAAAGTGATAAAACTTTCAGAAGGCAATATAGGAGAATATATGTATGGCCTCAGGTTAGGAAAGAATTTCTTTAACAAGATACACAAAGTATAGGCCATAAGGAAAAGATGAATAAGTTTGATTTCATTCAAATGAAGAACTTTGCCCATCAGAAGATTCTTTGAAAGTGAAAGTATTAGTCGCTCACTCATGTCCTACTCTTTGTGACCCCATGGACTGTAGCCAGGAGCCCGCCAGGCTCCTCCAGCTATGGAGTTCTCCAGGCAAGAATACTGAAGTGGGTTGTCATTCCCTTTTCCAGGGGATCTTCCTGACCCAGGGATTGAACCTGGGTCTCCCACATGGCAGGCAGATTCTTTACCACGTAAGCCACCAGGGAAGCAAACGTCACTTTAAAGAGGGTTAAAATATGAGCCATGGAGTGGGAGAAGTTACTTGCAGCACATGTTAATATAACCAATAGAAGACTAGTATCCAGGATTAAGTTGAAGAAAGCAAACACTCTAACATAAACAAAGGGCAGAAGATAAAAAAAACTAATTTCACAAAAGAATTTTAAGGCTCACAATTCTATGCAAAGTTGCTTAACCTCATTAGTAATCAGGAAAATTTCATATGAAAACACAGTGAGAGGTTTAGAGAACAAGATTATGGTGAACAGAGGGGAAGGGAAGGGGGAGGGATAGGTAAAGAATCTGGGGTTGACATGCACACATTTAAAAATGGGCATCTAACAAGGACCTACTATATAGCACAGGGAACGCTGCTCAATATTATGCATCAAACTAGTTGGGGATATAATAATAATTTAATTACTTTTCAAAAATAATTAAAAAAAAAATAGATACATGTATACAGAGAACTGAATCACTTTACTGTACACCTGAAACTAACACAATACTGTTAATCAATTATACTCCAACAAAGTTCACACATGCTTAGTCGTGTCCACTCGAGACTCCATGGACTATAGCCCACCATATTTCCCACTAAGTTATGACTGACTGGCACAAGGAGCATATTTTAAAAGAAACCTTCTGAATCCAAAGGAATTTCAGATCTGGGGAATTTTAGACCCAGCAACCAGGAGAAGAGTGAGTGGGAATTGGGCTTCCCAAGTGGCACAGTGGTAAAGAGTCCACCTGCCAGTGCAGAAGACCCAAGAGACACAGGTTCAGTCTCTAGTTTGGGAAGATCCCCTGGTGGAGGAGATGGCAACCCACTCCAGTATTCTTGCCTGGAAAATTCCATTGAAGAGGTGCCTGGCAGGCCACAGTCCATGAGGTCTCAAAGAGTTGGACATAACTGAAGCCAGTGAGTGAATATATCTGAAGGGCAGAAGGGTTTGGGGTCTTTTTGGCTCCAAACCAAAAAGGTTTGGAGGGTATAACTAGGAAAAGGTGGGAAGGGTGCAATTCAAAGTCAAGTTTGGATTGGATCACATAAAATCTTATACTTACCCTGAGATTTCTTGGAAATCCAGCAGTGTCAAGGGAAGGGAGGAGATTTCTAGAGTTTTTCTAAACGTGTCCCTGTGAGTTTTTTCTTCTCCAGCTACCTACAGACCTGGGTGCAGGCCAAAGAATGTTCCCACTACTGTATAATTGCACTCATTTCACATGCTAGTAAGTTTATGTTCAAAATCCTTCAAGCTAGGCTTCAGTAGTATGTGACCCAAGAACTTTCAGATGTACAAGCTGGGTTTAGAAAAGGCAGAGGAACCAGAGCTCAAATTGCCAACATTCATTGAATCATGGAATAAGCAAAGGAATTCCAGAAAAACATCTGCTTTATTGACTATGATAAAGCCTTTGACTGTGTGGATCACAACAAACTCTGGGAAATTCTTAAAGAGATGGGAATACCAAACCACCTTACTTGTCTTCTGAGAAACCTGCATTCAGGTCAAGGAGCAATAGTTAGGACCAGGCATGGAACAACGGACTGGTTCAAAACTGGGAAGAGAGTAGACAAGGCTGTTTTGTGTCACCCTAATTATTTTATTTATATGCAGAGTACATTATGCAAAATGCTGGGCTGGATGAATCACAAGCTGGAATCAAGATTGCTAAAACAAACATCAGTAATCTCAGATATGCGGATGATACCACTCTAATGGCAGAAGTGAAGAGGAACTAAAGAGCTTCTTGATGAAGGTTAAGAAGAAGAGTGAAAAAGCTCGTTTGAAATTCAGCATTCAAAAAACGAAAATCATGGCATCTGTCCACATCACTTTATGACAAATAGAAGGGGAAGAAGTGGAAGCAGTAACAGATTTTATTTTCTTGGGCTCCAAAATCACTGCAGATGGTGACTGCAGTCATGAAATTAAGACACTTGCTCCTTAGAAGGAAAGCTACGACAAACCTAGACAGCATATTCAAGAGTAGAGACATCATTTTGCTGACAGAACAATGGTTTTTCCATTGTCATATATGGATGTGAGAGTTGGGCCATAAAGAAGGGTGAGCGCTGAAGAACTGATGCTTTCAAATTGTGGTGCTAGAGAAGACTCTTGAGAGTCCTTTGGACTGTAAGGAGATCAAACAATTCAATCCTAAAGGAAATCAACCCTGAATGTTCATTGGAAGGACTGATGCTGAAGCGGAAGCTCCGATACTTTGGCCGCCTGATGGAAGAACTGCCTCACTGGAGAAGACCCTGATGCTGGGAAAGACTGAAGGCAGGAGGAGGAGGGGATGACAGAGGATGAGATGGTTGGATGGCATCACCGACTCGATGGACATGAGTTTGAGCAAACTCTGGGAGTTAGTGAAGGATAGGGAAGCCTGGCGTGCTGCAGTCCATAGGGTCACAAAGAGCCTGACATGACTTAGACTGAACAACAGTAACAAACAAGCCCATAGCGTTAACCCAGCATGAACACCTAGTGCTTAGATCCGATTTTAGGCCAATCCTGTCTCCCTCAGAATATCCCCATCCATCTCCTTAACAAGTGCCAGCCAGCTGATGTTACAGAAATCTTGGAACTCTCACCATCTATAATCTTCTATCTCCCTCCCACTGATTTTTTCTTTTTATCTCTCCTTCCTGAACATAATTTATTTTTTACTTTTAAATATTTTCTTCTGTTAAAAAAAAACAAAACAAAACAAATGAACGCCTGGGACAGATTTATAAAGAGCGTTCCTGGAGAGGCGGGTGGATTAATTATTCAGCATCCTCTCCCTTTGTAACTATTTATTGTCTCATATGCATTTATATGGCACCTATCATGGCAGATTTCGCTCCTTGCTAGAGACATAATTTCCAGGGACTGAGTCCTTGTCTAAGATGCATAGATAGTATTGCAATACTATTTTATTTCTGACTGTAATGGCACGTGCCATTGTTGGGTAACTGTGTTCATGTTTTTAAATGTGAAAAATAATCAAATATAACTTGAAAGAGATTGTACAGTAATTCAAGGGGATATTAAACCACCAGGAAGTTAGCTGGCAAATAAATAGGCGTTTGTGGCTGTCAGGGTGAGCGATGGGGAAGCCGGCTGGCTGTGGGGGAGGAGGAGAGAGGGCGGGAGACGAAGTGAAAGGTAGAGCTGCCGTCCCTGGGAGTGTGCTGGGGGACGGGCGTTCCCAGGGCTCAGGAGGAGAGGCCCTGGAGCCACTGAAGTGGCCAGGTGCAGAGGAAAGGGGGCATTGCCCGCTCAGGATGGAACCAGGGGGCTGGGCTGCAGAAGCCAGCAGGTGTCCACATTTGCTTGTCTCGGTGACATTAGCTGCCAGACTCGAGGGGACGTGCTGGGGCAGAGTGAAAGTGAAAGTCACTCAGTCGTGTCCTACTCTTTGTGACCCCATGTGCTATATAGTGCATGGAATTCTCCAGGCCAGAATACTGGAATGGGGAGCTTTTTCCATCTCCAGTGGATTTTCCTGGCCCAGGAATCGAATCAGGGTCTCCTGCATTGCAGGCAGATTCTTTACCAACTGAACTATATGAAGATAGCCGCTGGGCCAGAGAGGGCCTGATGTTTGTTTTTATACCTGTGACATGGCAGGCATGTACCAGTGCCTTTACATGTATCTTCTCTCTTTTTATCATTAAAACATCCCTGTGGAAAGGGAGTTGTTGCTTTCCCATTTTACAGATGGAGAAGCTGGAGTCGGGTAAGCAAAGCCTGAGCACTTTTCCTGTCACCACCCTGAATCCTGTGGCTCAGACGGTAACGCGTCTGCCTGCAATGCGGGAGACCCGGGTTCGATTCCTGGGTTGGGAAGATCCCCTGGAGAAGGAAATGGCAGTCCACTCCAGCACTCTTGCCTGGAAAATTGCATGGACTGAGGAGCCTGGTAGGCTACAGTCCATGGAGTCGCAAAGAGTTGGACAAGACTGAGTGACTTCACTTTCACATGAGTTGCTCAGTTGTGTCTGACGTGTAGCCCGCCAGGCTCCTCTGTCCTTGGGATTTTCCAGGCAACAATACTAGAGTGCGTGGCCATTCCCTTCTTCAACTACCCTATCCCCCAAAACACCCGCAAAAAACAAAAACCATCCACAGGTATACACTGCTCTATTTAAAATGGATAACCAACAAGGCCCTACTGTATAGCACAGGGAACCAGGCTCAGTGGTGCGTGGCAGCCTGGATGGGAGGGGAGGTGGGGGAGAATGGATGCATGTACGTGTATGGCTGAGTCCCTGTGCTGGGCACCTGCAGCTGTCACAACTTCAATCAGCTATACTCAAATATAAAATAAAAAGTTAGAAAAACTAAGGCATATCCCTGCCTTCCTGCTGTTTAGGTTGGTTCTAGATGTTGACATGCTCAGACTTTCATTCTTCATTTGCTTATCTGGAATGAGAGAACACACACCCAAATAAGCAAAACTTGCTGTGGGGCTGGGATGGAATGGGGCTGTGGGGAGAGGAGTGAAGGTCTGCGCCCGGGTCCGGGGGGACACAGCGGCCCTCGCATCCCTGAGGGGAGGGGTGGGGAGCGAGAGTGCTGGCGTCCGAGCGGAGTTCCAGCCGGGCAGCGCTGGGAGGCAGACCCAACCGACCACTTAGCAAGGGGAGGAAAGACAGCCCGGCTCCGGATCCCTTTTCTGGCGTGCAGGTCAGGAGGGGTGGCGCTGCTGGAGCTTTCTGGACCCAGGATTCTGCGTCTTGTTGTGTGCACCTGAGGAGGGGGAAAAGTCTGCTGCCAGGTGTGACCTTGGCAAAGAGCAAGAAGACGGCTCTCCTTTGCTTCCCCCTCCTCACTCTTCATCTCTGTCAGCGAGTACCGATCTGGGAGACTCCCTCTGGGTTCGAGTTGGGGTTTTGTGTCACAGTTTGTGAGACCTTCTCTGCCCAATCCAGGCTCCTGTTGTGGAGGCACATAAACATCTCTAATTTGGGACTTCCCTGGTGGTCCAGTGGTTAAGACTCTGAGCTTCCAATGCCCAGGGCTTGGGTTCCATCCCTGGTGGGGGAACTAGGATCCCACAGGCTGTGTGACTAGGCTGAAAAAGAAAACAAGCAAAAACAAAGCTCTAATTTGGTGCCAGTTACCACAAACCACTTTTAAGCCAAGCACTTCTCAGAGGCACGCCGATGGAGGCCGGCAGCCCCGGTGGAACTGGGGCCTGGAACGTAGCCCTGGCAGCTCTCTCATCCCCGCCTCGCTTTACCTGCAGACATGCTGTTATTTTCTGATGAATATAGCAGAGGATGGCCACCCTCCACAGCTCCAGGTCTGTTTGGAAAGCTTGCCCTCGCAGAGAGAGAGAGTGCATTGATACCCTCCAGCATTCCATGAAGAAGACTGATGGATTCCCCCCAACTCCTCCACATCAAGCAGCTGGTAGACAGGGAGCCAGCTGCTTTTGAGGAACATCACAATTTTCACTAAAAACAGTTAAATTGGAGGAGGATATTTCCTAAGGTAAAGGGTGCTGCTCTGACCAGTGCACAGGTGGCATTCTTCACCCAGCAACTGCTCTTCTACAAAAGTCCCCCATCCTCATCCCTTTCTTGTGCCATTTCTCTCTTCCCACACCAGTGCCTCCCGCTGTCTCTCCCTCCTCTCATTCTGAAATCTCCTTTGCACAGCTTTCCATCAGTCCTAAGCCCTTCCCGTCTCTGGGGTTTGGCTCTGTCCTAATTCCTCCAAGAAGGCTGCCCTCTGGGACCTGCTTTTCTCTGTACTCTTCTGCTCTGGAGTGTCCGTGCCATTCCCCCGGGCGCCAGTTTTTCCATTTGTCAAATCTTGCCTTGCCCCTGCCACGAGCCAGGCTCTGTGCCTCAGGGCCTTGGGGATATCCCACAGGGCGAATTGCACCTGAAAGCTTGAATGAACTCACCTTCCAGTCATGTCCCCAAGTCGATAACAAATTTGTAAAACTGTATATACTGCTCCAGTCACCATAAAATCATGCTGTACCATAAAATTATGCTGTACTTTGATGCTGGATATCCATTTAGGTTTCCCTGGTAGCTCAAACGGTAAAGAATCTGCCTGCAACACGGGAGACCTGGGTTTGATCTCTGGGTGGGGAGGATCCCTTGGAGGAGGGCATGGCAACCCACTCCAGTGTTCTTGCCTGGAGAATCACCATGGACAGAGGAGCCTGGTGGGCTACAGTTCATGGGGTCAAAGAGTCGGACAGGACTGAGTGACTAAGCACAGCACACATACATACATCCATTTAAAAAGTAGGGAGATTGGCTGAATCTCAGTGATTGCCATAGAAAATTCATATATATAATCATTTACTCATGAATATTAATGCATTTAATGAAGGTAAAATATATTTAAAACAAAGTGCTCATTCCAGCTGTTGAATTTGCTCATTACTCTTTCCTATGCACATATTATGTATGATTTACCTGTATATCAAGCATCTGGATACAGCTCAAGTCTACCTGTGGTTAAATTAGGTTAGCTATTTGTTGGTGAAAATTGCAATGTTATTCTCATTTTCAGAGTATTATTGGAGCCAGTAGTTTCACATTAGGTGCATAACTTGCATTAACATTATCTGGTTTATGATGCGAATTTTTCTTTATGGCTTTTTGGAATGTAGTAAGATGATGGTCACACAATTTGATTCTGAAATCTATTTATAACGTGTATCATAAAACCATTATTTTTGAATGCGCTAATCTGAAATTTGGAACAATTCAAGAATAAACAGAGATCAAGTTTGCATCATTACCACTTATAAAAACAAAGACTGGTAAGTTAACTGCATAAAGAAGATTATAAAATAATGACTTCAGTGTCTCTGGAATCAGCACAAAAGATAATAACTGGGCATAGTCAGAATTACTCTTGAGATTCCCTAAATCATCCTTACAAAATAATACGTGGAAAACACCAACTCAAAATGCAACCAACAAAAGTCATTTTTCCCTCCAACATTAGGGGAACTCTCTCTTTAGTTGTGCATTTGATGAAGTTGGCATGTATTGGGACCGGGCTGTCTGAGGACTACATATGTCTGACGGAATGTTGATGTTACCATACAGGTCACACTCAGCCCAGTGAGATGCATGCCACAGGAGGCCTCACTTGGAAACCAAGACCCAGAGAGATTGTAACTAACTGTGGAGCACTGCTTTAGATGCAAGACTGAATTTCTCCTCAGCTCCCATTTCATCGTTTTCTCATATTTATTCTCTCTCTCTCCTTTCCTCCTTCTCTTTCTCTCTCACACATAAAAATACCTTTACCTCATCTGAGTACATTTGCTTACATCTAACCCAAATTAAGTGGTGTTAGTGGGCTTCCCTGGTGGCTTAGATGGTAAAGAGTCTGCCTGCAAAGTGGGAGACCTGGGTTCAATCTCTGGGTTGGGAATATCCCCAGGAGAAGGAAATGGCAACCCACTCCAGTACTATTGCCTGGGAAATCCCATGGACAGAGGAGCCTGGTAGGCTACAGTCCATGGGATCGTAAAGAGTAGGACATGACTGAAGTGACTTAGCACAGCACCCACAACCCAAATCAGTCTCAGGTGGCTGCACCCAGACAGGCCAACCCCAGTCCCGGCGCCCACCATCGCTAAGCCCCAATCTGTAGGTCCTAGATGTGCTGATGGCCTTTGGAATGGAGCGAGGTCTCCAGAGCTGACTTCTCCATTTTCAGGTGGCCTGGACTGCTTTTGTACATCAATGGTATGTCAGAGTTGTGGGGGAGCTTGGCTTTCAACGATAAGCATAGGCACCTTCTGTGGCTGAGATCTCAACCCTTATTTCCACTCCGCTTCTGATTCCCATCGTCCTCTAAAAATTGACAGTCTTCTTGGAGAAACATTGTCCTCTCAGCCACAGTACAGTTTAATTACCATCTGCCTGCTGTGGGGAAAAGTCCTATCCTGGAAGCGAGTCCCTCTCAGACCAGTCAGTCATCTTGCTCATTGACCGATGGCTCTGCCACAGGGCAGGAAATTAGAAAAGATCTGCACTTCGGAGTAGGCTTGTGGATGGGGGAACGAAGGCTGGGCTTGGAAAGGCCTTGTGGCCCCGAAGGGCTGGAGTGGGTGGGGCTGGAGTAAGGGAAAGAGCGAGGGCAGGACAGGCTGGCACGGACTCTGTGTACCATTTCCTCCCGTTGCAAGGCTCTGAGCTCTGGTCTCTGGCCACACTACCTTCCGGAAGCCAGAGAAGCAAGGCTCTGAGGGGCGTGGCTCTGGGGGCGTGGCTCTGAGGGGCGTGGCCGTGGAGGACCTGCCCTTTCAGCTTCTCCCAACCTCCAAGAACTCTGTCCTAATATTAGGCAGCTGCTTCCTTCATTTGATTTCCCTGGTGGCTCAGACTGTAAAGCGTCTGTCTACAAAGCAGGAGATCCGGGTTCGATCCCTGGGTTGGGAAGATCCCCTAGAAAAGGAAATGGTAATCCACTCTAGTACTACTGCCTGGAAAATCCCATGGTCAGAAGAGCCTGGTAGGCTACAGTCCATGGGGTCGCAAAGAGTCGGACACGACTGAGCGACTTCACTTTCACTTTCACTTTCCTTCAATTACCGGCCATGTGTATGAGCCAGGTTCTATGAAAAGCTTCCTTCCAGTTTTCCGGGAATGAATCTCAGTGCACAGACTCAGATATGTGAAAAATGTCCTAGAATTAACTTCAGTTTTCAGTCCTTGTGACACCTGACCCTGCAGCCTATATTTCCCTGGTTTCTCACCTCCTTCGCTAAGATCCACACCTCAGGAATGAAACAGATGAGGCCTTGAATGTGGTAACTTCTGGAACAAGTGCCCCTGCAGGGCCATCAAGCCCCAGTGGCTCAGTCAGTAAAGAATCTGCCTACAATGCAGCAGACACAGGCTTAATCCCTGGGTCGGGAAGATCCCCTGGAGAAGGGAATGGCTTCTCCCAATCCAACATTCTTGCCTGGAGAATCGCCATGGGCAGAAGAGCCTGGGGAGCTACGGTTCATGGGGTCGCAAAGAGTCAGAAACAACTGAAGCAACTGAGCAGGCATGCACACACAGGGCTATCAAAGAGGTTTCTAAGGAGGCTCCTTGATGGAGAAGGTAACACTGGAGCTGGGCCTAAAGGAATGACACTGTAGGGATCAGTATAGGCAAATGCACACACAGAGAAAAAATAGCAATAATATGGGGCCCAAAGACTTGGGTATCATTCCGGCCATCGCTTTTCTTAGAAGTGGCAGGAGATGAGTTTTAGAAGCAGAGGGGTAGGGGCAGATTATAGGGAACCTCAATCTCTTCTTGCTGGTGGTAAGGAGCCAAAATAGGGTCTGTCTTGTGTCCTACTGAGGCCATAGCATCTAGGATGACACCTGCCAGCTGCAGCAGGAGTGTGGGAAGTGTTTGGTGATGGAGTGAATGTAGGAAGAAATGAAAGGAGCCAGTGACTTGAGCAGATTTGCACTGAGAAGCATCACACCAAGGCCTCTGTGAGTCCCACACTTCAAACACAACAATGTCTTCCATTATGAGTCTGAATGCATAACACTCTGCAAAAATCTCTTGCCTGGGCCCTGGGAGCCTACAAACTCTGACAGTCATACGATAGACAGAATATGAGCAGCCTGCTAAGCTGGTGTTTTCGGAAGCATGAGGTCTGCGGTACTTGAGATCTTTTAGGTGGTATATAGGCCTAGCACCCAAAACACTGAGACACATGGGCCACATTCTCTTTCCATTCTGGGACTTCAAAGAAGTTTTATTTCTTGCTGGCATGCCCCTAACACTTCTCAAATATAAGCTAGTCTTCTGCATCCACTTTTTTTTAATAAGCAAAATAAGATAGGTAGGCCTTTAAAAGCCTTTGGCAAACAGCCACCTGTCACTAGAATTTCTGACAGTGTTTTTCTTTCTTTGCAAGCTGACAGTCTTACTTTCCACGAAGCTTTCTTCATGGTTACAGTTACCTTCTGGGTAGGCAAGCATATCCCAGAATCCCCAAGGATGTTTCAAAGGAACTCGTGACATAGGTGGGAAGCTGCAGAGGAAACACAAGGCAGAGAGCAAGAACCCTAGTGCTTCATTATGAATGTGATCTATGTTTGTTAAGGAGAACCTGGAAAACACACAGGATTAGAAAGAAGAAAAAACAAGTCACCTGAATTCCTGCCACCCAGAAAGAGTCACTGCTGACACTTTCAGGAGAATTCCCTTCTTCCTTTTTCCTTGTTTTTCTAGAGAATTCTTCCCTGAGGGCTCTCCCAGAGTCTTACCTCGTTGAAAATACCTCACATGTTCCAAAGTATGCAGAGTGGAGTGAAGAACTAATATGCACAGCAGAGGGATTTTTTTTTTTTTTTTTGCTGCGGCGGCTCTTAGTTGCTGCCCAGAGGATCTTCACCGTGTCATATGAGACCCTTATTGTAGTGCAAGGACTCCTGATGCGGCGCACAGGCTTAGTTGCTCCTTGACATATGGGATCTTAGTTTCCTGACCAGGGATCGAACCCAAGTCCCGTGCATTGGAAGGCAGATTCTTAATCACTGAACCACCAGGGAAGTTCCTCCACTTTTTGTCTTAAACCAGACTCTGGACCAGACGCTTTGCTTTCGTGGTTCCATGTTTTAATCTTCTTTTAGAACTTTAACCTTGAGAGAAGAGCTTTTACTATTAGAATCACTCCATTTCATCATGACTCATCCCCTAATAACCTCTGAGATTTCTTTTCTTGGCCCTTTCAGAGTCCCAAGATTAGAAAGATAAGACCTACTATTTTCTGCCCACTCTGGCCTATTTCTTGATGCACACCTGCCCATTTAACTCTTCCCATGACCCACTGAGGTGGGAGGAGCGTGGAGAAAGGTACAAGGAAATAATATCTCAAGTTATTCTTTGTCCCAAAAGAACAGAGAACATTACAGACCTGAAGTGGCAGGGCAGTCTAACTCAGTCGTATGACAAAGTGCGACCCAGCCACTTTTCCCCTCTCCAGAATGTTCATATGAATTACAAACCTATTTATAGCTTTCAGAACTTGTGACACAGTCTGGAACCGCCGGCTGTAAAACCGCGTTTCCCAAATTCAATCATGTTTCTCATTGATTTCCATTTTGAAATGGGAAGTCTTTGCCCTCAAGAAATAATAAGAAAGCCATGCCAAAGAGAACGGGAACACTTTTTCCCCTTAATATTTAAAGGAGAATGGTTTTTATACAAAGAAGTCATTTGTCTGCTTAGAGTAGATCACAGGGAGTTTTGGATGTGTAGTTTCTGTAATGAGAAGCCCAGTTAGTGGATATTTGTCCTTATGTTTCTCCCCAACTAGCTGGGTGGCAGCTAAAGACCCAGGATAAGAGGAGATCAGGGGCTTTCCTGGTGATCCAGTGGTTAAGGGTCCACTCGCCAGTGCAGGAGACACAGATTTGATCCCTGATCCAGGAAGATCCCAGATGCCACAGAGCAACTAAGCCTGCGTGCCACAGTTACTGAGTCCACGTGCTGCAACAACCAATGCCCAAGGGCCTAGAGCTCACACCCTGCAACTCGAGAGTACCTCCTGCTCACCGCAACTAGAGAAAGCCCACGTGCAGCCACAAAGACCCAAAGCAGCCAAAACAGATAAAAATTTAAAAAACAAAACAGATTAGGACTCCAGGCCTAGGGCCTCTGCCCCAACTTCCCTGTTCCACATTCATGTAGATTTCTGCCCTGTGCGTGGCATCTGCCTCTACACTAGAGAATCTGAATGGGGTGAGAGCCGGCCAGGCTGTCTCCTGCTTCGTCCCCACGAGGGCCCCAGGGACCCACCAAGGTGGAACCCTTGGCTATGCCTGGCCCTTACACTGCCTACTACCACCGGCAAGGTTCCAGGACCTCCGTGCTTAGCTTCCCCTTGTTCCTTCTTTATGGTGTGTCTTACACATGGAACCAACACAGGTTAACTGCTCACACAGGAAGCTCATTTCACTTGAGAACCAAGTAAGATTAACAAAGACAGATTTGCAACCTATTCAGAAATTGAGCCGACAGGCCCCTCTGAGCGTTTGCGTGGGGGCTGGAAAGTTAAAGGAGACTGAAGACTCTCAGATGACACTTAGGTTTTTGACATGCTGTCATCGTCACTTTCTGGAAGATTTACTCAGGAGCAGGTATAACGGGACAGAAATCAAGGGGATGGTTTTGGACGTGTTGTGGTTGAGCTCCCCGTTAGCCGTACAGGTGGAGATCCTGAGGAGACTGCTGGAGCTCACAGGAGAGGCCGTACAAGCCTGGAGTTAACATTTGGGGGTGGTCCACCGCCTGCAGCCCACAGAGGGAGTTCAGGAAAGGATCCTGTGTTCCCCTGACACTGTGTGTCTGTGGATATGGGGACACTTGAGTACTGGTTCAGGTGTGCACGGTAACATCCACGACTTGGAAGGTCACGGTCATTACAACTCCCTGTCTGGCCTTGGCCAAGGCACGTCTGCTTTCTCCCGGCCTACGGATGCGGGATAAGGCTAACTGGCACTTAAGACCCCTGCTAACCCCAAGGCTCTAGGAGTCAGTGAGTCACAGTGGCAGAGCCAGCACGCTTGCTTTCGGTGAGCAGGAGTGAGGAAGTCTTGAGATGGTAAGCACAGTGGTTAGAGGGGGGCCGTGCGCCTACGCCTGGAGCCTTCCACAGCTGCGTTCCCTGACCTAGCAGAGGTCCCTGAGCACTGGTATAAGAAAGGGGCTGAGGCTGGAAAGGCACACGGGTTACGGCTCGGCTGCCCTGTATTACACTCTCCTCATCTCTTCGCAAGTCAACATAAATGTACCACATGCCGACCCACTTGCTCATTTGCCAACTCAAGGGGCTGCAGATGAAGTTGTGCCTCATCACACTTGAGAAGGAACCAGAAAGGAGATGGCCTGAGCATCATTTCCCACCCCAGCTCCCCTGTCTCCCACCAACCTTCTGTCTCCACCCAGAACGTACATGAGGGCAGCTAATGGGGATTTCAGCCCCAGTCTCCAGAGTTTCTCCTATAGAAGACAGGGAACTGGGGTACTATCAGAGTTAGAAGAACAGAAAGATAACTTTCTGATTCCTCATCACATGCCCCCTTCTCAGGAAATATGACCCCATCCAATCTCAGGTCATCTCCCCATGTATGCTTCCCCAGTGGACTGGTGCCAAAGCCAGAAACCTGAGAATCAGCCTCGAAACCTCCCTCTTCTCCACCCAGACCAAATCATTCCACAAGTTCTGGACAGTCCTGGACAGCTCCTGGGACCTGCAGCAGCCTTCCTCTCCTCTATCCCATCAACACCACGCAGTCTCACCAGCTCTGCAAACTGCCTCCACTGGCCCTGTGTGTTCACTGCTCCGGTCCTGTCCATGCTGCTGCTGCTGCTGCTAAATCGCTCCAGCCGCGTCCGGCTCTGTGCGACCCCATAGACAGCAGCCCACCAGGCTCCCCCGTCCCTGGGATTCTCCAGGCAAGAACACTGGAGTGGGCTGCCATTTCTTCTCCAATGCATGAAAGTGAAAAGTGAAATTGAAGTCGCTCAGTCATGTCCGACTCCCAGCGACCCCATGGACTGCAGCCCACCAGGCTGCTCCACCCTTGGGATTTTCCAGACAAGAGTACTGGAGTTGGTGCCATTGCCTTCTCCGTCCATACCCTCCTCTAACTCTGTCCAAACACTCCAGGCAGAGTCATCTTTCCAAAACACAAATCCTACCTTGTTACTTCTTTTTTTAAGATATTTATTTGTTTGGTATTTATTTATCTGGGGGCAGCAGGTCTCAGTTACAGTATGTGGGGTCAAACACATTGGGAGTGCAGAGTCTCAGCCGCTGGCACACCAGGGAAGTCCCCCTACCACTTCTTTCCCTGGCTGTCCTTCATGTTTAGAATTAATCTTTCCTGGGGCTTTAGGTTTAGTGGGGAAACAAAACAAACACCAAAAAGACAAGAGTGAGCAAGAACATTAAACATATTAGCAAGTGGTGATGAAAAGTACAACAGCAATAACAGTGAAGAAAGCTAAAACAGTGATGAGCAAGCACGTTAGCAGTGACCTTTCAGATAACACGATGAAGGGGAGGCGGTCTCTCTAAGGTGGGGGCATTTGAGCAGAGACGGGAGCACTTAGTAGGTTCTGAGTAAAAATTAGTTGACTAAATAACGGAGTGTCTCACTGAATGAAAGACTTAACTCATTTTTCTAGAGGTCTTTCCCTCGAGCTAATATTGTTCCAAGTCACAAGCATGAGGCTTGGGAGACCTGAGTGGGAGTTTTAATTAAGTTGATACGCAGCAGCAGGAATGGAAGGCCCAAACCCCAGAAGCCTTTTCTGCAAAAGGTCCAGGGCTTCATAATAAAATGGTGCTTTCATTCTTATTAATGGGGGAATTGATTTAAGGACCAGACCCAGCAGATTATTGATCAGTATTAATCATTAGAAAATACCAAGTTAATGAATTTAACTGCCAGGAGATCTCTGTGGGACCTGCGGGGAGGCCAGCTAGATAAAATAACCTTGTTCCCTTCCAGTCCAGCTAAGAGATAGATGTCTAGATTTTTCTAGGGAAAAAGAGGCAAAGTAGAAGTCAGTGGGAGTTAAACAGTTTCTCCTTCCAGCTGCATTGCTGTTGGGGCGGAGTGATCATCTGAAGACTGTAGCACACGTCTGCTACCACTGCCACTCCCTTTTCCTGACTTTTTAAAATAACCTTTTCATTTTAGAAGTGTTCAATTTAGAGAAAAATTGCAAAAGTAGTAGAGAGTTCTGGTACACCCCACGCCCACCTTCCCCTATTCTTAACATCTTACCTTTGCATTATCACAATTAATAAATCAATATTGCTACATTATTATTAACTAAAGTCCATACTTAATTCAGATATTCTTAGTTTTTATCGATCCTTAAAGTCCCTTTCTGCTCCAGGATCCCGTCTGGGCCACCACAGTTTCCATTCAATCACCTGTTCAATTACCAAGGCTCCTCTTGGCTGTTTTGAGGAGTTACTGTGCAGTTTTGTAGAATGTTCCTCAGTTGGGTCTTTTCTTGGTAAAAACTTATTATCTTGAAGTTTTTCTTGTGTATAGACTGGGTTATAGTCTGGATGAGGAAGACCGCAGAGGGAAAGTGCTGTTCATATCACATTCATGTCAAGGGTACATGCAGTCAGCATGGTTCGTCACTGTGATGTTGACCTTGATCACCTGGCAGAGTAGCGTACGTCAGGTTTCCTCTCTGTGAAGCTTCTTACCCTCCCCTTTCTCATACTGTCCTCTTTGGAAGGAAGCCACTGTGCATAGCCTGTACCTAAGGGTTGAGGGTTTATGCTCCACCTCCTTGAGGGTGGCGTATCTACATCAATTATTTGGAATTCTCCTGCACAGGAGACGTACTTATATTATCATGGATATTTGTGTTTGTACTTTGGGCCATGATTCAGTATTAGTTTACATTTTTGTTGTTCAAATTGTTCCACCTTTGGCCATTGGGAGCTCTCTCAGTTGGCTCCTGTGTGTCTTTGACACACCCTCATCATTGTATAGTTTTTGTTTGTGTTTTGAGCACTTCCTTACTTTTTTGGCAATACAAAATGCTCTAGGCTCATTTTATGACCTTTTTAAAAATTTTATGTGTTTGTCTGGCTGCATCAGGTTTTAGCTGCAGCCTGAGGGCTTTGTTGCCCCAAGGCATGTGGAAGGTCTGTCTAGTCGAGGCTATGGTTCATCCAGTAGTCATGTATGGATGCGACAGTTGGACCATAAGGAAGGCTGAGCACCATAGAACTGATGCTTTCAAACTGTGGTGCTGGAGAAAACTCTTGAGAGTCCCTTGGACAGCAGGGAGATCAAACTAGTCAATCCTAAGGGAAATCAATCCTGAATATTGGAAGGACTGATGCTGATGCTGAAGCTCCAATACTTTGGCCACCTGATGCAGAGAACTCACGCATTGGAAAAGACCGTGATGCTGGGAAAGATTGAAAGCAGAAAAAGAAGGGGGTGACAGAGGATGAGATGTTTGGATGGCATCACTGACTCAGTGAATGAGTTTGAGCAAGCTCCAGGAGATGGTGAAGGACAGGGAAGCCTGGCGTGCTGCAGACCATGTGGTAGCAAAGAGTCAGGCACTACTTAGAGACTGAACAGCAATGACATGTGGAATCTTAATTCCCCAACCGGATCAAACCTACATCCCTTGCATTGCAATGCAAATTCTTAACCACTGGACCACCAGCAAAGTCCCCAGCTCATTTTATCTATTTCCTACCCCAACCACAGCGGCTGTGCTTAGCTGGAGCAGCCGTGAAGAGATACCCCACGCCCAAGGTAAGAAGAACCCAAGTAAGATGGTAGGTGTTGCAAGAGGGCATCAGAGGGCAGACACACTGAAACCATACTCACAGAAAACTAGTCAATCTAATCACACTAGGACCACAGCCTTGTCTAATTCAATGAAACCAAGCCATGCCCACGAGGCAACCCAAGATGGGAGTGTCATGGTGGAGAGGTCTCACAGAATGTGGTCCACTGGAGAAGGGAATGGCAAACCACTTCAGTATTCTTGCCTTGAGAACCCCATGAACATTATGAAAAGGCAAAATGATAGGACACTGAAAGAGGAACTCCCCAGGTCAGTAGGTGCCCAATATGCTACTGGAGATCAGTGGAGAAATAACTCCAGAAAGAATGAAGGGATGAAGCCAAAGCAAAAACAATACCCAGCTGTGGATGTGACTGATGATAGAAGCAAGGTCCAAAGCTGTAAAAAGCAATATTTCATAGGAACCTGGAATGTCAGGTCCATGAATCAAGGCAAATTAGAAGTGGTCAAACAAGAGATGGCAAGAGTGAACGTCGACATTCTAGGAATCAGCAAACTAAAATGGACTGGAATGCGTGAATTTAACTCAGATGACCATTATATCTACTACTGTGGGCAGGAATCCCTCAGAAGAAATGGAGTAGCCATCATGGTCAACAAAAGAGTCTGAAATGCAGTACTTGGATGCAGTCTCAAAAATGACAGAATGATCTCTGTTCGTCTCCAAGGCAAACCATTCAATATCATGGTAATCCAAGTCTATGCCCCAACTAGTAATGCTGAAGAAGCTGAAGATGAATGGTTTTATGAAGACCTACAAGACCTTTTAGAACTAACACCCAAAAAAGATGTCCTTTTCATTATAGGAGACTGGAATGCAAAAGTAGGAAGTCAAGAAACACCTGGAGCAACAGGCAAATTTGGCCTTGGAATGCAGAATGAAGCAGGGCAAAGACTAATAGAGTTTTGCCAAGAAAATGCACTGGTCATAGCAAACACCCTCTTCCAACAACACAAGAGAAGACTCTACACATGGACATCACCAGATGGTTAACACCGAAATCAGACTGATTATATTCTTTGCAGCCAAAGATGGAGAAGCTTTATACAGTCAACAAAAACAAGACCAGGAGCTGACTGTGGCTCAGATCATGAACTCCTTCTTGCCAAATTCAGACTCAAATTGAAGAAAGTAGGGAAAACAGCTAGACCATTCAGGTATGACCTAAATCAAATTCTTTATGATTATACAGTGGCAGTGAGAAATAGATTTAAGGGCCTAGGTCTGATAGATAGATTTCCTGATGAACTATGGACGGAGGTTCATGACATTGTACAGGAGACAGGGATCAAGACCATCCCCATGGAAAAGAAATGCAAAAAAGCAAAATGGCTGTCTGGGGAGGCCTTACAAATAGCTGTGAAAAGCAAAGGAGAAAAGGAAAGATATAAGCATCTGAATGCAGAGTTCCAGAGAATAGCAAGGCGAGATAAGAAAGCCTTCTTCAGTGATCAATGCAAAGAAATAGAGGGAAAAAAAACAGAATGGGAAAGACTAGAGATCTCTTCAAGAAATTTAAAGATACCAAGGGAACATTTCATGCAAAGAAAGGCTCGATAAAGGACAGAAATGGTCTGGACCTAACAGAAGCAGAAGATATTAAGAAGAGGTGGCAAGAATACACGGAAGAACTGTACAAAAAAGATCTTCACAACCCAGATAATCATGATGGTGTGATCACTCACCTAGGGCCAGACATCCTGGAATGTGAAGTCAAGTGGGCCTTGGAAAGCATCACTACGAACAAAGCTAGTGGAGGTGATGGAATTCCAGTTGAGCTGTTTCAAATCCTGAAAGATGATGCTATGAAAGTGCTGCACTCAATATGCCAGCAAATTTGGAAAACTCAGCAGTGGCCACAGGACTGGAAAAGGTCAGTTTTTATTCCAATTCCAAAGAAAGGCAATGCCAAAGAATGCTCAAACTACCGCACAATTGCACTCATCTCACATGCTAGTAAAGTAATGCTCAAAATTCTCCAAGCCAGGCTTCAGCAATACGTGAACTGTGAACTTCCTGATGTTCCAGCTGGTTTTCGAAAAGGCAGAGAAACCAGAGATCAAATTGCCAACACCTGCTGGATCATTGAAAAAGCAAGAGAGTTCCAGGAAAACATCTATTTCTGCTTTACTGACTATACCAAAGCCTTTGACTTTGTGGATCACAATAAACTGGAAAATTCTGAAAGAGATGGGAATACCAGACCACCTGACATGCCTCTTGAGAAATCTGTATGCAGGTCAGGAAGCAACGGTTAGAACTTGACATGGAACAACAGACTGGTTCCAAATAGGAAAAGGAGTACGTCAAGGCTGTATATTGTCACCCTGCTTATTTAACTTATAGG